>NC_041387.1:52756743-52786718 GCF_002162155.2 Triticum dicoccoides
TTTGTCACTTCTTCATCAGGGGTTGGCGTCCATTCTGCAATAAACTCTACCAATGCCCTGCTCTGAATAGTCGATGTGCTCTCAAATTTCAAACCAAAGTTGGATAACTCCAAAGCCCACTCCACTATCCTGCCGGTGGCCTCGGGGTTCCAGTGTATCCTTTGCAATGGAAAATGAGTGACAACCGTGATCTCATGGGCTTCGAAGTAGTGGCACAGTTTCCTTGAGGCCATGACGAGGCCAAAGATCAAAATTTTCACGCTAGAGTACCTTGATATAGCCCCTTGTAACAAGTAGCTGACGAAGTACAGTGGGCGCTGCACCACTTTCTTCCTTGCCACGTCCTTGGGGTTGCTCTCGTTGCCATGCTCATTGGTGCTCTTATCCCTTTCTGACTCTGCCATGATCTGTCCGCTCTCTGCCTCATCCACTTCTCGCTGAGCTACCAGTGCCGCACTAACCACCTGGTTGGTCGCTGCCAAGTAAAGCAGCAAAGGCTCTTGGGGTTTGGGTGCAACCAAGGTGGGTACGGATGACATGTATGCTTTTAACTCTTGTAAAACAGCATTTGCTTCCGGGGTCCACTTCATAGGCCCTGCTTTCTTCAAATTTTTGAAGAATGGCAGGGCGTGCTCGGCAGACTTGGAAATGAACCTGCTTAGCACGATAACGCATGCCGTCAGGCGCCTTACATCCTTAACTATCCTTGGTGCTTGTATCTGCTCAATGGCCTTGATCTTGTCGGGGTTGGCTTCAATCCCCCGATGGGACATGAAGAATCCAAGTAGCTTGCCGGAGGGAACACTGAATACACACTTCTCCGGGTTGAGCTTCAAGTTGATCTTGCGCAAGTTAGCGAATGTCTCTTCCAAATCCTGGATAAGGGTGGCCTTATCCTTGGTTTTGACCACAGTGTCATCCATATAAGCTTCTATGTTTCTGTGTAGATGTGGCTCAAAACCAATCTGGACTGCCCTTGCAAAAGTGGAACCCACACTCTTTAATCCGAAAGGCATGCAGACAAAGCAGTACATACCACACGGAGTGATAAACGATGTCTTCTCCTCATCTTCCTTAGACATGAAGATCTGGTGATATTCGGAGTACGCATCCATAAAGGATAGCAAATCTCAACCTGAAGTGGAATCCATGATCTGGTCGATGCGCGGCAAGGGGAATGGGTCCTTCGAGCAAGCCTTGTTGAGATCCATGAAATCAATGCAAAGCCTCCATTTCCCATTCGCCTTCCGGACTACCACTGGGTTTGCCAACCATGTAGGGTGCAGTACCCCTCTGACTAAACCAGCTGCCTCTAGCTTCTTGATTTCTTCGGCAATGAACTGTTGCCGCTCCAAGGCCTGCATTCGGACTTTTTGCTTGACGGATCGGGCATGTGGGCAGACAGCAAGGTGGTGCTCATTTACCTCCCTGGGAACACCGGGGTTATCATATGGTTTCCAAGCAAACACATCGATATTCGCCCGCAGGAAGGCAATGAGCGCGATTTCCTATTTGTCATCAAGGGTGGCGTTGATAGTATAAGTACCATCAATGCCAGCCAGCCCTGCCGGGATCTTCTTCACTTGTGGTGCAACAACCTTGGATCTTTTGTTGTTGGAACACTCCGGCACGTAATCAACGGGTGTCGTGCACTCAGAGGGGGCACGCTTCCTGGACTCCTTGCCGAAGGTCCTACAATGCCTCTTCTTTCCTTTGCTTTTCTTGGCGGGAGTTGTTGTTTCCGCAACCGCTGCTATGACAGCATCCCGGTACATCTTGTCCACGCAGATAATTGCATCCTTCTCATCTGATGGGATGGTGATGACCCCCAGCGGCCCAGGCATCTTCAAAGTGTTATAGGCATAGTGGGATGGTGCCATGAACTTAGCCATGGCCGGGCATCCCAGAATCCCATTGTACGGTAGGGGGAGATCAACCACATCAAACAAAATCTTCTCAGTCTGATAGTTCAGTTCTCCCCCAAACATCACCGGCAACATAATCTTTCCCTTGGGACGCCTCCTGCCGGGATTGACTTCTTGAAACGTGCTGGTAACCTCTAGCCCTTCTTCTCCTATCTGAAGCTTGTTTGATGTCTGCCGGGGAAATCAGATTGAACCCGGCCCCGCCATCCACTAACATCTTTGTGACCTTGAGGTTGCGAATTGTTGGGAAGACCAACAATGGCAAACACCCTACCGCAGTGGTGCGGCTAGGGTGATCCTCCTCATCAAAGATAATGGGCATGCAGGACCACTTGAGCGGCTTCCCAGCTTCTGGCGCTGGTTCCATAGCATTGACCTCTCTTGCCCATCCCTTGAGTTGGCAATGGGAAGTGTGCAAAGACGCACCTCCATCAATGCACAGGGCGTCAGTGGCCTTCTAAAATTTCTGCTCACTGGTTTCCACATCATTCCCTTCATCACTCATATCATCACAGATTTCGTTCTCTTGGCCCCTGGCGGGTTTTCCTTGGTTCTAAAAGGGTTTGCCGGGGCGGTTTGATTCACCACATCGTCCCTTACCGCCAACAGCATTCTGACCTTTTTCCTTATCACGCTTATCATACTCTGCCCTCTGTCTCTTGACGAGCTTCTCAACATGGTAACACTCTTGAAGGTCATGGCCTTTGATCCGGTGGATCTTGCAGTACGGGCCATCACCTTTCCCAACTTTTTCCGTGGCAGCGGCTTCCCGGCAGGTAGCGCACACGGCAGCTTCCTTGCCGGGGGCCTCAGCTTTGGCCTTTTTGCCGGTACTAGGTGTGCCTGACCCTTCCACAGTCATCATTGTCTTATCTCTTGGCTTCTTATTGCGCTTCTTGCCCTTTCTCTGACTGGTTGATTCATCTTCATCCTCTGAATCAACATTGATGCAATCCTCCTCTCCGGGCAACTTCATTCCTTCCTCCATCTGAGCACACTTATCCACCAGCATGTACAACTCCTTCACAGTTTTGGGCAACCGTACATTCATCTTAGAACGAATGCAACGGTTGTGCACATTGGACTAGAAGGCCGCTATAATAGCTGTCGGATGGATATTTCAAATATTTCTATGAACTTTACTGGACTTACAGAGGGTTTCTCCTTCCTTCTATTGGAGAAGCTGCAGGTCGCTAGGCCTGTCGGGCTCTTGGTGACCACCGGTGAAGGCACCGATGAACTCGTGGCACAGATTTGCCCATGAAAAAAATGGAGTTCTCCGGCAGGTACATCACCAAGACCTCACATTGGACTTGAGGGCCAAAGGGAAGTAGTTGGCGAACACCTTCTCATCTCTTCTCTCGACAACCTGAACAGCGATGGTGTAGATTCTTAGGAACTCTGCCGGGTTCAGCCTCCCATCGTACTTCTCGGGTATCTCTGGCTTGAACGTGCGAATGGATGGCCAACGCACTTGCCGCAGCTCTCGTGTAAAGGCAGGGCAGCCGACCTCGAAAGGTAGGCACCACTACAAAAAAAATACACTTCCGTGATGATACGTGTTTGTCACAGTAGGTCGCGTTTTTTGTCATGCATGTACATCCATGACAAATTTATGACAGAATCAAGATGGTCATACCTGTGCTATCGTAGTAGTGTTCCATGACATTACCAAAATTATCATCACGGAAGTGTCCACTTCCATGACGATAAATCGTGCGTCACAGAAGTGCTTTCGTCAAGGGTGACCGACACGTGGCATCCATCGTAACGAAACGCCGTTAAGCTATCGGGTCGGGTTTTGGATCCGATAACCCGTTAATAGCCCCGACCAATGGGGATTTTCCACGTGTAAAATCATCATTGGCTGGAGGAAACACGTGTCGGCTCATCGTTGGGACAGATGTCATCCACTGATTGGACAGAAGTCGCCTATGATACGTCGACACGTGGCACGGCCCAACAGAGGCCCATTCTATGAAAAGGCCGGCCCGTTTGACTTGGTCAAAAGGTGGCGGGCCAGCACATGGAAAGCCTGTTAACGGCTTGTTCGCATATAGCCCATTTACAGCCCGCTAACCCAAGGCCCGTTACGCCCTATCTGAATTAGGCCCAGTAGCGTCATCTGGGCCATCCAATATGATTCCAGGCCGTTTTCACTTCTGGACCATGTATGGCCCATGACGTATTTCGGCCCATATGAGGCCCTATGTAACTCTTGGCCTATTAACGGCCCGTGGTGAAACTGGCCCGTAATGAACAGTGTCTCACTTTACACCCATTAATGGCCCGTGGTGAAACTGGCCCGTAATGAACAGTGTATCACTTTATACCCGTTAACGGCCCGTTATTCCGTTGGGCTGTTTCTAGCCCATGTTATCTTTCGGCCTTCTCAGAGCCCATTTATTCTTGGGCTCATTTCCAGCATTCGTTTACTAACGGCCCGTTACTGTAATTTTCTGCTTGTGGGCCAAATTCAGCCCGTGGTTACAGTCGGTCCGTTTGTGGTCCGTTAATACGTTGGGCCGTTTTCATAGCGTCATCAAATACGGCCTATTAACGATGGCTCGTTATGGTCGGCCCATGAACGGACGATTCCAACTCTAGCCCATTTACGGCCATAATGCGGCCTGTTATTGGCCCATGTTTGGTCAATCGGTCATACGGCCCGTATAAGGCCCATTGATGATACGGCCTGTAGAAGGCCCATTGTTTCTACGACCCGTAGAAGGCCCATTGTTTCTACGGCCCGTAGAAGGCCTACTATTTCTACGGCCCGTAGAAGGCCCACTATTTCTACGGCCCGTAGGAGGCCCAGTGTCACTACAGTAAATATTACCCCATGGTTATTGTGGTCTAGTTTTAAAAAATAGGTTATTGCAGCCACAAGCAAACCGCGGAAAAAGAACTGCACTTACTACAAGCAAACAAATAAACAAGACAACAAGGAAATAAATAAGCAAGCAACTTATGCTAGGCTATCACGACTATTACACATATTACATCCACTGGGCATCAAAGTTTGCCACCAGTGCAAATATAGGGAACAAATCAGCATATAAACGCCACAGCAAAATAAGTCCAGAACTGAAACCACTTTAGAAGAGTTCAAGAAACAACATCCTGGGTACCCATAATGCTGGCAAGATGCTCAAGCTTATTAACTTTCTCTTGTTTGGCGCTTAAATCCTCCAGCGCTTGCTGTTGCACAAGAAAGTACGCATTTGAATTCTGCAGGGACTTCCTCAGTCCTTCGGCTTCTTGCTGCAGCACAGCTCACTGATGCCTTTCAGCTTGTAGCTGAGACTGAAGAAGCCTAAGTGATTCAGGCAGTGAGTTCGAAGAGCTTGTGCCAGCGGTACTGGCCAGTAACTCGAACACTACATCAACGCAGGACTGTGGGGTTTTCTCACTGTCTACAAGATCGTTTTTATCACCTTTCTTGGAGACCAACATGGTTGTCTCACTATCTTGAACCTTATCTGCACTACTTTCTCTACTATTGCATAGTGGGGTGCTCTTCTCCAATATTTTGTTTGCATACTACAAGAGAAACAAGCAGACACATCAGAGGTTTAGCTTGTAGTATACGAAACTCATTTTGGTAAACCGGTTCAGTAGTAAGGTGGATAGGATAATAGCATGAAACAAACATATATCTATGTACTATGGTCACTGTATTGTCCATATCATTCTAGTTTATGTTCCCTAATCAAGATAGAGACACAGTTCAACTCATATATTTTTAAGACACAACAACATAGACAGAATATAAGTGTGAGAAACTACACAGCATTGGCAGCACTTGTAAGGTGCATCACATGAGAACATAATTGTTTATACAACTTTAACTAAAATCAACATGGAGCAAGAAGTTAGAACTGCAATCCAGTTAAAGAAATAGGTTTAAAACATACATGTTGCGCCATTGGAGTTTCAATTGGATCCTTCAAATTCGAAAGTAGTTGGTATGAGTAAATACAGTGATGCAACAGCAAAGGAGTATGGACCATATCTACGGAATCTGACCTGAGAACAGTTGCTCTTCTGCTTTAAACGTGGAGTTTGGGTTAGCTGTGGTGGTCTTCGTGCTTTGGGCACTGCAGTAGCTTTACAAACTGCTCATGTGGGGGTACTCTGTGGTGGATATGGTGCTTTGTCAATGATAAGTGGGTTACTATCCATTGTGGTTGCGGTTAGATGGGTTGTAGCTGGTTCTCTGCCCAATGGTGTAAGTGTGCAATCTGGAAGAGTCTTGATTATGTGTGGTGGGGCTAGTTTGTGGGCCAGTACAACCATGGTTCTATCTGCATCGACGGGTAGCACTGTCTTTTGTGAAGAACGGGTTTTTGCTCCCTTAGATACTGCCATCACCCCCTCCAATTCAAATGGCTGATAAACAAGAAAAGAAATTGAACGTATAGACATTGTATGATAGACAAATGTGGTAATTCACATATATGTTGTCTAACCAAACAGGACAGCATGACACAATTTCACATATATGATGCCTAACTAAATAGGATAGCATGACACGGTTTCAGATATATGATGGATAACTTAATAGGATATAATGACATAATTCAACATATGATGAGTACCTAAACAGGATGACATGACAAAACTATATGATGTCTTTCTAAAATAGGTTGGGATGAAATAATTCACATACATGTTGTCTAAGTATACATGATGTCATGATATAATTGACATAATTGATTCATATACTAAGCAGCTGACACTCGCATGTATGATCTCTAAACTAAGCAGATAGGATTCAATATTGTGCATATGATGTCTAAACTAAGTAATGCAAGACACCATATGCATCATATGAGAAATATAAACATTGCAACTTAGAGCATACACCTCAGGTGGGATATAGGACTGGTCATCTGTCTCTAAATCCTCCTCTGAGGAGCTCCCTATAACCATCGAGATATATGCTTCAACAGGTACCATTGCCTGCTCTGAAGACCTTGTTTTCACTCCAGAGTTTTCCATAACCGGCTCAAATGGCTGATACACATGAAGAGTAGTTCAATATACACAGATTGTCGACAAATGGAATACGTAATGAAAAAAATATATGGCATGAGAGAATTCACATATATGATGCCTGGCTCCATGGCGGTGCATAATTCACATATATGATAACTGGCTGAAAAACATGGCATTGCATAATTCACATATCTGATATAGAAAGCAAACATGAGGCATTCACACAAAGCATGTCTAATCTAAGAAGATGACATGGCCATGCAAGACACCATATGCATGATATGAGCAATATAACCCAGCCAAGTTAGAGCATGCACCTCGGGGGGGGGGGGATACGATTGATCATATCTCTCTGAATCCTCCTCTGAGGAGCTATCTATAACCAGCAAGAAATCTGCATCGACAGGTAGCACTGACTGCTCAGAAGACCTTGTTTTCACTCCAGATTTTCCCATGACTGACTCAAATGGCTGATGCACAGGAAGAGTAGGTAAATGTATAAACATTGTTGACAAATGGAATACATTATGGAAAAAAATATGGCACAATACAATTCACATATACGATGACTAAAAAGCTGGTCATTTGTTTAAATCTCTAAAAAGACAAATATTTAGGAATGGTGGGAGTATCATATAGAAACCAAACTGGTGGCATTCACACAAAGCAAATCTAAACTAAGCTGATGACATATAAGTTGTATAATGTAAGCAATGCAAGGCGCCATATGCATGATATGACCAACATCAGCATGCCAGGTTAGAGCAAACACCTCAGGTGGTAAACAGGCGTGGTCGGCTCCTTCTGAATCTCCATCCGAACAGTTATCTTCCTCTGGAATACAATCTGGAAATGCGGGAGGGGGGGGGACTTCGCCCACCATGGAGTGGCGTCTGCATGACATTATATTCGCACGCAACAGTCTTCTCTTTTTCTCTACATGTTCAGTACGATTGTGTACAATATTTGACATGCATAATAAAAAAATAGTTAGATTTTGTAAGGCCTAAGGGTTGCATGCATAAATCAAGATATGGTAGCAAACGAGTGGATGGATCCAAAACTAATGATATCATGTAGATTATAGCTTCAGTTTAAAAAGATAGACAATGGTTCATCTATTGTTTGTTGCCCACCCAACATGAACCACATAGAAGACCCCAGATGAACCAGATAGTAGATAGATACTATTCGTTGCTGGCTCAATATGAGACCCATGGGCAATTCAAAACTCAAGATTGAACGATAAAGTAGTAGGTAATAATAACCGATGTATAACGTAAGCAAACACGAAAGACTGCGACCTCTCTTCCGGAACTGTGTAGTCCTTAGGTTCATCTGCTCAGTCGATGATGGTAATGCAATTGGCATGGCTGCCGGCAACGGGGAAGATGATCTGAGGCGGCGAAAGAAAGTCTGCAGGGGGGATCTCTGCTGCAGTGAACGCTTCTGTCGATGGTGCACCTCAGGTGGGGTGGATGACGGCACGGCAAGAGCAGGACATAACACATAGGGTTTTCTTTGACGCCTATCTGAAAATGAAGTAAATCTGTAAGGGCTCCTTAGAATTGGAGGATTCTATAAACGCAGGGACAGGAAAAACACAGGAATAGGATAGGAATGCACGTGCAAAACAGAGCACTTGGAAACATAGGATTTCAGTCAACCTGGGTGTTTGGCTCACATGAATTGGAAGAATAGAGGAATGGAGAAACAAAGTGATGTGATGAGTGTACAACCTCTTTGGCATAGCCTTGTGGACCTCAGCATCATTGGGTTGGACATGGAGGATGGTGATGATGCTGGTGTGACTGTCGGAGACGGGGAAAAAGATCCGAGGCCTCTGGAAACGGCGCCGAGGGTACTGCTCCGCTGTGATGGACGGTTCCATTGTTGGAGCAGCTCCGCTAAGGTGCACGACGACGAGGTTGAAGCATGACAAGACAGACAATGTTAATATGAAGTGGGACCCTAATATCATCTGCAATAGATGATGTAAAATACATCACCAAAAAGTGCTAGATGTAAAACGCATCAGCCGCGCCACGGCCGCTCCGACAGATGCTGTAAGTACTGTTCACTCTGAACTTAAATGAAGAAAATGAACTTCATAGTAGAAACTAAATTTTACTGTCGAAACTGATTGAACTAGTAACAGAGCATTTCAATAGATGTTTAGGGCATTCGAGCACTAGTAGCAGAGAAGCAGTTATCTAAATCAACAAACGCTCGAGCAGGGAACGCACTAGTAGAGAGCAAGTCGTGCAGTAGCACCGCGAGCGAGTTCTAAAGAAACAACTCCTGTAGCTGCCGGAGGTCGTGCAGCATCAACAGCAACGCAAGCGAGAGCAAGAGCAGAGCAGCAGCACGAACGAAAGCAGGAGTAGTACAGCAGCGCGATGACAGCAAGAACAGAGTCGCAGTGCGAGTGAGAGCCGGAGCAGCTGCATCTAGTGCCGTTTTGGAAGTCGCCACCGAGGAAGCAACGACATGGGGGAGAGATGCCGTGGATGATGTGGCCGGCGACGACACCATCGATGGAGACCCGCCATGTCTGCTCGGTATCGAGCACCGGCATCCCCATGAGATCGAATAAAGGATAAAATGCAGCGGTGAGTGCAGAACCTCCTTGGTGGCGCTGAGTTGGCCTCGGCTTCATCTGAGGAATTGGTGAGGGTGCTGCGGTTCTGGTGGGGCAGGTCAAGACGGCGCTGTGGGGATTGAGGTGGCGTGACAGACGAGGCGAACATCGGGGCAGCTCCTTGGAGGTGGAGGACGGGGCGGCTGATCCTGCGGGACGACGAGATCGACAATGGATCCTCATCCGGTGCGGTGGATGAGGGACGACGAGCAGTGGACGACGTAGTCGAGGAAGAGTCTCCGGCTGGGCGGTGGTCGGGAGGCCGACGGAGGAGCATGGGGTTTAGCGGGTTTTGGCAGCCTCGGTGTATGAATGGGGGGGCGAAGGGGGAGGGGGAGCCAAGCTTCGGGACGCGCTTGTCCGAAATGTAGGGTAAGTTACCAGCGTACCCCCACCGGTTTTCACACCGTGACGTGGAGCTTCATTTCTGGCTGAGGGGTAGAAGGGGGATTTCGCATGTCTGGGCTGCGGGAGCGATTTCGGATGAGGAGGGAGTTCTCGCGCGCGTCCAAATTTCGGGATAACAAGGCGCGGCGCGGGTTGAAGAAGCGGGAGTTTCAAAGCAGGTGAGACAAAAGATACTCGAGCTTGAAAAATTTGGGATAACAAGGTGCGGGTTCCTTGTTCGGCAGAACAAACTTAACGTGTAAAAAAACAATTCATACAAGACACAAGAGAGTCATGTCCCCTTTTACTATATTGCTATAGATTCCATTGAAAAAACTACAAGAAAAATGTAAAAAAAATCAAGAGAACAAGATTACCCTGCACAGTACCAAATCGATTCGCACTTCCCTCAACAACAACAAAAAACAAATCAATTTCCACCAAAGAAAGAGTAATGTCCCTTTTTATATGATTACAGATGCCATGATCTCGAATTTCAATTTTTGAATCCACGTTATGTTAAATTCGAATATATCGTTAGGTGACCTTGCGGTTTATAATTGATGTAGTCGTACATTTTGATCTTCCATCATATATGAACATTTTACTCCACCATGTGAACATATATATTGTCGTCTACCATATGGACTAAATTTGAATCAATTTTCCTTATTTGAATACGATTGTTGTCAAGTTATACAATAATTTAAATATTATCTTGATAACAAAAAACATGCATATAGCAGTAATCATATTTCACTATGAACTACATGTACCATACGCTCTCCAATTCAAATATTTGTATCCATTTTATGTTGAATTCAAATCATAGTACATTATTGGTCTAGGTAGCAAGATGTTCGGGATAATCTGAACCCTGTTTTCATATGTATAATTTTTGGCTGAATTGGGACAAGTTTTGGTATAAGCTTCTTCCAAAACCGGAGATTCTCTCAACAAGCCTCGTGGTTCCGAGAGGGAACATGTCACCTTTGTGTGCGAAATGATATACGCTGCCTCCCCCCTGATTTTCTTTACAGAGGCAACATAGAACTATATGAGCGCCCTATTAAATTTTGGAATTGTTTCGGGTTCGTTTGGCCTTTTTATACATTAGATGAGTTTCTGGACTTTTAAAGTTCATAATCTAAATATGAACTGCATGCGCATGCTCCGGTGCACCAAAGTTGGTTGAAAAATCACATGTGTGTCCTTGGTTGAATTTCTAGGTCCCATGGAAGAAATGAGAATGAAATTCAAACATCTGGGCGCCATGACTCGGCCGAGAACATCGAGAAACTTAGATTTTAAATTCATGTAAATCCAAAACTCGTTTGGAAATCAAGAAACTTGGCATGGTGTCATGTCATGGCACTAACATGTTGTGGTAAAAAAATTGGGCCGATTTGGAAGCTCGTGGTTCTAAGAGGGAACATGCCACCTTTGAGTGAGAAATGATATACGCTGCCCCCCCCACCCTTGAGTTTCTTAACAAAGGCAACATAGAACTACATGAGTGCCCTGTTAAATTTTGGAATTATTCCGGGTTCGTTTGTCGTTTTTTATACATTAATTGAGTTTCCAGTCATTTAATGCGCATAAGTCAAATTTGAACTACAAGCACATGCTCTCGTTCACCAAAGTTGGTTGAAAAATCACATTTGTGTCCTCGGGTGAATTTCTAGGTCCCATGCAAGAAATGAGAATAAAATTCAAACATCCGGGCATCGTGGCTCGACCGAGAACATTGAGAAACTTGGTTTTTAAATTCTTGTAAATCCAAAACACGTCTGAAAATCATGAAACTTGGCATGGGTGTCATGTCATGGTACTACCATGATGTGGTAAAAGAGTTGGCCGAATAGGAACAGATTTTGGTATAAGCTTCTTGCAAACCGAAGCTTCTCTCAAGAAGGCTCGTGGTTCTGAGAGGGAACATGCCACCTTTGAGTGCGAAACGATATACATTGTCCCCCTTGAGTTTATTTACAAAGGCAACATAGAACTACATGAGTGCCCTGTTAAATTTTGGAAATCATTCCGGCTTCGTTTGGCCTTTTTTACACATTAATTGAGTTTTTGGTCATTTAATGTGCATAAGTCAAATTTGAACTACAAGCACATGCTCTCGTGCACCAAAGTTGGTTGAAAAATCCCATTTGTGTCCTCGAGTGAATTTCTAGGTCCCATGCAAGAAATGAGAATAAAATTCAAACATCTGGGCATCGTGGCTCGGCCGAGAACATTGAGAAACTTGGTTTTCAAATTCTTGTAAATCCAAAACATGTATGAAAATCATGAAACTTGGCATGGGTGTCATGTCATGGTACTACCATGCTGTGGTAAAAGAATTGGCCGAATAGAAACAGATTTTGGTATAAGCTTCTTGCAGACCGAAGCTTCTCTCAAGAAGGCTCGTGGTTCTGAGAGGGAACGTGTCACCTTTGTGTGCATAATTCAAATTTGAAATACAAGCACATGTTCCAGTACACCAAAGTTGGTTGAAAAATGGCATGTGTGTCCTCGGGTAAATTTCTAGGTTCCATGCAAGAAATGGGAATGAAATTCAAAATTCTAGGCGTCGTGGCTGGGCTGGAAACATTGAGAAACTTAGTTTTTTAATTCCTGTAAATCCAAAACACGCATGAAAATAATGAAACTTGGCTTGGTGCCATGTCCGATTTGTGAAGGAAAACACATTAACAATCAACAAAGTCATTTTGGAACAAGTGTTGTCACGTTACAATCAGAAACACATGTATTATTGAAACCGTGGGCGTTCTATTTACTACCATTTACGTGCCGCCATGCGTCCCCATTTTTTATTAGCTAGGAGGAGCCGTGCAGGGTAGCTATTTGAGTACGAGAGGCGTGCGATCAGACCCCTGCGCGTGCTTATGGGGAGGAGAGCCCTTTGACCTCCATCTGCCGTCTACCTCTCTCCCAAGGTCTCCATTAATGGCACCCGAGCCTCTATTTAATGGCGTGTCTATGTCTCACTCGACTGATATTTAAGAGAGAAAAAATAAAATCTGAAAGCACGGATCTTGATGTAAGATTTGACGGACCTATATAGCATCTACTGTGACTTATAGAAAGACTGATGAATATATAAGGACGATTAATTGTCTTACATAATTAGAAAGATAATTAAAAAAGCCACATGTGGCTACGCCCGAAATACACAAGGGCAAAAGAAGAAGGAAGACAAGGATCTGGCTCACTGATCTCTACTTTCTTGATGCGTTGCTGCAGGCCGCGGGAACTAGTCTCTGCGGCGAGCGGTGATAAGCTCTTTCGTGTCCTCAAGACGCTGCTTGAGACATCCACGGATTCCTCCACCAGCCTTTGGTGCTCGATGCGGAGCATGTCATTCTCGTCCATAAGTTTCTTGACGATGACGTCGATCCTCTTCAACAAGGCACTGGTCTCCTCCTGCTAGTCTGCACTTCGAACGATCTTCGCCCTCAGCAGGTCGCGCTCGGCCCGGAGCCTCTCATTGCCCTCCCTTAGTTGCCGGATGACGCCAGTAGCCTATTTAAACGAGGCTTTCATGTCGTCCTGCAACCTTGCCCAGCTGGAGATCTGATCCATCTGGCTATGGACGACCGCATGCATGCGCCTGTAACAGTCGTCGCCTGCCCGGGAGGAATTTTTCCAGGCCACCGCGGCGCGGCGGGACATCTCTGCTGCTTCTGCGGCGTGGCCGGACCAGTCTGCTGCATGAACGGCATGGCAGGACCTCCGTGTTGCTTCAGCGGCGCGGCAGGACCTCTGTGCTGCTACTTCCGCGCGGCGGGACATGTCGGCTGCTTTCGCAGCGAGGCGGGACATCTCTTGTGCTTCCCCATCCATACTCGCCTCCCCCTGGTGGCAATCTCTCGACCCATAACTCACGCTGGCCATGGCAGACGCAAGGGAAGGATGCTGAATGACTTGTTTGTTTTTGTGGATGAGGAGTTGAGGAGGAATGTGTAGTCATCTTGGCATACTAGTATTTATAACCGAGTACTAATACGCTCCTAAGTGGGAAACCATTTAGGTTGTGATCAGTGTGAATAGGTTTGCAATTCAATATAGCATGGAGTAATTTGGAATGTGATGAGACGCAAGCTCAAAATTTATTGACGGTTCTAGTTTCGAAGTGCGGCACTATTCCCGGATGGTGTTACGTGGGGACGTGTTCTTAGCCGTGGTGTACTTTTTCTACTGTGTACGTGCAATAACTGGCACCGTCGTATACATATCTTACGGTTAATGGGGCGTTCGACAGGAATAGCCGTGTGGCAAGCTATAGGCTAGTCTTTTTTTAGACGCATTAAACCTATCTCTCGGGACTTGTCGCACGCACCATCATGCCACCCACAAAAACTTGTACTTCGAGTTTAGTACGTTATACAAGAAGAGAAGAGGTGCACGCACGCACTCGTCCTCTCAGACACGCGTCTGTTTTTTCTCGAAAAGGAGGATGATGACCCCAGGGTTCTACATCTGGGAGTCACACACGCATCTGTAGCTACGAATTGTACTGTTCTCAACCATCCGACTGGCTCTATCATGGATGTACCTATATACTAAAACATATCTAGATATATCTATATTTTGACAAATGGAAGGCATGTATTGTGGAACAGAGGGAGTGCTTGTCATCAAAATGGATAAAAAGGGACGTATCTAAAACTAAAATATGTCTACATACATCTCCTTTTATCTAGTACTTCTTACCCAAAGGAACTTTATATCCAATAGACATAGAATATCCGTTCGACTATTGGAAATTACTGATCTGATGTCGAAGTAATTGCTGCATCGCCACCAAAACCCACCATTTCTTAAGCTAAAGTAGACCGAGGTAATCCCTATATTAGCATATTACTAAGATAAACAGAAGGCAATGTAGAAACATTTAGGACGTGAGCTTGTCAATCTGAATCTGGAGGGACACCAGCTTAGCCCCGGCCAGCAGCTTGGGCGGAACTGTGAAGAAGGTCAGCTCCTGCACGTCGACGTTGCCGAGATCCTTGCTACTTGTCACCTCCATTTCCACCTTGACGGCGTCGGTCGTGCCTTTGGGCTCCCCCGACGGGCCGTTCGCCCACAGCTTGGCCACGTAATGCGGCAGTGGGGATGCCCCCTCTCTGATGCAGACCACCGACACGGCGATAGGCGTGCCGATGTCGAGCACGCCGCCGACCAAGAAAAACGCGCGGCCGTCCTCCTCCATGAACAGCAAGAGCCGTGGCTCTGACAGTGGCACTTGCACCTGGAGCACCTTGTCGTACTGGATCCTGTGCACGGGCATGGGATGCGCGCTGCTGGTGTGGTGGTAGAGCGCCGGCGGCTGGCCTTCGTAGCCGTAGACGGGCATGAGGCATTTGCAGGGCGCGAGCGGACACACGCTCTGGTGATCGGCGAGCTTGTGGTATGTGACGTAGAACCCACAACCTTCATGCGAGCACACCACCCTCAGTGACAAAACGACGGCTTCCACCGTCGTGCTCCGCACGTCGAAGCCACCACCGTGCTTGCACTTCTGGCACTGTCGCTGGTCCCCGGGGTGCTCGACGCGGCAGTCCGCACAGGCCAGGTGCCCTCCCTTGCACTTCAGAAATCAATCGAACAACACATCAATCAAGAAACCTGCACCTTGCTCAATCAGCCGAACGGACGAGGTGTATTCGAACCTCATACACTAGAGGCGTCAAGAGGCGGAGGCACAAGGGGCAGTGGAGCACGGTGAGGTCCATGGAGACCTTAGTGAGCTCCATCGTCGGTTCCTGTTCCGTCTGCATGATCTCGCCCTCCTCGTGCACAACCATCTCTCGCTTGGGCCGGGGCATTACAAAGCTTTACCATCACATATTTTACACTCTGCACATAACTCTCCTCTCGCATACCAAGGAAGGCAGTAGTTTGAGTTTTCTGGATAAATTTGCCCCTGCACATGAGTAAGCTGCATAAATATCGATAGTAAATGCGCATGAAATGGTTGGTGGTCCTCCTTCCTTTTTGCTTGAGTTGGCTTCCCCAGGCGGTCAAGCCGCATCCGGCGCTACATGCGTTTGCCTGTAGCCATTTTCTGCTTTCGAAACTGGCGCGATTAATGGAGGCAGAACTAATCGAGCGGGGGCACAGATGGAAACCAACACGGACGCGCATACTAATCTGAGAAAAACAAGAAAAAGTTATACATAAAGTAAAAGGAATCAAAGGGAGTACTACTTCAAGGTGCATTAAATCAACACATGCAAGTATCAAAAGGAGAGTCACGGCATGCATGCATGCGTTGTAATTAATGCATCAGTAACCACAAATTATTGAAATATATCGAGTGCAGTGCTTTGATGTGTCGCGTAAACTCATACATCGACGAGAAGTTTGATTATCCTCTCCCTCGTAGACTTAACTGCACCTGCCTTTGGCTGTATGACAGGTTAGCCACCCACCTGTCAGGCCCACATGTCATACACGCAAAGGCAGGAGCGTCCCTCCCTCGCCCATGAGCGTGGTGGCTGGCAAGACTAGGAGAAGCTTTCGCTACACGCTCTCCCTCCCGCACACGGTGGACATGCAGCAGTTCAATCGGTGTCAGATGGCCAGAAGCGTACTGTAGTACTCCTCCAGTGCAGTAGTACTCCATCATTGTTCGACTTCCCGAAGAGGCGAAGAGCCAAGCGCAGCCCGGACGCTCGTGTGGCAGTTTCATGTGTAGAGTAGTCTAGGATAGTGTGTACCATGCCTGTAAGCTTAAAATCGTTCGGGTCGGCTCCATGCTATGTGGCCGTCTCAAAGTTTAAAAAAATAGTTTTCTGGCCCTACCTGTCACCCTGGTGATTGTAGTTTGCACGCTCATCTGGTCAAGATAGGAATATATATTTTAATTTGTTTTTTTTAAAGGGGGGACTCCCCGGCCTATGCATCAGAACGATGCATACGGCCACATATATTTTAATTTGTGGTGGGTAAATGTTAGAGGTTGTAGCAAATATATTGTACACTGCGGGTCTTTCAGCCAAGTTTAGAGGCAAGCATGTGGGGCGAGTGGTATGATGTGTCACGTCAACTTGTACAACGAGGAGAAGCTTGATTTTACTACAGGCTTTCTCCCTCGGCCATGCGTGCGGTTGCTCGCAAACAAGGACATGATTTTGCTTAGTAGTACTTCTACAACAAGCTATCCGTCCCGCTCGTGGTGGACGGACATGCAACAGTGGATTCGACACTGTAGAAGCAGTAGTAGTAACATCATTGTTCGTCTTCTCGAAGAGGCGAAGAGCCAAGCGCAAACCGAACGTTGCATGAGACAAAATTGCTATGTGAGCCCACTATTGTACTACAACTACTTGCTAGTATAGCCCTGTAAACCAGAAAGGAGTATTTGCCCTTCTAGAGATTTCAACAAGTGACTAGACTACACCGAGACGGAGTACATATGGAGCAAAATGAGTGAATCTGCACCGTAAATAAATACGTACTAGTTCTATCGTTTTCCTCTCCGAGGTGCACAATATTGAGAATACTGACTAGTCTCTTTTTGACACGCATTTACATTTTTTTTGACACAGTACAGATGCAAGCGCTCATATACACGCGCATACACTCACCCCTATGAACGCACACGCACGGCACTATCATCTTGAAATTTACGAAGTCACCATAGGCACCTCGTCGTCGACGGGTCCATAGGTGCTTGAATGCCAAGGAGAGAGAGGGTAGCGGTTCCCGAGACGTTGAACGGTCAATGATGCATCCTCAATTACATGTAGAGGGAATTAATTGGAGAAGCAGAATAGAGCCAGCACGATGTGAATGCAACAGAGTTTGGACTCTCATATAATAAAGGCGCCCCACCACTCCAATCCATCTACTCCCAAGTCTCTGCGCAACACTGCTCCCTCCAATCCAAGACCGAGTGACCAGAATCCACAAGCACCTATGGAGGCGATGGACGCGAGTGGCAGTTGACTGTGCCAAATCATCCAAGGCGCCGGCCTACGGCCCCGCACCGTGCAGCGTTTCCAGACGGTGCCGGCGACCGCAGGCATTGTAGCCCTCGGCGAAGCCGGCTTCGCCTCTCGCATGGACGACATGATGGTCAACTCCATCCGCAAGTTCACCGCCGTCAAGAAGCGCGCGGACGACCTTGTTGTACTGCTCCAGCCCGCGTGCCCAGGCTCCTCATTGCCTGCCACCCTCATCGGCCTCCATGGTGATGAACTCTTTCAAGCCCTGGTGGCCCTGCAGGTACTGAAGGTCGCGACGAAGAATGTGCACCTCGAGGCCGCGCTCGCCGTGCAGCTCCTCGCCATCAACGGCTGGAATCTTTGGACGCCATTGTTCAGAAGCACGTTGACCTAGCCACGAAAGCGGCTGCTACTTAGGCACTGTTCGGTGGGCCGGCACCCTGAGTCTAGGAGGTGGACGTCATCGATGGATGCATCTCTTCTTCTTGCCTCCTATAACCAGCACTGCATCACCTCGTGGCCTTAATGTTTTATTAGTATAGTACTCCCTCCGTTCCCAAATATAAGTCTTTCTAAAGATTCCAGCAAGTGACTACTACATACGGAGCAAAATGAGTGAATCTACACTCTAAACTATGTCTACATACATCTGTATGATGTATTCCATTTGAAATAGTATCTAAAAAGGCTTATACTTATGAACGGAGGGAGTATATGGCATTTTTATTCCAGTCGTAACGTTTTCACTGTGAGGTGGGGCCGCAGTTGAGCAAACCCACCCCACCCACCGGGTGTCGGCCGAGTTTAGAATTAGAAGAGAGAAACGAGGGAGGAGAGCTAGCTGTAGCACGGACGCTGTTGTCAGACGGGACTCGTGTTTATAGAATAGGAGTACTGAGCACTCGTGCCTTTTTTTGAGGAAAAAATTAGTCATATGTCTAGTACCACTAGTTGGGTGCGTGCGACCTATAGTTGTCATCACTTTAGGTCTCCTTTTCGAACCGTGGCTATGCTTCACAAAACATATTTTTTCACGCATTTATCCTCCTTTATGTACTCCTAGGCTATTTCCACGTGCTCCCATTTGCCGACATGTGGGACATAGAGCATCTGAGTCGTAGTGCATGCACGAGTCAGAGCATATGCCGGGGTACTTTACATTTCAGACCTCATGAATTACATGCAAACCCCCGCAGAAGAATAAATAAATGAATGAATTACTACATGAAACGGGATTATTTTCGTGGAAACCGGAGCACATTCATTAAATTTTGGACATAACACGTTTATAAAAAATGATCGGACCTAAACCAGTCTAAGGGCCTCTTTGATTTTTCCCGCAAAAAAAAGGGCCTCTTTGATTCGCAAGACACTGAAAACACAGGAATGGGGAAAGTATGATGGCGATGAACCGAGACGAGGAGAACTCTAACTCAGTTAGAGGTTAGAGTTAGATTCTAACCCTGAACTAACTCTAAACCAAAGATGTGTATGGATGGCAGGGTTGGATTGACAATAAAGGCTCTATCTCAATCATTTGACTACTTTGGACCATATTTCTTGCCGGATTTGTGGCCGGCTCTTCTGTGGCCTCCTCCCGCTCACAATTGACATAAACGAACCATCTATACAAATCAAGCATGCAAAACATGATAATTTTTACTTTGTCCATACAAATGAGATATCCCACTTAAACATACAAGTCGTCAATCAAGCGTCACAAAATAAAAAACACTTCATGAAACAAAGAATGAGCTAACTCATCACGGAAGTCATTCACGATAGGGAGGGAGCCCGGAGCCCCTCATGCACCGAGGGAGGAGCTCGCCATCGTAGCTCTGGAGGAAGGCTCTATAGAGCCCAAGCCCCGGGAACCCCTCCGACGCCGGCCCTTGCGAGTTGAGGTCGACACCGACATGGGTAGCAGGGCCGCTTGCCGCCGACTGGGAACTTAATCTTTGGGCCTCTAGAAATAATGCAAGCCTGTAACTAAAATACCTAGAGAGGTGAATTGAATCTTTGGGCCTCTAGAAATAATGCAAGCTTGAAACTGAAATACCTAGAAAGGTGAACTGAATCTTTGGGCCTCTAGAAATAATGCAAGCCTGAAAGTGAAATACCTAGAAAGGTGAACTGAATCTTTGGGCCTCTAGAAATAATGCAAGCCTGAAACTGAAATACCTAGAAAGGTGAACTGAATCTTTGGGCCTCTAGAAATAATGGAAGCCTAAAATTGAAATACCTAGAAAGGTGAAGTGAATCTTTGGGCCTCTAGAAATAATGCAAGCCTGAAATTGAAATACCTAGAAAGGTGACCTGAATCTTTGGGCCTCTAGAAAGATTTATTACCTCCTCAAGCAGCAACAAACAATTCCATGTGTGCACCACAAATCTATACCAAGTTTGATCAGGATCTACTTTTCCAAATCAGAATTAGCGCTAGTCCAAGCAAGATCAATGATATGGCCGTGAGACAGAGAAGGAACGAACAAACTCACCCCTCTCGCGACCTCCCTGGTAGATGCGCCGCCGCCACGCACGACAGAGGGAGAAAAATGATTGGTGAAGGGGGAGCGGGGCGACCTTCGAAGGCTGGAGGGAGAGGGCAGCCGGAGTAGGGCAGCGAAGGCCGGAAGGAGAGGGCGGCCGGAGGAGAAAGAGGGCGAGCGGCGCTTGGGCGGGCGGCTTATGAGGAACAGAGAGGAGTCGTGCGAGAGGGGGGGAGGGAGCAATCTGGTGTGGGCAGGGGAAATTTTTTTAGTTCTCTTATAGTGGGCCCGAGGATAACTAACCCAATTAGAACCTCTCCATCGGGCTAGTTTTTTTAGCTGGGTTAGAGCAAACTAGCTCAAATTAGCCCCTCTTGTTTCGATAATTTGAGGCTATTTCAACCCAAACTAGCTCTAACTCAGGGATCCAAACAAAGAGGAGTGTTACTGTACATGCTACAGTGTGGACCGTAGCACATTGTTTTTTATGGCCATATCACCACATTGTTTTCTACTGCTGGTTCACTGGGCTACCGTGGTTCGCACTGCTGGTTCACTGGGCTGCCGTGGTTCGCTCTCCTCCGACCTGAGTAGTACATAGTATAGTACTAGTATATACCGCATCATTCTTTGCTCCTTCTTACTACTCCGACATGTGGGAGAGCCAGCATCCGGGTCGACGTGTCATGCACCAGATTAGAGCGCGGAACTGAAGGGGGGCATCACCCTGGTCGGAGCACCAGTAATTCATGACTATAGTGAGTGGTCATATCACAAGTCTTTCCAGCTGTAACGTGCTGTCAAATCGCACAGCCCCACTCGCTCACCCTCCTCGCCTCTCTGTCAAACCGCCTACCCGAAAACTGCCGCGCGTACTGCCCGGGAAAAGCCCCACCCTCAACTTTTAACTACGCGAAAATAGTTCGAGCTTGTTCGTTCTATATAAATACAGTACTTACTGTATGTTTATTCACCCGTGGGGTTGTTCAATGAATGGAGGGGCAGGGAGCACAAGTGAACAATACTGTAGTACTCCCTCCATCTAGGTGGGTAAGTCATCTTAGATTGTGCACCGTGACCAAGGAGGAGGGGAAAACAAGAGACCTTAATGTTTATTTGCTAATTAATAGCATTGCATGCAATGAACTAACCACTGCATGTCATGTTTAGTAGTCTCAAGTCATTAAAAGCATGCACACCCCTCATCTCTTATTGGTTGATATGTCAAGAAACAAGAAACGAGGTAGAAATTAATGCACCGCGCCTAAGTGTTTTGGGATTATTTGGTTTTCGTAAGATGATTTACACACCTAAACGGAGGGAGTACTACTAGTAGTAAGTAGGAGTCATACAGTAGTCACCTTAAATAGAGAGTTTCTTTTCTTTAATGCCACGTACACAAATTGAAACGCTTGTTGTGGAGAGAAAAAAGATAATCACTCCACTATATATGGACGCAGGGGCATGAGCGCTTGCTTTACTAGGGTTGCTCTCTTCATTCTCTCATCCTCTCCAGATATAAACAAGACAGCGGTAGCAACATTTTCTCTCTGCTCACCGCTGGTCACAGATCCGGCCGGATCCCTTCGACCGGTGTGTGTAGAGGACTAAAAGGTGCATCGTTCACGTGGTCATCGCCACCGAGGGAGGAAACCCACACCTACCGGAGGGGCCTGATCCTCTGCCCGTGCCGTTCTCTCCGACACAGCGCCGGCTCGGGAGGTCCTCCGACCCTTCTTCCTCCCTGTCGTATTGTCCGCAGATCCGACCTGCTGCCGCTGACATCCCGGCGACCCTCGGGTATAAGTTCTTCGAAAGCGGCCTTGCTCTACTGCCCCAGCTCCCCACGTGTCTGCATGTGCATCTTTTTCTACTCCCATCAGCTCTTCCAAAGCCACCTAAATTTTTAGTATTATTAGAGGTAAAGCTACTTCATGCATTCGAATCTAGGGCTTTGTTCAAACAACGAAGAAAGGGGGGAAAGTTGTAGCATGAGTCTAGGACTTGATTCAAAGAGGAAATAATATGGTGAAAGTAGTAGAGACCAGATACCCAACCGTTCTCTTGGTTGAAAAGGGAAATAATGGGAAAACGCAATACAAACTGGATAAGGAACAAATATATTATTGGTTGAAAAAAGGATAGAAAGTGGCGGCTGGTGGACAAGTCAATAGAGTATGTCCAGGATTAGATTTGTTGCCATCACATAGTAAAAGGTCTCCAGGATTAGATTTGCTGCCGTCACATAGTAAAAGGTCTCAGGATTAGATTTGCTGCCCTCACATAGTAAAAGGTCTCAGGATTAGATTTGCTGCCCTCACATAGTAAAAGTTCTCCAGAATTAGATTTGCTGCCCTCACATAGTAAAAGGTCTCCAGGATTAGATTTGCTGCCCTCACATAGTAAAAGGTCTCCAGGATTAGATTTGCTACCCTCACATAGTACAAGGTCTCCAGGATTAGGTTTGCTGCCCTCACATAGCATGAACAAACTCGGCATCACCACTTTATGCCTCCTTGTAGGTACATTGTGCTGATGCGTCCACTGTCGCATGTCCTAATACCAACCTTTTGCTGTTGTTAATGTAAGGGCGCATGTAAAATGAAGCGATCACACTGTTACCTTAGGGACATGTCTAACTAGTGTTATTGTTAATCTAATGCCTCCAATGATAAGATGCAATTAAACTGTGTTACAAATGGCACTCCTGCCATTTTCCCCAGTATGATAAGTAAGTTGCTCCTTTACGCTGCAGAGTGGCCTGGTGTCCCCACGGTCCCATGCCCTTAAACCAACTCTTTAGCTGCTGTTGATTTACTGTGTCTGGTAAACAAGCAATGCCACCATTAAAGTAATCCCGTATTTGAGGAATCTCATTGTTGATCGTAATGCTTCTGGTAACATGAAGCATTGCTAACGTTTTAAAATTTCTATTGTCCTTGCGTGATTGCCATGAACATAATTAAGATGCTTCTTTTGATTTTGTATATGTTTCATATATTCTTATTGACCAGCAACTGTTTACTTTCTATCTTTTTGTGCAGATAGGGATATCCATTTCACCTTGTTGCTATTGTGACCGTTTGGTGAACTGCACAAAACATCTTACTTAATTTCTATTGTCCTTTCTATCTTTTTGGAATGAGTGTCTTGTGCAGTTCAACTAAAATGTCACGTGGGCAACATCTCTCAATTTTCGTGGAACTGCACAAAATGGTGATTGGAGTTTCCAAAATCTCCGTCAAGTTCTGTCGGTAATCTCGTGCAACATTTTATTAGCCTTTGCAAGATGGAGTCGTCACTATCACCACAATGGCACTTTATTTTAGTGGAACTGCACAAAAGGATAACAAAATTATAGTTGCACCTTACATGAGCCGGACAGCCAACCTTAATGTTCCTCAATTTTAGTGCAACTACTAAAGAAGAACCTGCCAGCTCACAAGAGTAAGTACTTCTTGCTAGCTGAATGATGCAATCTTTGCTTCATTTCACGTGAACTGCAGAAAAAGGCGCATGAATTGAATCATGGATCTCCAGGCAGACCTCATCCAAGTAGAGCTGGAGGTCGAGTTCAAGGAGGCCTCTATTAAAGAGAAATCATGATCTCCTGTCTCCTTGTTTGTGTTGTGCAAACATGCTGTGCAAACAGGAATACTCAACTACAGATGTTGTGATAGTCAAGACTATTCGCCAAGTTCTTCGATTGTATGACATGGCTAGCCAAGATGGATTTAATCCCGATATTCACTTTATCAAAAAGCTCTAATGGGTTGGTTCTGAATCTTGCAAGTTGGGAATCAGTGAGATGTGTAGGAATCTTTGTTGTACTTATTATTTGAATCTTATTTGTTGGTTCTGAATCTTGCAAGCTGGGAATCAATGAGATGTGTAGGCATCTTTTTTGTACTTATTATTTGGATCTTATTTGTTGGTTCTGAATCTTGCAAGCTGGGAATCAATGAGATGTGTAGGCATCTTTATTGTACTTATTATTTGGATCTTATTTGTTGGTTCGGAATCTTGCAAACTGGGAAACACGGCATGATGATGCAGAGGACAACAACCATAACAAACAATTCAAACTTGGTAGTATTATCTTTGTGAAAGTGCGACAAATGTGCTGATCGTGTGCGTCCTGAGAATAATAATTCTAATTGTTGTGCATGTTGATCCTGTGGCACTGATAGAATGAGCAAATGCATTGCTTGTTTTAAGTATAAATTTCTATTAAAGCTAATTAAATTTAAGTAAAGTTACCACTAACTCCTGTTATTACAGTACCTATACATACCCGCTCGTGAACCGACGTGTGGCCGGAGTAGGTTTCTTAATGGAGGCGTTTCAATGCGCTGAGGGTGCATCTTCTGTCGGGCATGCAGCGGATGAGGGAGGGGTAGTAACTGTTGTCGCCTGTACACACTCGGCTTACTGTTGAATCCAGTTCCCCAAGAGCTGAAAAACGAACTGTTGCCGCTGCCTACACACTCGTTCACTCGAAGAGACTCCAATGGTGATCCGAGGGGTGAGCCTGCTGGATATGGACTTCAGGAAGGAGTTCCCCTTTGAGTTCGCCATTCAGTCCTATGGCTGCACCAAGTTGAATGTGATGTACACCAACGATACAGACTCGGTGAAGCTCTGCCTCGCCTCAGTCCTATGGCTGCACCAGGTTCTGGAGCATTCGCCCGTTTCATCGGCAGCGCCAACTGCACCTTCGCTACGGTGGAGAGAAGGAAGAACGTGATGATTCGGCCATCTGGTCCAACAAGCTTGTCGACATCTAGAAGCAATACAAGATCATCAGCAACGGGCAGGAGAAGGACTCCGTGGTTGACCTCGCTGAGACCATCATCGACCCCTGATACGCCAACATGAAAGAAGACGACCTGGACACGTGGGAGGTACCTCTGAATCTAGCCTACATAACGTACGCGGCCAAGGACGCGTACGCAGGCTACGACATGTACAGGCAGATCTTGGACATGAGGGCGTGTCTGCTTCCCGCAACCGACAAGTACATGGACAGCCGCATCGTCATGATCAAGCGTGTCAGGAAGGTCTAGATGTTGTACTTTATCTGTTTATAAGCACCTTTATCATTTGAGTGTTTCATGCATTAGCCTATGTGTCGTAATTATCTGTTTTGTCCGAAATATTTCTTTTAAGAATCCATTAACCTGATTGCTTTTTTTAGTGGCTATTTGCTTATCTATGTAAACTAGTTCACTTGTCCGTAAAAAAACTAGTTCACTCAGTTGTCGTGCTTTGAATCTCCTTCCTCCCAACATATTCCCCTCCTCAGGTGGACCCAGCAGGTCTCTGAATTTTCTCCCACTTTCTTTTTCGATGTAAACTGAGTTTTCTCCCAATACTTTCCCCTAGAACCAACTCAATTGTCCCACGTCTAGCCTAAAAAATAATAATACCCCACGTAGTATTAACTCATCAAATTAAAATGATATTTTATTTCGTAAGTTGAAAGTTCTTACAAAATAATAATAATAATTGTTTATATATAACTTGGCAAGTTAACTCCTAGTGATTGCGTACATAAGCTTGCAAAGATTTTACTGATGTGCAATCATGTGTTTATGTTTTTATAACATTTCTCTGTCTAGCCCAACATGATATTTTCACCCAGCCCAGCAAGTCCGCGGATTTCGAGAAAAATGCAAATGGGATTTAAATGGGCTGCATAGATGCTACATCATTGTTTCACCCAGCCCACCAAATGGACTAAAAACCAAATGGACTGGCTGACATGTGGGCCAGTAGGTCGAAGCCTAAGAAGGCGTTGGATTTACATCCAACGACCGGCATTCTTCTTCAATCTCTCATCTTCTTCCCTCAGCGCTGCCGGAACCGCCTGCTCTAGCCTTCGGCATCCAGCTGCATTGTTTTGCGCTCCTCAGCGAAACGCTACCCTGCCAATGGCCAGGCCATCCCTCCACCCCGCACCTCATGTTATTCTCTGCCGAGTGTAGGCCCACCCCGCACCCGAACCAGTCAAGTTTCCCACTCCTCTCCGTCTGCGACTACACTGCCGCATCTTCCCCATCTCCGGGTCATTCCAGTCTGGGGCCTCGCCGTCGTCCATCGCCTCAGTGCGCTCGGCATGGCGTGGTCAACATATGAGAGTCATCGGAAGAGGACTGTATGTGGAGAGCCTAACGGCTGGGACCCACGAGGTCCATGGTTGCACGCAAGGAAAGTTCCTCCTTATTACGCACTGTACGTGGGAAGGGCTTCTGTATTTCGCGAAAAAAACGTTCCCCCCACTGACAGGTCGGACCCACCAGTTATATCTTCACACGCAAGGAAGTGCCTCCTTATTACGCACCAAAAAATGAATACCCCCTGCTAGCTGGGACCCACCATAGTGGCTGGCTGACTTGTGGGCCTACTAAGTTGACAAGGGCGGAGGGCTTTGTCAACTTAGTCAATATGAACAATTCTAGCTCCGGTGACCGTACGATGTCCATCCAACGGCCATAATGCTTCTTCAACCTCTGGTCTTCTTGCTCCAGCCGCCCAAAGCAGCGCCGGTCGTGCCGCGTGCTCCTGCCTCTCGTGGCCGGTTGTGATGCCGCGGAGGCCTCACCGCCCCCTACTACTCCCACCGCTAGCCCAGGGTATCCCTCTACTCACCCACACCCCCTGTTATTCTGCAGCGATGGCAGCCTCATGCCGCAGCCGAACCAGTGAACCCTCGTACTCCTCTCCGTGTGGGCATCCACTGCCGCATCTTGCCCGGCTCCGCGTCGTCCCTTTCCTAGGCCTCGCCGTCGTCCATCACCTTGGTGCTCTCGGCGTGACGTGGTCAATGTGGTCAACGACCGACTTCCATCGGAAGAGTATTGTACGTGGAGAGGCTAACAACTGGGTCCACGGCCACATACCAGTTTGTTGTGATTTGCCAAGTAAGTCGCTTTGTCGGGCCTGTTGGGCTGCAAATCTTTCAAGACGAGGAGAGCTTCATTCGGCTGGCCGAGAAAATGGCCTATCAGTAATGAGAAATGGGTTGTACATTTTGAAAACACATCAAACCGGCAATTAGTTTCAAATATCTTTTTTTATTTCAAGATTTTGAATTACATTAATTTTTATGCATGGAGAATTTGTTGGATTTTATATTGATATACATTTATTTTTAAAATCAGTTTGAATGTGAGTCGAAATTTCTGGATTAAAAATAGTTCGGACTGCACCGAAATATGCAAAATTTCGTATAATTTTTTAACCGTGGCCACAATATGGGTTGTAATGCTAAGAAAAAGAATATGGGCTCCAAAAAAACCTTAAGAATTAGCAAATGGGCTGTAAATTATTAGAAATAATGGCAGATGGGCTGTATGCTATTTTCCATAGATTTGAGGCTTTCCTAAAAAAAAGGTTGACGCACAAGCAGTGACTGTTGGATGTCCATCGAACGGCCGTCGTGCTTCTTCAATCTTTGCTCTTCCTGCTCCAGCCGCTCAAACAAGCGCCGGTAGGACTGCCTGCTCCCTCCTCCCTGCGGCCGGTTGTGCTACCGCGCAGGCCTCACCGCCCCACCGTACTCCCATTGCTGGCCTAGCCATCCCTCTACTCACCCACACCTGCTGTTATTCTCGGGTGACGGCAGACGAACCAGTAAACCCTCGTACAGTCGTACTCCTCTCCGTGTGGGAAACAACTGCCGAGTCTTCCCTGCCTCCGTGTCATTCCCTTCCTAGGCCTCGCCGTCGTCCACCGCCCTGGTGCTCTCAGCGCGGCCTGGTCAACGTGGTCAACGACCGACATGCATCTGAAGTGGACTGTACGTGGAGAGGCCGACAGCTGGGTCCACGGCCACACGCAAGGAAATGCCTCCTTATTACGCGCAAAATAATGATTCCTCCACCTGACAACAGGAACCCACCGAAAGGGCCTCTGTATTTCACGAAAAAAACGTTACCGCCGCTGACAGCTCGGACCCACCAGATATATCTTCGCACGCAAGGAAGTGCCTCCTTATTACGCACAAAAAAAAGAATACTCCCCATGTTAGCTGGGACCCAGTATAGTGGTAGGCTGACTTGTGGGCCTACTAAGTTGACGGGGACGGAGGGCTTTGTCAACTTAGTCAATATGCACGATTCTAGATTTAGTGACCGTACGATGTCCATCCAACGGCCGTAGTGCTTCTTCAACCTCTGGTCTTCTTGCTCCAGCCGCCCAAACCTGCGCCGGTCATGCCTCGTGCTCCTGTCTCCCGTGGCCGGCTGCGATGCGGCAGAGGCCTCACCGCCGCCTACTACTCCACTGCTGGCCAGGCCATCCCTCTACTTACCCGCACCCCCTGTTATTCTGCGGCGGCGGTAGCCTCACACCGCAGCGAACCAGTGAACCCTCGTACTCCTCTACGTGTGGGCATCCACTACCGCATCTTCCCCGGCTCCACGATGTTCCCTTCCTAGGCCTTGCCGTCGTCCACCACCCTGGTGCTCTCAGCGCAGCGTGGTCAACGTGATCAAGGAACGGCTTCCATGGGACGTGAACTGTACATGGAGAGGCTGACAGCTGGGTCCATGGCCGCAGCAAGGAAGTGCCTCCTTA
The DNA here is from genome assembly GCF_002162155.2 of Triticum dicoccoides. NCBI lineage: Eukaryota > Viridiplantae > Streptophyta > Magnoliopsida > Poales > Poaceae > Triticum > Triticum dicoccoides. The sequence continues at coordinate 52,785,731 of NC_041387.1, forward strand.
TTACGTGCAAAATAATTATTCCTCCACCTGACAGCGGGGACCCACCGGACGGGCCACCATATTTCGTGAAAAAAATGTTTCCCCCTGACTGCTGGGACCCACCAGCTACATCTTCGCACGCAAGGAAGTGCCTGACAGTTGGGACCCACCTGGTCGAAGTGTACGTAGCGTTGTCATTCTGGTCGCGAACGTGTACATACATATATACTGGTCGATGTAGAGGCGTGCACATGTCGTAGTAGAGGTGCGCATGTAGCATGTACACGTACTTACAGCGGCCAGGGTGCAAGAAAGAAAATACGTCCACATATGTGTACATACGGGCGGGGTCTCAAACGCCTACTCGTGCATATATACGTACGGCCAGGGCTCGTGTACATGGTTGGGTCGGAACGGAGAAACAATGTCGTCCTCGTGTTCATGGGGAGCCAACCGGCTGGGTCGGAACGGAATGCGTGGTCGTGTTCATCGAGAGGGCTTGGACGGAACAGGCGATGCAAATGAGGCCTGGCGTACCGCAAAACGGAGGAAATGGCCTTGTGTTCGACCGGCCACGTTCGAAACGGGATCCTGTTCATCGGGAGGGGTCTGGCGTACCGCAAAACGGAGGAAACGGACCTCCTACCGTCGAAACGGAGATCCTGTTGATAGGGTGGGGTGTGGCGTACCGCAAAACGGACGAAACGGACTTGTGTTGGAGCGCTACGGTCGAAACGGGGGTCCTGTTCATTGGGAGGGGTGTGGCGTACCGCAAAACGGGACTCCACGGGATACAGTTCATCTCCACCGTCGACCTCCTCCAGCCTCCACGGGCTGCTGTTCATCCACCGTCGACCTCCTCCATCCTCCACGTACGACTGTTCATCCACGGGCTACTGTTCATCCAGCCTCCACCGCGCGCTACTCCACCGGCTACTGTTCAACCACCCCTCTCCACGGGCTCCTGTTCAACCACCCCTCCATGGGCTACTATTCATCCACCCCTCCA
>NC_041387.1:52787022-52851010 GCF_002162155.2 Triticum dicoccoides
CTCACTGTTCATCCAGAGAGGCAACATCGATCGGCTTCAGTTAGCAGCAGTTGCGAAGGAATCTATCGCTCGGGTTCAGTAACGTGTAGCCTGCAGTGCAATCGCTCGAGTTCAGTTAGAGCCCAACGCCTCGCTCGCGTTCAGTTAGAGCCAACGCCTCGCACACACGCACGTATGTGTACGAGAGAAACGCGCACCGCTCGGCCCCCGACCGCCCACCGTAACTGGGAACTCCCAAAAAATTTCCTCGCCCTCGCTTCTACCACAGTTTTGTCCGTCATGGATGGCCCAAAGAATGTCATGCAGCTGCATCTCCGGCCCGCCCAGGACGAAAAGCCCATTTTCTATCATGATTATTTTTGTCATGGAAGTAGGAGCCCACCACATCTATGATGATACCGGGTTTTGTCACAATTATCATCATAGAAGTGTCATATGTATGAGAGAGAAAATTTCGTTCGGCCCAAAATGTCATGGATGTGTCTTTTTTTGTAGTGCACCCGCCAACACCGAGCGCAGGCTCGTCGATGTTGAGGCTGCCGCACCCGTCGGTCTGGCGGAGGTTGTCATGGCGCCGTCTCATGACGATGTGCACGTCTCCCTGGCGCCTATCCTCCGGGGTTCGATGTTAGCCTGGACGTGCTCGAGGGCTAGAAGAGGCCATCGAGACGTTGTCGGGGTCTTGACTCTGTTGTGCCCGTGTCAGTTGCTGTGGTGGGGACTGTACTATGCGTACAGCCCCTCTGTTCGGCCAGCAGTGTGGGCAGTTGCCGTCACTTGAAGAGGTCGTGGCGGGCCAGCTCGTCGTGAGCCCCCAGCTTCGATGAAACCGAGCAAGCTCTGGATGGTGGCATGCCATTCATCCATCTGCTCGGCTGCCGGTGGAAACCTCAATAGTAGATGAACTCGCGCCATAGCCTCCATGGTTGTTCTTGGCATAACGGTTGATGACATCGACCGCACCGTCACCTGGCTCCTGACGGTGCCTGTGGCGGCGACGGCGGCAGTGGCGCACCCGTGCTACTGCGGGACGACCACCTGGGCAGGGGGGTCGCGCGGCAATCGTGCTCGAGCGCTCGCGGCTCCATTGGGTACAATGGTCGGGTCGGCTCATCTGGGAAGAGGCGCATGCACCATGAATGCTCCCGTAGCAGGGGTGGCCAAAGGGCGATGGCTCACCCCGGACCGAGCGTCGTTGCTGTGGCTACGCCCTCCAGCGGGAGGAGGGGGTGCAATTTGAGTAACCCTCTCGTCCGTGCCCTGTGGAGCATGGTCGTCGAGACGATGCTAATGTTGTTCTCCTCCGACATCTCCAGCCCCCGTGTCAGCCACGGGGGGAGTGGTGATGGCGCCACCTGCTCCAACCACACCCCCAGCAGCGCTCACATCCTTGCTCGTCTCCACATCCCCCGCAGCGTTAGAGACTGCGGGCGGCAGAGCCTTTGAGGTGGATGGCTAAGCTGAAGGGCCGGACTTCTTCTTCTTGGGCGCCATGGCCAATGGCGTCATTGAAGATGAAGATGATGATGAGGATGACGCACAGCACATGCTTTCAGGTTCGCGCAAGCGATCTCCCTACCTGACGCGCCAAAGATGTCGCGGGATATCCGCGACCACCTATGGGACCGGGTGGCCCCTTGTTGGTTCGGCGGGGGGATGTCACTGTTGGGTAACGCAGTAATTTCAAAAAAAATCCTACACACACGCAAGATCATGGTGATATATAACAACGAGAGGGGAGAGTGTGTCCACGTACCCTCGTAGACCGAAAGCGGAAGCGTTAGCACAACGCGGTTGATGTAGTCGTACGTCTTCACGGCCCGACCGATCAAGCACTAAAAGCACGACACCTCCGAGTTCTTGCACACATACAGCTCGATGACGTCCCTCGAACTCCGATCCAGCCGAGTGTCGAGGGAGAATTCTGTTAACACGACGGCGTGGTGACGATGGTGATGTTCTACCGACACAGGGCTTCGCCTAAGCACTGATACGATATTATCAAGGTGGATTATGGTGGAGGGGGGCACCGCACACGGCTAAGAGATCAATGATCAATTGTTGTGTCTATGGGGTGCCTACCTCCTCCGTATATAAAGGGGGGGAGGAGGAGAGGGCCGGCCAAGGGGAGAGGCGTGCCCAAGGGGGGGCACTCCTACTCCAAGTAGGTTTGCCTACCCCTTTCTTATTCCAAGTAGGAGAAGGGGAAGGAGGAGGTTGTCAGGACCCCGATCCTAAGTCACACCGATCTAGCATGTAACACATCATATCACTTTGCGGCCTCATGCACGGTATTCCCACGGGTGCCACCTTACCTGGCCCGGGACCGTTTGCGCCTTTTGGCTCACGTATATGATAGTGCCGCTAGCATCCATATGACAAAGAACCCGGGCTGACATGGCTAGTCGTGAAACCAAAGTGGCACTAACTCACAGGGACAGGCATACATGACCCAACAACGAACATGTCGGTCATCAGCGAGTGAATCCAGGCTGTAGCACTGGGCTAGCAGGACTCCGGTGAACCGGGCTGTAGCGGGCTAACAGGACTCCGGAATTCATCGCGTGACATTTCCCTGAGGGAACAGACACAGGAACGAAGAAGGACACATGCCGGCCAGCCTAAGTGTTCCGGAGCAGTAGCAAGCTACCATGGCTCAGTGGAAACACTAGGAGACGTTTCCCGGTAAGAGAGGCTACCAAGGATAAACAACTAGATAGTCAGATCCCACACATACCAAGCATTTCAATAACATACACACAATATGCTCGATATGTGCAAATACAACATGGCATCACAACATGACTCTATAACTCAAGTATTTTGTTCAGTAGGCTCCGAGGAGCGAGATATTACAATCATGGTCTCATGACCCATCAATCAGAGCATACAAGTCAAAGCACATGCGGAAGCTTAACATGTCTGGGTACAGACATCTAGAAATGAAAAAGGCTGAGAAGCCTGACTATCTACCAGATCCTGCCGAGGGCACAAGATCGTAGCTGAGGTAACAAGCTAAACGTCGAAGTCCACGCGGTACTACTAGCGAGAGTGAAGTCTCTCTGCAAAAACATAAATTAAGCAACGTGAGTACAAATGTACCCAGCAAGACTTACATCAGATCTATCTACATATGCATCAGTATCAACAAAGGGGGGGTGGGGTTTAACTGCAGCAAGCCAGCTTTGACTCGGTGGCTATCCTAAACTACGACTGCAAGTAACTCTGTTGAGGTGGCGCACACGAGTCCACATGTTCACCATATCAATACACCACTATGGATCCGCTCCCGTCTCCCTACGAGAACGCCATCCATAGCACTCACGCTTATCTTGCGTATTTTAGAGTATCCACTTTCACTTGTCTATGAACTGTACAGGCAACCCAGAAGTCCTTTACCGCAGACACGGCTATTCGAATAGATCATATTACCCTGCAGGGGTGTACTGCTTCACACACGCTCTCACCACTTACCGCCGTTTACACGACATTTACTCGGCAACCTTCAAGCGGAAGCCCAGCGAGGGTGTCGGCCACGACCTGACTAACCATACAAGTCTCTCATCCAGGTTTATCGCCTATTCGGGTTCCATCTGCAAGGAGATCCGGCCGGGGTGTCGCTCACGGCCCCAAACGATGTGTGCAGGGTTCCCAAGTCCACCATCTGGGTGCTACTTGGTACACCGGGCCACTGTGCCTAGTCTGTCCCAAGCCCACCTGTACCGGGTGCCACTTGGTAGACTACTAACACTACCTACAAACACCAGAAACTAGTTGCAACTCCTGGACAGAGATCAAGTTGATTAATAAGTCGAGAGGGGCACTTAAGCATTCCAATGCGTGGTAGTAGCTGGTCATGGATCACAAACACAGAAGTCAGTTCCTGAGGACGGCTGCAATGAGACAACCCACCATGTACTCCTACATGGCCTCTCACCTCTACCTTTACCAAATCGTGTTCACACACTTAGCTCACACATAGTAGGACATGTTCACACACCTCCGATCCATTCCCGATGAATCAGACCTGACTCAACTCTAAGCAGTAGCAGGCATGACAAACAAACATGGATGAGTAGGCACATCAGGGCTCAAACAACTCCTACTCATGCTAGTGGGTTTCATCTATTTACTGTGGCAAAGACAGGTCATGCAGAGGATAAAGGGGTTCAACTACCGCAGCATGTAACAGTTGAATCGGTGTTGTCCTAATGCAGTAAAAGAGAGCAGGAGCGAGAGAGTGGGGTTGTATCGGAATGAACAAGGGGGTTTTGCTTGCCTGGCACTTCTGAAGATAGTATAGTTCTTCATCGGTGTCATCGAACTCATCGTCGGAACATCGTCTAGCGGGAGGGGACAAACACCGGCAAACAAGGAAGAACACAATCAATGCAATGCAACAGTATGATGCATGAATGTGACATGGCAATATGCTTGTGATTTGAGCTGATGCAATTAAAACCAGATTAAATGAAGTTGGTTTGAATCAAAGATTGAAATTCAAACTCCATATGTGATTTATTACATGCCATTTAATTGAATTGTCCTAAAAAGTAGTCATAAGTTGTTCTAACATGCATGAAAATGGTACAGATGGATAGATTGGATTTTTCTCATCATTTTTCATATATAAATTATTTAATTTGGAGTTACGGTTGATTTTATATGATTTTTAGAAGTTTAGGACATTTTCTGGAATTTCCTGGATTTATTTTAAATCCAGAAAATTGTTAATTGCGTCAGCATGACGTCACTATGATGTCAGCAGGTCAACGGGCGTCGACCAGGTCAAACCTGACCAGTGGGACCCACTGGTCAGTGACCCAGTCAGCTAACTAAGTTAGTTAGCCCTAACTAACTGGGTAGGGCCCACTAGTCAGTGACTGTAGTAACTAACATAACTTGTTAATTAGTGCTAACTAGGGTAATTAGTCGGGCGGGGCCCGCAAGTCAGTGAGAGAGAGGGGGGAGTCAAACTGGGCAGTGGGGTCAACCCACGCCGGTCAACGAGTCAACGGTCGCCGGCGTTTAGCCGCCGGCGAGTCCAGACGCGGCGGAGGGGCTCGGGAAACGCCCTCCGGCGACCAAAACAGTGGCAGCGATCATCTACGCGTAGTTGGCGCTCAGCCGCATCCATCTAAGCAAGCGGGAGGGGCTGAGGTCGACCGGGCTCGCCGGAATCAAGCTCGCGGCGGCGGCCGGAGCTCGGGGCTGGTGCGGGTTGGCGCTAGGGGACGGTAGGTCGAATGGGTGGGCATGCCCGGCTCCTGGAAGCATGCTGCATCGACTAGTGGTGGTGGTTGGAGCTGTGGTGGCTAGGACCAACAGCGGCGACCAAAACGGCGGCGGCCGGAGTTTCGGCGTCCGTGCAACTACGGCCTAAAGGACGCGGAGAGGCCGGGGAAAAGGGGGAGTCAAAGCGGGCGCTCATAGGGAGGCGGCAGGGTATCTCAGGGGCTCGGGGACGCTCCAGTTGCTGCGGATCGACGGCGATGGTCGGCGTTGCCGAAGCTTGAAGACGAGGAAGATGCCGGTGATGCAGGGCGTCCGGCGATGCTTGGCTTGGTGAGGAGGTCGAGGACGGAGTGATGGAGCTCGTGGTCGGCTCAGAAGGTCGAGGGGGAGGCAGTGGCTGCGGTAGTGGCGAGCGGCGGCGCGGCCATGGCGGCCTCGGCCATGAGGTGGGGAGCGAGGGAGAGAGGGGAAAAGCCAGGAGAGAGGGGGAGAACAGAGGGGGTCGAGGCATCTCCAGGTGCGGGGACAGGGAGGAGGTTGAGCCTCCAGCGCGAAGCAGGAGGTGGCCGAAGCCCCATGCGCGCGCGCCACGCCTCTCCTCTGCCTACTGGCTGAAGGAAGAAGACGGGCATGCCCCTGTGGGCTGGCCAGTAGTGTTGGGCCGTCCAGGTGGGCTTCGGTGAGCGCCAGGTAAGTTTATTCTCTCCCTCTCTTATTTCTGTTTTCTATTTTCTGTTATCTGTTCGGCTTTATTAAAAATATCTAGGTACTTCCAAAAATCATGAAACTGCTCAATGTCACTTTTTGGAATATTTCCAACAGCAAACATTTCAGTTTGTGATTATTTGAGCATTTAAAATATTATTTAGCAATTAAATGCCCAAATGCAAATACCATATGATTTAATTCAGTGACCAAATATGTCATGGAAAAATGTGCAACACCTCTGGTTATGGTTCTAGCATTTTCCAGAAATGATGAACATTTTTGAAAGCCATTTGGATTCACTGAAAATATTTTTGAGTTGAACCTATTTGAATTCCATTTGGTACTAGGGTTTGGACATCCCCATTTCAAGTTCATTTGAAAAATTAAACATGATGCACACATGAAGGGCTAGCCTACTACATGCCAGGACCAGGGATGTGACAACTCGCCCCCACTAAACAAGAATCTCGTCCCGAGATTCAAGCGTAGGGTAATAAGACACAGGGACACAAGCTAACACGATCTTCACGATCCAGGTTGCACTTCATAAGGACGCTGACTCTATCACCATCTTTATCTTGATGTCTTGCTCCGAGAACTCCAGCCAACATGACAACAAGAGGAGAAGGAGACTCTAGAAGGATCGATCTTCTCGAAGATCGAACAACTTAGGATCAACTCGCGGAATGAGGCATAGCAACACCACTCGAGCTGAGACACAAAACACACATCTAAAGGGATGGAGTGGAACAAATGACGAGGGTTCACTAGGTAGACAACAATTCCACGCTTAAAAGGGGTGGTGAACGGTTGTCAACGTAGCGGGGAGTTGAGTTGCCATGATGCCATAGCGGGACATCCTGGAGGAGGGTGATTCATAGATTATTACCTTAAGTGGCAAAAAGAATTACCTTTCATTCAGAGATCATCCAAAATCTTTATACCAACCTAAGGCAATTCTCGAGCGACCATTTGGAGGGGTTCGGTAGAATGGCATACCCGGATTAGAATGGATGATGTGGATTACCTTGTTGAAGACAACGCAAGGGATGATTTTAGTAACTGAGGAGAAGTCCAACAGTAGAGAGTGAGTCCACTGTTTGAGAAGTTATGGCATAACCGAGGAACTGAGAGCACTATGCAATTTAATGCCGACGATCAAACCTAGCACTTGCGTGTGCTCTCAAGAACTTGAGCATTTCCATATTCATCAAGGTTTTACCAATATCTGTGTCAAGGATCCTGGCAACACAACTTACTACCGTGATGAATGGTGATGGATGATGCAGATGCATAGGAAGATAACAGCTTCTCAGAGCTCACCTTAGCGAGGCCAAGGAATCAAGAACTGTATGATTGACCGAGAAACATTTAGCACTCCGCTTCTAATGTTCTCCTTGATGTTCTACATACCACAGTCATAATTAAAGCATTAATGTGGCCATCGAGTATAGGTCAGACTTCGAAAGAGAAAGGATTTATAAGGAACACTTCTAGAAGAGTCACATGAAATCCTTATAGAGAAGATGGTCAAATTGCTCATTCAAGATACTACAATGATAGATCTTCCAGCTAGGTGTGTCGGCCAACATCAACCTTGTCGGGACCTACATGATAGATCTTGGAATAGTTCCAACCATCATATCTGTCTGAGATTCAGATCTGGTTAGTAACAGGACATTTTAGACAGCATGTCTGGAAAAGAAAATTTGCAACACAAATCGACGAGATGATGTTGCGAGATTCTCAAGGAATGAACTACGATAGCAAGCTCCAAAACATGAGCTGGTTCTGCTACGTACATGTCAACACGTTGTCCAAGACAAGCATGACCATGTAATAGTCTTATAATAAAACGCTACCGAGTTCTGGTTGGGAACCATCACCGTGGATAACGAAGTCCCTGCATAAGTCATATGATTAGCTCTTATGAAGGAACTTCTTCTCCTTGAACAAATCAATCAGTGGCTTGGCGTGCTCGGGACACATATGGAATGAAGGTTGCAAGTCTCCAGACCACAGAATACTTCGCACGTGTGCATGACTGACTTGGGATGATTCAAGAGGAAGCAAAACTAACTTTCTCAAATTCACGGCGGCAACTTTCACCAAATGCACGTGTATAAGAGGAAGTCACACCTTTCATCAAACAAATACTTCATGAGCTAGCATGAAGAAAATGCTTTCAAGAGTTTCCAACACTAACTTATTGTCCAACAAGATCTTGGAGAAGATAAAATGATGTTGATGGGCTCAACAACAAATCATCGAGATTTCCATGAAGATGGAATTCCACAACTAGGTGAACAAGGTGATAGCATTGGTCAGACCAAAAGATGTAATGGTGTATGCCCGAGGGTTCAACCACGAATAAGACAACATTACAAGCATCGTTGGTTCTGACTTGATTTCAGGATAGCCCACGCCCAAATCAAAGGTTGGACAAGACAATAGATCCAACAACTGATCACGAGGACCAACTGATGAAGATATCATTTTTCTTCAACACACACACAAAAGATATCCCTTAAAATGAACTGAGTCGGACAAGTTTTTTTTTCTTCCAACTCTCCAAGTTGTTGTTTAGCTTATCCAACTAGCTCAGGGTATCCAACACGGATTCTTGGAGAAAGGGTGGTTTCGAAAACCAACTTGGTCACGAGCTCAACATAGCGGTCAGGTGACAACCTGGTGATACTTCCGAGAAGATAATCGAAAAATCACGAACCACCGATATGCTATTAAGCTCGAGAACAATCTTGCTTTTCAGGGCAAGACGAAATGATCAAAAGAGCGAGGGACCGATACGATCCCAACTCATTGATCGAAGAGTGCACCCGAAAATAAGGACTAGGTAGCACAATCTATCTTAGAATGACGATTCGAGATCCAACACGCTAAGAATAAAATTATTGTCCATTAACTACCAATCAACAAGGTTGCTGGGAGTATTGATTTCACACATCACGATTCACTTGTCGACATTTCGGTTGCAACAACACGGGAACCAAGAAATGAATAATGATGGAGAGAGTATCACTGTATCAAAAGTTCATAGGATGGTGTGCAATTCCCCATGATAATCTTAATATAAAGGTGGTAACACTCCAGGGTGGAACAGAACAAAAACTGGATTAGTATTTTAGTCTATGGAGTACAACTGCTTTGACCCAATCCTGGATATGGATGAGGTACTGGAGTTTGTTTCTCCTAGTCACTCTAGAATAGAATGGCTTGACGGACCACAAGAATAACGGGCATCGATGAACACGACGCACAACTACTCCTGACTATCAATTGATAGACGGGGGTCGGAATACAACTAAAGAGGGACAACTCAAAAGAACATATGATTTCCTGAGTTGTGGATGCATGGATTAGCATGTCGAACGAGTTCGACATATTTCTTCCGGACAATCCATGCGGAAAGGTAGAACTGGCAGAGTCACAACATAGAATCGAGAACTCGTCAAGAGCTCTGGTTGTGATCTTTTGGTTCAAAGAACTTCTGCCATAAACGGTTCATAGTATTTGGAAGAAGGAAATACCACGGACCTCGAGACTAACGCAAGGTTACTAATAACCTAAGGGAGCTAGCAATTACTATCAACATGAAGTAAGTAGGGTGAATCTCGGGTTCAAAACCCAGAAGTGGAATGCCTACTAACTAAGTGGCATCACGGGATGCTTTCGAGAATGATGGCCAGAATCATCACACTGGGAACACGAAGCATGGATGGATTACTAGGTGATACTCTAGATACCTAGGGTCATAATATTAATTCCAACGTATATGTCGAGGCAATAGAGTACCTCAACTCAGCAATTAGTGTGATTAACCTGGCCCAAAGGAACATCAGGAACAGGAGGAAGGGATTTGCAAATGCTTCAGATTATTAAGAAACCTGGGATGACTCGGACAGCATAACGGCTGTAAATGCTCAAAAGATTTGGGACATGCTACAAAAATGGTGGCATAACCACTCAGAAGCATAATATCAAGGTTTCGAGATCAACAGTTAACATACGGAAGTAGTAGAAACTGAACAAAGGCTTAAATCCAACAATCCTATAAGTCTACGGATTAGTAACACGTGATCCTAATAGACAAAAGAGAAAGCCTAGTTCCTTAACCCCGTAGGAAAAATAAGATGACTCGGATCAGAAGGGCATAAGGTATAAGGAGTAAAAAGAGCCTTACGTTCCATCCCACAATCAATTCCCTTATATAACTAAAGCATTTCTAGACTCAACTTCGACCAGTTTGGCTTGGTAATCCTACAGGCAGTCAAGCTCTGATACCAAAGCTGTCAGGACCCCGATCCTAAGTCACACCGATCTAGCATGTAACACATCATATCACTTTGCGGCCTCACGCACGGTATTCCCACGGGTGCCACCTTACCTGGCCCGGGACCGTTTGTGCCTTTTGGCTCACGTATATGATAGTGCCGCTAGCATCCATATGACAAAGAACCCGGGCTGACATGGCTAGTCGTGAACCCAAAGTGGAACTAACTCACAGGGACAGGCATACATGACCCAACAACGAACGTGTCGGTCATCAGCGAGTGAATCCAGGCTGTAGCACTGGGCTAGCAGGACTCCGGTGCACCGGGCTGTAGCGGGCTAACAGGACTCCGGAATTCATCGCGTGACATTTCCCCGAGGGGACAGACACAGGAACGAAGAAGGACACATGCCGGCCAGCCTATGTGTTCCGGAGCAGTAGCAAGCTACCATGGCTCAGTGGAAACACTAGGAGACGTTTCCCGGTAAGAGAGGCTACCAAGGATAAACAACTAGATAGTCAGATCCCACACATACCGAGCATTTCAATAACATACACACAATATGCTCGATATGTGCAAATACAACATGGCATCACAACATGACTCTATAACTCAAGTATTTTGTTCAGTAGGCTCCGAGGAGCGAGATATTACAATCATGGTCTCATGACCCATCAATCAGAGCATACAAGTCAAAGCACATGTGGAAGCTTAACATGTCTGGGTACAGACATCTACAAATGAAAAAGGCTGAGAAGCCTGACTATCTACCAGATCCTGCCGAGGGCACAAGATCGTAGCTGAGGTAACAAGCTAAACGTCGAAGTCCACGCAGTACTACTAGCGAGAGTGAAGTCTCTCTGCAAAAACATAAATTAAGCAACGTGAGTACAAATGTACCCAGCAAGACTTACATCAGATCTATCTACATATGCATCAGTATCAACAAAGGGGGGGTGGGGTTTAACTGCAGCAAGCCAGCTTTGACTCGGTGGCTATCCTAAACTACGACTGCAAGTAACTCTGTTGAGGTGGCGCACACGAGTCCACATGTTCACCATATCAATACACCACTATGGATCCGCTCCCGTCTCCCTACGAGAACGCCATCCATAGCACTCACGCTTATCTTGCGCATTTTAGAGTATCCACTTTCACTTGTCTATGAACTGTGCAGGCAACCCAGAAGTCCTTTACCGCGGACACGGCCATTCGAATAGATCATATTACCCTGCAGGGGTGTACTTCTTCACACACGCTCTCACCACTTACCGCCGTTTACACGACATTTACTCGGCAACCTTCAAGCGGAAGCCCAGCGAGGGTGTCGGCCACGACCTGACTAACCATACAAGTCTCTCATCCAGGTTTATCGCCTATTCGGGTTCCATCCGCAAGGAGATCTGGCCGGGGTGTCGCTCACGGCCCCAAACGATGTGTGCAGGGTTCCCAAGTCCACCATCCGGGTGCTACTTGGTACACCGGGCCACTGTGCCTAGTCTGTCCCAAGCCCACCTGTACCGGGTGCCACTTGGTAGACTACTAACACTACCTACAAACACCATAAACTAGTTGCAACTCCTGGACAGAGATCAAGTTCATTAATAAGTCGAGAGGGGCACTTAAGCATTCCAATGCGTGGTAGTAGCTGGTCATGGATCACAAACACAGAACTCAGTTCCTGAGGACGGCTGCAATGAGACAACCCACCATGTACTCCTACATGGCCTCTCACCGCTACCTTTACCAAATCGTGTTCACACACTTAGCTCACACATAGTAGGACATGTTCACACACCTCCGATCCATTCCCGATGAATCAGACCTGACTCAACTCTAAGCAGTAGCAGGCATGACAAACAAACATGGATGAGTAGGCACATCAGGGCTCAAACAACTCCTACTCATGCTAGTGGGTTTCATCTATTTACTGTGGCAAAGGCAGGTCATGTAGAGGATAAAGGGGTTCAACTACCGCAGCATGTAACAGTTGAATCGGTGTTGTCCTAATGCAGTAAAAGAGAGCAGGAGCAAGAGAGTGGGGCTGTATCGGAATAAACAAGGGGGTTTTGCTTGCCTGGCACTTCTGAAGATAGTAAAGTTCTTCATCGGTGTCATCGAACTCATCGTCGGAACATCGTCTAGCGGGAGGGGACAAACACCGGCAAACAAGGAAGAACACAATCAATGCAATGCAATAGTATGATGCATGAATGTGACACGGCAATATGCTTGTGATTTGAGCTGATGCAATTAAAACCAGATTAAATGAAGTTGGTTTGAATCAAAGATTCAAATTCAAACTCCATATGTGATTTATTACATGCCATTTAATTGAATTGTCCTAAACAGTATTCATAAGTTGCTCTAACATGCATGAAAATGGTACATATGGATAGATTGGATTTTTTCTGATCATTTTTCATATATAAATTATTTAATTTGGAGTTACGGTTGATTTTATATGATTTTTAGAAGTTTAGGACATTTTCTGGAATTTCCTGGATTTATTTTAAATCCAGAAAATTGTTAATTGCGTCAGCATGACGTCACTATGATGTCAGCAGGTCAACGGGCGTCGACCAGGTCAAACCTGACCAGTGGGACCCACTGGTCAGTGACCCAGTTAGCTAACTAAGTTAGTTAGCCCTAACTAACTGGGTAGGGCCCACTAGTCAGTGACTGTAGTAACTAACCTAACTAGTTAATTAGTGCTAACTAGGGTAATTAGTCGGGCGGGGCCCGCAAGTCAGTGAGAGAGAGGGGGGAGTCAAACCGAGCAGTGGGGTCAACCCACGCCGGTCAACGAGTCAACGGTCGCCGGCGTTTAGCCGCCGGCGAGTCCAGATGCGGCGGAGGGGCTCGGGAAACGCCCTCCGGCGACCAAAACAGCGGCAGCGATCATCTACGCGTAGCTGGCGCTCAGCCGCATCCATCTAAGCAAGCGGGAGGGGCTGAGGTCGACCGGGCTCGCCGGAATCAAGCTCGCGGCGGCGGCCGGAGCTCAGGGCTGGTGCGGGTTGGCGCTAGGGGGCGGTAGGTCGAACGGGTGGGCGTGCCCGGCTCCTGGAAGCATGCTGCGTCGACCAGTGGTGGTGGTTGGAGCTGCGGTGGCTAGGACCAACGGCGGCGACCAAAACGGCGGCGGCCGGAGTTTCGGCGTCCGTGCAACTACGGCCTAAAGGACGCGGAGAGGCCGGGGAAAAGGGGGAGTCGAAGCGGGCGCTCACAGGGAGGCGGCAGGGTATCTCAGGGGCTCGGGGACGCTCCAGTTGCTGCGGATCGACGGTGATGGTCGGTGTTGCCGAAGCTTGAAGACGAGGAAGATGCCGGTGATGCAGGGCGTCCGGCGATGCTTGGCTTGGTGAGGAGGTCGAGGACGGATTGACGGAGCTCGTGGTCGGCTCAGAAGGTCGAGGGGGAGGCAGTGGCTGCGGTGGTGGCGAGCGGCGGCGCGGCCATGGCGGCCTCAGCCATGAGGTGGGGAGCGAGGGAGAGAGGGGAAAAGCCAGGATAGGGGGGAGAACAGAGGGGGTCGAGGCGTCTCCAGGCGCGGGGACAGGGAGGAGGTTGAGCCTCCAGCGCGAAGCAGGAGGTGGCCGAAGCCCCACGCGCGCGCGCGCCACGCCTCTCCTCTACCTACTGGTTGAAGGAAGAAGACGGGCATGCCCCTGTGGGCTGGCCAACAGTGTTGGGCCGTCCAGGTGGGCTTCGGTGAGCGCCAGGTAAGTTTATTCTCTCCCTCTCTTATTTCTGTTTTCTACTTTCTGTTATCTGTTCGGCTTTATTAAAAATATCTAGGTACTTCCAAAAATCATGAAACTGCTCAATGTCACTTTTTGGAATATTTCCAACAGCAAACATTTCAGTTTGTGATTATTTGAGCATTTAAAATATTATTTAGCAATTAAATGCCCAAATGCAAATACCATATGATTTAATTCAGTGACCAAATATGTCATGGAAAAATGTGCAACACCTCTGGTTATGGTTCTAGCATTTTCCAGAAATGATGAACATTTTTGAAAGCCATTTGGATTCACTGAAAATATATTTAGGTTGAACCTATTTGAATTCCATTTGGTACTAGGGTTTGGACATCCCCATTTCAAGTTCATTTGAAAAATTAAACATGATGCACACATGAAGGGCTAGCCTACTACATGCCAGGACCAGGGATGTGACAGAGGTGGAGAGAAGGAAGGAGAAGGGGGGCCGCCGCCCCCTTCCCTTTCCCAATTTGGATTGGGGCAAGGGGGGCCGCGCGCCACCTCCTGGCCTCCCTCTCTCCTTTCCACTAAGGCCCATAAGGCCCAATAGCTTCCCCGGGGGGTTCCGGTAACCCCCGGTACTCCGGTATATGCCCGAAACCTCCCGGAACCATTATGGTGTCCGAACATAGTCGTCCAATATATCAATCTTCATGTCTCGACCATTTCGAGACTCCTAGTCTTGTCCGTGATCACATCCGGGACTCCGAACTACCTTAGGTACATCAAAAACCATAAACTCATAATATAACCGTCATCAAACTTTAAGCGTGCGGACCCTATAGGTTCGAGAACTATGTACACATGACCGAGACATGTTTCCGGTCAATAACCAATAGTGGAACCTGGATGCTCATATTGGCTCCCACATATTCTACGAAGATCTTTATCGGTCAAATCACATAACAACATACGTTGTTCCCTTTGTCATCGGTATGTTACTTGCCCGAGATTCGATCGTCGGTATCTCAATACCTAGTTCAATCTCGTTACCGGCAAGTCTCTTTACTCGTTTATGTAATGCATCATCCTGCAACAAACTCATTAGTCACATTGCTTGCAAGGCTTATAGTGATGTGCATTACCGAGAGGGCCCAGAGATACCTCTCTGACAATTGGACTGACAAATCCTAATCTTGAAATACGCCAACTCAACATGTACCTTCGGAGACACCTGTAGAGCTCCTTTATAATCACCCAGTTACGTTGTGACGTTTGGTAGCACACAAAGTGTTCCTCTTGTAAACGGCAGTTGCATAATCTCATAGTCATAGGAACATGTATAAGTCATGAAGAAAGCAATAGCAACATACTAAATGATCAAGTGCTAAGCTAACGGAATGGGTCAAGTCAATCACATCATTCTCCTAATGATGTTTTCCCGTTAATCAAATGACAACTCTTTTGTCCATGGCTAGGAAACATAACCATCTTTGATAAACGAGCTACTCAAGTAGAGGCATACTAGTGACACTTAGTTTGTCTATGTATTCACACATGTATCATGTTTCCGGTTAATACAATTCTAGCATGAATAATAAACATTCATCATGATATAAGGAAATAAATAATAACTTTATTATTGCCTCTAGGGCATATTTCCTTCGGTCTCCCACTTGCACTAGAGTCAATAATCTAGATTACACAGTAATGATTCTAACACCCATGGAGCCTTGCTGTTGATCATGTTTTGCTCGTGGAAGAGGCTTAGTCAATGGGTCTGCAACATTCAGATCCGTATGTATCTTGCAAATCTCTATGTCTCCCACCTGGACTTGGTCCCGGATGGAATTGAAGCGTCTCTTGATGTGCTTGGTCTTCTTGTGATATCTAGATTCCTTTGCCAAGGCAATTGCACCAGTATTGTCACAGAAGATTTTCATTGGACCCGATGCACTAGGTATGACACCTAGATCGGATACGAACTCCTTCATCCAGACTCCTTCATTTGCTGCTTCCGAAGCAGCTATGTACTCCGCTTCACATGTAGATCCCGCCATGACGATTTGTTTAGAACTGCACCAACTAACAGCTCCACTGTTCAATATAAACACGTATCTGGTTTGCGATTTAGAATCATCCGGATCAGTGTCAAAGCTTGCATCAACGTAACCATTTACGACTAGCTCTTTATCACCTCCATAAACGAGAAACATATCCTTAGTCCTTTTCAGGTATTTCAGGATGTTCTTGACCGCTGTCCAGTGATCCACTCCTAGATTACTTTGGTACCTCCCTGCTAAACTAATAGCAAGGCACACATCAGGCCTGGTACACAGCATTGCATACATGATAGAGCCTATGGCTGAAGCATAGGGAACTTCTTTCATTTTCTCTCTATCTTCTGCAGTGGTCGGGCATTGAGTCTGACTCAATTTCACACCTTGTATTACAGGCAAGAACCCTTTCTTTGCTTGATCCATTTTGAACTTTTTCAAAACTTTATCAAGGTATGTACTTTGTGAGGTCTAATATAGATCGCTGGAGTCCAATTAAGCGTCTTGATCTATCTCTATAGATCTTGATACCTAATATATAAGCAGCTTCTCCGAGGTCTTTCATTGAACAACTTTTATTCAAGTATCCTTTTATGCTATACAGAAATTCTATATCATTTGCAATCAATAATATGTCGTCTACATATAATATTAGAAATTCTACAGAGCACCCACTCACTTTCTTGTAAATACAGACTTCTCCAAAAGTATGTATAAAACCATATGCTTTGATCACACTATCAAAGTGTTTATTCCAACTCCGAGAGGCTTGCACCAGTCCATAAATGGATCGCTGGAGCTTGCACACTTTGTTAGTATCCTTTGGATCGACAAAACATTCTGGTTGCATTATATACAACTCTTCTTCCAGAAATCCATTCAGGAATGCAATTTTGACATCCATTTGCCAAATTTCATAATCATAAAATGCGGCAATTGCTAACATGATTTGGACATACTTCAGCATCGCTACGGGTGAGAAATTCTCATCGTAGTCAACCCCTTGAACTTGTCGAAAACCTTTCGCAACAAGTCGAGCTTTGTAGACAGTAACATTACCATCAACGTTAGTCTTCTTCTTGAAGATCCATTTATTCTCAATGGCCTGCCGATCATCGGGCAAGTTAACCAAAGTCCACACTTTGTTCTCATACATGGATCCCATCTCAGATTTCATGGCATCAAGCCATTTTGCGGAATCTGGGCTCATCATTGCTTCCTCATAGTTCGTAGGTTCGTCAAGTAACATGACTTCTAGAATAGGATTACCGTACCATTCTGGTGCGGATCTTACTCTGGTTGACCTACGAGGTTTGGTAGTAACTTGATCTGAAGTTTCATGATCAATATCATTAGCTTCCTCACTAATTGGTGTAGTTGTCACAGGAACCGGTTTCTGTGATGAACTACTTTCCAATAAGGAAGCAGGTACAATTACCTCATCAAGTTCTACTTTCCTCCCACTCACTTCTTTCGAGAGAAACTCTTTCTCTAGAAAGGATCCAAATTTAGCAACAAAAGTCTTGCCTTCAGATCTGTGATAGAAGGTGTACCCAATAGTCTCCTTCGGGTATCCTATGAAGACACATTTGTCCGATTTAGGTTCGAGCTTATCAGGTTGAAGTTTTTTCACATAAGCATCGCAGCCCCAAACTTTAAGAAACAACAACTTTGGTTTCTTGCCAAACCACAGTCCATAAGGCGTCATCTCAACGGATTTTGATGGTGCCCTATTTAACATGAATGCGGCCGTCTCTAAAGCATAACCCCAAAATGATAGCAGTAAATCAGTAAGAGACATCATAGATCGTACCATATCTAGTAAAGTACGATTACGACATTTGGACACACCATTATGTTGTGGTGTTTCGGGTGGCGTGAGTTGGGAAACTATTCCACATTTTTTGAAATGTAAACCAAACTCGTAGTTCAAATATTCTCCTCCATGATCAGATCGTAGAAACTTTATTTTCTTGTTACGATGATTTTCCACTTCACTCTGAAATTCTTTGAACTTTTCAAATGTTTCAGACGTATGTTTCATTAAGTAGATATACCCATATCTGCTCAAATCATCTGTGAAGGTGAGAAAATAACGATACCCGCCGCGAGCCTCAATGGTTCATTGGACCGCATACATCAGTATGTATGATTTCCAACAAATCTGTTGCTCGCTCCATAGTTCCGGAGAACGGCGTTTTAGTCATCTTGCCCATGAGGCATCGTTTGCAAGTACCAAGTGATTACAGAAGTCCATCAGTATGGAGTTTCTTTATGCGCTTTACACCAATATGACCTAAACGGCAGTGCCACAAATAAGTTGCACTATCATTATCAACTCTGCATCTTTTGGCTTCAACATTATGAATATGTGTATCACTACTATCGAGATTCAATAAAAATAGACCACTCTTCAAGGGTGCATGACCATAAAAGATATTACTCATATAAATAGAACAACCATTATTCTCTGATTTAAATGAATAACCGTCTCGCATCAAACAAGATCCAGATATAATGTTCATGCTTAACGCTGGCCCCAAATAACAATTATTCAGGCCTAAGACTAATCCCGAAGGTAGATGTAGAGGTAGTGTGCCGACTGCGATCACATCGACTTTGGAACCATTTCCCACGCGCATCATCACCTCGTCCTTAGCAAATCTTTGCTTAATCCGTAGTCCCTTTTTCGAGTTGCAAATATTAGCAATGGAACCAATATCAAATACCCAGGTGCTACTGCGAGCATTAGTAAGGTACACATCAATAACATGTATATCACATATACCTTTGTTCACCTTGCCATCCTTCTTATCCGCCAAATACTTGGGGCAGCTCTGCTTCCAGTGACTAGTCTGCTTGCAGTAGAAGCACTCGGTCTCACGCTTAGGTCCAGACTTGGGTTTCTTCTCTTGAGCCACAACTTGTTTGCCGTTCTTTTTGAAGTTCCCCTTCTTCTTCCCTTTACCTTTTTTCTTGAAATGGGTGGTCTTGTTGACCATCAACACTTGATGCTCCTTTTTGATTTCTACCTCCGCAGCTTTTAGCATTGCGAAGAGTTCGGGAATAGTCTTGTTCATCCCTTGCATATTATAGTTCATCACAAAGCTCTTGTAGCTTGGTGGCAGTGATTGAAGAATTCTGTCAATGAGACTATCATCAGGAAGATTAACTCCCAGTTGAATTAAGTGATTATTATACCCAGACATTTTGAGTATATGTTCACTGACAGAACTATTCTCTTCCATCTTGCAGCTATAGAACTTATTGGAGACTTCATATCTATCAATCCGAGCATTTGCTTGAAATATTAACTTCAACTCTTGGAACATCTCATATGCTCCATGACGTTCAAAACATCATTGAAGTCCCGGTTCTAAGCCGTAAAGCATGGCACACTGAACTATCGAGTAGTCATCAGCTTCGCTCTGCCAGACGTTCTTAACGTCATTAGTTGCATCTGCAGTAGGCCTGGCACCCAGCGGTGCTTCCAGGACGTAATTCTTCTATGCAGCAATGAAGATAATCCTCAAGTTACGGACCCAGTGCGTGTAAGGTGTAATTTCTGCCATCATCTTTCAACTTAGCTTTCTCAAGGAACGCATTAAAATTCAATGGAACAACATCACGAGCCATCTATCTACAACAAACATAGACAAGAAAAATACTATCAGGTACTAAGTTCATGACAAATTTAAGTTCAATTAATCATATTACTTAAGAACTCCCACTTAGATAGACATCCCTCTAATCATCTAAGTGATCACGTGATCCAAATCAACTAAACCATGTCCGATCATCACGTGAGATGGAGTAGTTTTCAATGGTGAACATCACTATGTTGATCATATCTACTATATGATTCACGTTCGACCTTTCGGTCTCAGTGTTCCGAGGCCATATCTGTATATGCTAGGCTCGTCAAGTTTAACCTGAGTATTCTGCGTGTGCAACTGTTTTGCACTCGTTGTATTTGAACATAGAGCCTATCACACCCGATCATCACGTGGTGTCTCAGCACCAAGAACTTTCGCAACGGTGCATACTCACGGAGAACACTTATACCTTGAAATTTAGTGAGAGATCATCTTATAATGCTACCGTCAACCAAAGCAAAATAAGATGCATAAAGGATAAACATCACATGCAATCAATATAAGTGATATGATATGGCCATCATCATCTTGTGCTTGTGAACTTCATCTCTGAAGCACCGTCATGATCACCATCATCACCGGCGCAACACCTTGATCTCCATCATAGCATCGTTGTCATTTCGCCACCTATTGCTTCTGCGACTATCGCCACCGCTAAGTGATAAAGTAAAGAAATTACAGGGCAATTGCATTGCATACAATAAAGCGACAACCATATGGCTCCTGCCAGTTGCCGATAACTCGGTTACAAAACATGATCATCTCATACAATAAAATATAGCATCACGTCTTGACCATATCACATCACAACATGCCCTGCAAAAACAAGTTAGACGTCCTCTACTTTGTTGTTGCAAGTTTTACGCGGCTGCTACGGGCTGAGCAAGAACCATTCTTACCTACGCATTAAAACCATAATGATAGTTCGTCAAGTTAGTGCTATTTTAACCTTCTCAAGGACCGGACGTAGCCACACTCGGTTCAACTAAAGTTGGATAAACTGACACCCGCCAGCCACCTGTGTGCAAAGCACGTCGGTAGAACCAGTCTCGCGTAAGCGTACGCGTAATGTCGGTCCGGGCCGCTTCATCCAACAATACCGCCGAACCAAAGTATGACATGCTGGTAAGCAGTATGACTTGTATCGCCCACAACTCACTTGTGTTCTACTCGTGCATATAACATCTACGCATAAGACCTGGCTCTGATACCACTATTGGGTAATGCAGTAATTTCAAAAAAAATCCTACGCACACGCAAGATCATGGTGATGTATAGCAACGAGAGGGGAGAGTGTGTCCATGTACCCTCGTAGACCGAAAGCGGAAGCATTAGCACAATGCGGTTGATGTAGTCGTACGTCTTCACGTCCCGACCGATCAAGCACCGAAAGCATGGCACCTCCGAGTTCTTGCACACGTACAACTCGATGACGTCCCTCGAACTCCAATCCAGCCGAGTGTCGAGGGAGAATTCCATCAGCACGACGGCGTGGTGATGATGGTGATGTTCTACCGACGCAGGGCTTCGCCTAAGCACCGATACGATATTATTGAGGTGGATTATGGTGGAAGGGGGCACCGCACACGGCTAAGAGATCAATGATCAATTGTTGTGTCTATGGGGTGCCCCCCTCCTCCGTATATAAAGGGGGAAGCAGGAGAGGGCCGGCCAAGGGGAGAGGCACGCCCAAGGGGGGGCAATCCTACTCCAAGTAGGTTTGCCCCCCCCCCTTTCCTATTCCAAGTAGGAGAAGGGGAAGGAGGAGGTGGAGAGAAGGAAGGAGAAGGGGGGCCGCCGCCCCCTTCCCTTTCCCAATTTGGATTGGGGCAAGGGGGCCGCGCGCCACCTCCTAGCCTCCCTCTCTCCTTTCCACTAAGGTCCATAAGGCCCAATAGCTTCCCGGGGGGGTTCCGGTAACCCCGGGTACTCCGGTATATGCCCGAAACTTCCCGGAACCATTCTGGTGTCCGGACATAGTCGTCCAATATACCAATCTTCATGTCTCGGCCATTTCGAGACTCCTCGTCTTGTCCATGATCACATCCGGGACTCCGAACTACCTTAGGTACATCAAAAACCATAAACTCATAATATAACCGTCATCTAACTTTAAGCGTGCGGACCCTACAGGTTCAAGAACTATGTAGACATGACCGAGACATGTTTCCGGTCAATAACCAATAGTGGAACCTGGATGCTCATATTGGCTCCCACATATTCTACGAAGATCTTTATCGGTCAAATCGCATAACAACATACGTTGTTCCCTTTGTCATCGGTATGTTACTTGCCCGAGATTCAATCGTCGGTATCTCAATACCTAGTTCAATCTCGTTACCGGCAAGTCTCTTTACTCGTTTATGTAATGCATCATCCCGCAACTAACTCATTAGTCACATTGCTTGCAAGGCTTATAGTGATGTGCATTACCGAGAGGGCCCAGAGATATCTCTCCGACAACCGGAGTGACAAATCCTAATCTTGAAGTACGCCAACTCAACATGTACCTTCGGAGACACCTGTAGAGCTCCTTTATAATCACCCAGTTACGTTGTGACGTTTGGTAGCACACAAAGTGTTCCTCCGGTAAACGGCAGTTGCATAATCTCATAGTCATAGGAACATGTATAAGTCATGAAGAAAGCAATAGCAACATACTAAACGATCAAGTGCTAAGCTAACAGAATGGGTCAAGTCAATCACATCATTCTCCTAATGATGTGATCTTGTTAATCAAATGACAACTCTTTTGTCCATGGCTAGGAAACATAACCATCTTTGATAAACGAGCTAGTCAAGTAGAGGCATACTAGTGACACTTAGTTTGTCTATGTATTCACACATGTATCATGTTTCCGGTTAATACAATTCTAGCATGAATAATAAACATTCATCATGATATAAGGAAATAAATAATAACTTTATTATTGCCTCTACGGCATATTTCCTTCAGTCACGTTGCACAAAGAGCAGATCGGCGCACGGCAGCACGGCAGAGAGCACACGAGGAATTTACCCAGGTTCGGGCCACCGTGAGGCATAAGACCCTACTCCTGCTTTGGTGGATTGATGCTGGAATGAATGTGTTGGTGTGTAGTACACTTGCCCGACAAGGTCTGCCTTGGGGCTGCAGCGATTACGCGCATATGGTGGCTTGGGTTCATCAACCCTCTAACCCCTTCTACGAGTGCCATGGGCCTCCTTTTATAGATTAAGGGGTCACCACAGTGGCAAAGTGGTCATTATCCCCTGATATGATAGTAAACAGTGCTATCATACCTAACTCTATGGGCTGACAGGGTGCATTAAATGCACCGCTTAGTGTCACGTCACTGGTCGCCCGGAAAGGCCTGCCGGGCTATTTTGCCAGCTCCGCGCCTGTTTTCTTGACACATCGTAGGACGGGTGTCACTTGTGGGTTTCTTCGGTAGGAAATGGCCGCCATGTGTCAAATGGATGCCACTTAATCATCTTGCGGCTTGACACCGCACCGATTGGCGACGTGATTCGTGCTTGAGTGGTTGGCGGGGTGGTTCAACCCCCGCAAGCCCCGGCAGGCTCTGCCGGGGATTCTTGGCTGCTTGATTCTGGTGGCCTCACCCCGCGCCGGGCTCACTGCCCGGCAAGGGAGGCATTTCTTTTATCGATACCTCACTCATCTTGCTTGGTCTTGGTCTCTCTGAGCTGCGTGTTGGTTCTTTTAGTCTCTTGGTCCATCAATCTTTGACTTGAGCTGGTGCTTCAATCTTGATCTTGTGCCTGTGCACAGTTGGGCAACAGACCCAGGGTTTGTTGCACCGACAGAGGGCTTCACCCACGAAGGGTCCATGAAGAAGCAACCTTATCTATTCCACCATGGCCATTGCCCACGAAGGACTTGCCTCACTCAGGTAGATCTTCACGAAGTAGGCGATCTCCTTGCCCTTACAAACTTCTTGGTTCAACTCCACAACATGTCGGAGGCTCCCAAGCGACACCTAACCAATGTAGGAGACACCACTCTCCAAAAGGTTATAGACGGTGTGTTGATGACGAACTCCTTGCTCTTGTGCTTCAAATGATAGTCTCCCCAACACTCAACTCCCTCTCACTGATTTGGATTGGGTGGAAAGAAGATTTGAGTGGAAAGCATCTTGGGGAAGGCTAGAGATCAAGATTCTTGTGGTAGGATTGGAATATCTTGGCTTCAACACATGAGTAGATGGTTCTCTCTCACAAAATGAGTAGTAGAAGTGTAGGCACGTTCTGATGGCTCTCTCACTAATAGAGATGGGGTGGAGGGGTATATATAGCCTCCACACAAAATCCAACCGTTACACACATATGAGACAAATCGGTCGGACCGATTATATGAACTCGGTGAGACCGAAGCATTTCAAAATGTGAATGTTAGGAATCTTAGTGGGACCGACAGAGACAACTCGGTGTGACCGATGTGCAAGGGCTAGGGCAAACATCAACTCGATTGGACCGATTACTTCAACTCGGTGGGACCGAAATGAAGTAATAAGCAATAGAGGGAATGACAGACAAACTCGGTGTGACCGGTTTCACTGACTCGGTGAGACCGAAAGAGTGAAACACATCACAATGAGAATGTAAGGCCATCTCGGTGAGACCGAGATCCATATCGGTGTGACCAAAGTGTCTAGGGTCTTGGTAGTGGCTATGTCAATGGAACTCAGTGGCGCCGAATGGAATATTTTGGTGGGCCGAGTTTGACTTTTGGTTTTTGGACATATTTGGAAGTGAGAAAATGGTTGAGGGATTTTTGAGCATATCACTAAGCATTTTGAGCAAGTAGATCATTAAGCAACACCTCATCCTATTTTAATAGTATTTGCTTTTCCTATGGACTCAATGTGATCTTGGATCACTAAAATATAAATGAAGAGTATTGGAGTTTGGCCAATATATCTTAGTCCTTAGCATTTTGAGGGGTTCCACATCCACTTGTACTTGCCACACCATTGTTGAACTTATTTGGAATATACTAGATGAAAGTATTAGTCCAACAAGAGATATGTTGACATTAATTACCAAAATCACCCAGGGAGCACTTGTGCTTTCACACTCTTGGTGGTGGCTGCTGGATGGAGGGTAAAGAATCCCCATACTCTCATGTGCAAAGTCCAAACTGACCCTAGGTCATAACCCTAATGGGTAGTGGGCTTCTGCACCTCTTTGGGCTACCTAAAAGGCCTCAAATGGTCATCTCCTCATAGCCCACATGAGGAGGATATCCCAACAGATTATGTGTGCCTAAAGATAGACATGCGCTTTCTGTATGAGATGGAAATTATTTTGTGCTGCTTGCAAGAATTAGAGAACTTAGGAGATCACAAGAATGAGCTATTACATCTCCTCGAAAAGATTCTCAAGGATATTCCACACGTTTTCTAATGAACAGGGTGTATTTTGTGTGACGTTTCCATGATTCATTTCAACAATCTCACACCTTGCTTTGCAGTTTTTAATTTCAAATTTTAATGTTTGTATAATCATTGTTTTTATACACCATTTTATCAGCTTGAGATTGAGTAGGTCCATTTTTTGTTGGAAAACCTAGCATGCAATTTTTAAAAAATTCCTACGCTCACGCAAGATCTATCTAGGAGATGTATAGCAACGAGAGGGGGAGAGTGTGTCTACATACCCTCGTAGAACGAAAGCGGAAGAGTTTGACAACGCAGTTGATGTAGTCTAACTTCTTCTCGTTCCGACCGATCAAGCACCTAACGTATGACACCTCCGAGTTCTGCACACGTTCAATTCGATGACGTGCCTCGAACTCTTGATTGTGTCGAGGAAGAAGATGAGTTCCATCAACACAGCGGCATGGTGACGGTGATGGTGAAGTGATCCGCGCAGGGCTTCGCCTAAGCACCGCGAGAATATGATCGAGGGTGTAACCTGTGGAGGGGGGCGCCGCACACTGCTAAGAGATGTTGTTGTGTGTTCTAGCGGTGCCCCCCCCACATATATATAGGCGGAGAGGGAGGGTAGCAGCAAGGGGCGCCCCAAGTACGAGGAATCCTACTTGGGCGCCTCCCCCAATTTGGCCTCCGCCTTCCATAAGTACCGGAGGGGGAAGGAAGGAGGAGGGAGGAGGGAGGGAAGGGGGAGGCTGAATCCCTCCCCTTCCTTCTCTCTTCCCCTCTTTCCTTTCCCTCAGGTGCAACCCATATGGGGGGCGCAGCCGCCCCTGCTGGCTGCTGCGTTTACCTTCTTGGCCCATTAGGCCCATATCTTTGCCGGGGGGGGTGCCCGGAACCCCTTCCGGTGACCCGATATGTACCCGGTACCCTCCGGAACACTTCCGGTGTCCGAATACTATCTTCCTATATATCAATCCTTACCCCTCAACCATTTTGGGACTCCCCGCCATGTCCGTGATCTCATTCGGGACTCCGAACAACATTCGTTCACCAAATCACATAACTCATAAAATACTAAATCGTAACCGAACGTTAAGCGTGCGGACCCTACGGGTTTGAGAACTATGTAGACATGACCAAGACACCTCTCTAATCAATAACCAACATCGGAACCTAGATGCTCATATTGGCTCCTACATATTCTACGAAGATCTTTATCGGTCGAACTGTTATGACAACATACATTATTCCCTTTGTCATCGGTATGTTACTTGCCCGAGATTCGATCATCGGTATCTTCATACCTAGTTCAATCTCATTACGGACAAGTCTCTTTACTCTTTCCAGAATACATCATCTTGCAACTAAATCATTAGTCACTTTGCTTGCAAGGCTTCTTATGATGTGTATTACTTAGAGGGCCCAGAGATAGCTCTCCGAAACTCAGAGTGACAAATCCTAATCTTGATCTATGCCAACCCATCAAACACCTTCAGAGATACCTGTAGAGCATCTTTATAATCACCTAGTTACATTGTGACATTTGATAGCACACAAGGCATTCCTCCGGTATCCGGGAGTTGCATAATCTCATAGTCGAAGGAATATGTATTTGACATGAAGAAAGCAATAGCAATAAAACTGAACGATCAATATGCTAAGCTAACGGATGGGTCTTGTCCATCACATCATTCTCCTAATGATGTGATCCCGTTATCAAATGACAACCCATGTCCATGGTTAGGAAACCTTAACCATCTTTGATCAACGAGCTAGTCAAGTAGAGGCTCACTAGGGACACAGTGTTTGTCTATGTATTCACACATGTATTTTGGTTTCCGATCAATACAATTCTAGCATGAATAATAAACATTTATCATGAATAAGGAAATATAAAATAAAAACTTTATTATTGCCTCTAGGGCATATTTCCTTTAGTCTCCCACTTGCACTAGAGTTAATAATCTAGTTCACATCGCCATGTGATTTAACACCAATAGTTCACATTGTCATTTGATTAACACCCATAGTTCACATCGCCATGTGACCAACACCCAAAGGGTTTACTAGAGTCAATAATCTAGTTCACATCGCCATGTGATTAACACCCAAAGAGTACTAAGGTGTGATCATATTTCGCTTGTGAGAGATGTTCAGTCAAGGGGTCTGCCACATTCAGATCCATATGTATTTCGCAAATTTCTATGTCTACGATGCTCTGCATGGAGCTACTCTAGCTAATTGCTCATTTTAAATATGTATCTAGATTGAGACTCGGAGTCATCTGGATCGGTGTAAAAGCTTGCATCAAAGTAACTCTTTATGACAAACTCTTTATCACCTGCATAACCAAGAAATATTTCCTTAATCCTCTAAGGATAATTTCGACTGCTGTCTAGTGATCTACTCCTGGCTCACTATTGTACCCCCTTACCAAACTCATGGCAAGGTACACAATAGGTTTGGTACACAGCATGGCATACTTTATAGTACCTATAGCTGAGGCATAGGGAATGACTTTCATTCTCTCTCTATCTTCTGCCGTGGTCGGGCTTTGAGTCTTACTCAACTTCACACCTTACAATACAGGCTAGAACTCCTTCTTTGATTGATCCATTTTGAACTCCTTCAAAATCTTGTCAAGCTATGTACGCATTGAAAATCTTATCAAGCGTCTTGATATATCTCTATAGATCTTGATGCCCAATATGTAAGAAGCTTCACTGAGGTCTTTCATTGAAAAATTCTTATTCAAATATCCTTTTATGCTATCCAGAAATTCTATATCATTTCCAATCAATAATATGTCATCCACATATAATATCAGAAATGCTACAGAGCTCCCACTCGCTTTCTTGTAAATACAAGCTTCTCCAAAAGTCCGTGTAAAACCATATGCTTTGATCACCTCATCAAAGTGTATATTCCAACTCTGAGATGCTTGCACCAGTCCATAGATGGATCGCTGGAGCTTGCACACTTTGTTAGCACCTTTAGGATCGACAAAACCTTCCGATTGCATCATATACAACTCTTCTTTAAGAACGGCAATTGCTAACATGATTCAGACAGACTTAAGCATCGCTACATGTGAGAAAGTCTCATCGTAGTCAACTCCTTGAACTTGTCAAAAACCTTTTGTGACAAGTCGAGCTTTGTAGACAGTAACATTACCATCAGCATCAGTCTTCTTCTTGAAGATCCATTTATTCTCTATGGCTCACCGATCATCAGGCAAGTCCACCAAAGTCCATACTTTGTTCTCATACATGGATCCTATCTCAGATTTCATGGCCTCAAGCCATTTATCGAAATCTGGGCTCATCATAGCTTCTTCATAGTTCGTAGGTTCGTCATGGTCTAGTAACATGACTTCCAGAACAGGATTACCGTACCACTCTGGTGCGGAACATGCTCTGGTTGACCTACGAGGTTTGGTAGTAACTTGATCTAAAGTTTCATGATCATTATCATTAGCTTCCTCTCTAGTTGGTGTAGGCATCACGGGAACGGTTTTCTGTGATGAGCTACTTTCCAATTTGAGAGAAGGTATGATTACCTCATCAAGTTCTACTTTCCTCCCACTCACTTCTTTCGAGAGAAACTCCTTCTCTAGAAAGGTTCCATTCTTAGCAACAAAGATCTTGCTTTCAGATCTGTGGTACAAGGTGTACCCAATTGTTTCCTTAGGGTAGCCTATGAAGACGCACTTCTCCAATTTGGGTTTGACTTATCAGGCTGAAGCCTTTTGACATAAGTGTCGCAACCCCAAACTTTAAGAAACGACAGCTTAGGTTTCTTGCCAAACCACAGTTCATACGGTGTCATCTCAACGGATTTAGACGGTGCCCTATTTAACATGAATGCAACTGTCTCTAATGCATAACCCCAAAACAATAGTGGTAAATCAGTAAGAGACATCATAGATCGCACCATATCTAATAAAGTGCGGTTACGATGTTCAGACACACCATTACGCTGTGGTGTTCCAGGTGGCGTGAGTTGTGAAACTATTACACATTGTTTTTAAATGAAGGCCAGACTCGTAACTCAAATATTCACCTTCGCGATCAGATTGTAGAAACTTTATTTTCTTGTTACGATGATTCTCCACTTCACTCTGAAATTCTTTGAACTTTTCAAATGTTTCATACTTGTGTTTCATTAAGTAGATATACCCATATCTGCTCAAATCATCTGTGAAGGTCAGAAAATAATGATACCCGCCGCGAGCCTCAACACTCATCGGACCGCATACATCGGTATGATTATTTCCAATAAGTCATTGGCTTGCTCCGTTGTTCCATAGAATGGAGTTTTAATCATCTTGCCTATGAGGCATGGTTCACAAGTATCAAATGATTCATAATCAAGTGATTCCAAAAGTCCATCCGCATGGAGTTTCTTGATGCACTTTACACCAATATGACCTAAACGGCAGTGCGACAAAGATGTTGCACTATCATTATCAACTTTGCATCTTTTGGCATCAATTTTATGAATATGTGTATCAGTACGATCGAGATTCAATAAACCATTTAGCATGTATAACCATAGAAGGTTTTATTCATGTAAACAGAACAACAATTATTCTTTGACTTAAATGAATAACCATATCGCAATAAACATGATCCAATCATATTCATGCTCAATGCAAACACCTAATAACATTTATTTAGGCCCAACACTAATCCCAAAGGTAGAGGGAGTGTGCGATGGTGATCTTATCAACCTTGGAATCACTTCCAACACACATCGTCACCTCGCCCTTAACTAGTCTCTGTTCATTTTGCAACTCCTGTTTCGAGTTACTAATCTTAGCAACTGAACCGATATCAAATACCTTGGGGTTACTATGAACACTAGTAAAGTACACATCAATAACATGTATATCAAATATACCTTTGTTCACTTTGCCATCCTTCTTATCACCCAAATATTTGGGGTAGTTCCACTTCCAGTGACCATTCCCTTTGCAGTAGAAGCACACAGTTTCAGGCTTAGGTCTAGCTTTGGGCTTCTTCACGGGAGTGGCAACTTGCTTGTCATTCTTCTTGAAGTTCCCTTTCTTTTCCTTTGCCCTTTTTCTTGAAACTAGTGGTCTTGTTAACCATCAACACTTGATGCTCTTTCTTGATTTCTACCTTTGCCGATTTAAGCATCGCAAAGAGCTCGAGAATCTTTTCTGTTATCCCTTGCACATTATAGTTCATCACGAAGTTCTAGTAGCTTGGTGATAGTGACTAGAGAACTCTGCCAATCACTATCTTATCTAGAAGATTAACTCCCACTTGATTCAAGCGATTGTAGTGCCCAGACATTCTGAGCACATGCTCACTAGCTGAGCTATTCTCCTCCATCTTGTAGGCAAAGTACTTGTCAGAGGTCTCATACCTCTCGACACGGGCATGAGTCTGAAATACCAATTTCAACTCTTGGAACATCTCATATGCTCCATGGTATTCAAAACATTTTGAAGTCCCAGTTCTGAATCGTAAAGCATGGTGCACTAAACTATTAAGTAGTCATCATATCGATATTGCCAAATGTTCATAACATCTGCATCTGCTCCTACAATAGGTCGGTCACCTAGTGGTGCATCAAGGACATAATTCTTCTATGCAGCAATGAGGATAAACCTCAGATCATGGATCCAGTCCGCATCATTGCTACTATCATCTTTCAACTTAGTTTTTCTCTAGGAACATATCAAAAATAAAACAGGGGAGCTATATGCGAGCTATTGATCTACAACATAGATATGCAAATACTATCAGGACCAAGTTCATGATGAATTAAGTTAAATTAATCAAATTACTTAAGAACTTCCACTTAGATAGACATCCCTCAAGTCATCTAAATGATTCATGATCCAAATCAACTAAACCATGTTCGATCATCACGTGAGATGGAGTAGTCATCAATGGTGAACATCTCTATGTTGATCATATCTACTATATGATTCATGTTCGACCTTTTGGTCTCCAGTGTTCCGAGGCCATGTTCGTACACGCTAGGCTTGTCAAGTTTAACCCGAGTATTCTGCATGTGCAAAACTGTCTTGCACCCGTTGTATGTGAACGTAGAGTCTATCACACCCGATCATCATGTGGTGTCTCAACATGACGAACTGTCGCAATGGTGCATACTCAGGGAGAACACTTATACCTTGAAATATATGTTAAGGGATCATCTTATAATGCTACGGCCGTACTAAGCAAAATAAGATGCATAAAATATAAACGTCACATGCAATCAAAATATGTGACATGATATGGCCATCATCATCTTGTGTTTTTGATACCCATCTCCAAAGCATCGTCATGATGTCCATCATCACCGGCTCGACACCTTGACCTCCATCGTTGCGTCGTGGTCTTCTCGTCAACTATTGCTTCTACAACTATCGCTAACGCATAGTGATAAAGTAAAGCAATTACATGGCATTTGCATTTCATACAATAAAGAGACAACCATAAGGCTCCTGCCGGTTGCCGATAACTTTTACAAAACATGATAATCTCATACAACAACATATATCACATCATGTCTTGACCATATCACATCACTACATGCCACATCATGTCTTGACCATATCACATCACTACATGCCTTGCAAAAACAAGTTAGACGTCCTCTACTTTGTTGTTGCAAGTTTTACGTGGCTGCTACAGGCTTCTAGCAAGAACTGTTCTTACCTACGCATCAAAACCACAACGGTGATTTATCAAGTTTGCTGTTTTAACCTTCAACAAGCATCGGCCGTAGTCAAATTCAATTCAACTAAAGTAGGAGAAACAGACACCCACCAGCCACCTTTATGCAAAACTAGTTGCATGTCTGTCGACGGAACCGGTCTCATGAACGTGGTCATGTAAGGTTGGTCCGGGCCGCTTCATCCAACAATACCGCTGAATCAAAATAATACATTGGTGGTAAGTAGTATGACGATCACCGCCCATAACTCTTTGTGTTCTGCTCGTGCATATCATCTACGCATAGACCTCGCTCGGATGCCACTGTTGGGAAACATAGCATGCAATTTCAAAAGAGTTCCTACGCTCATGCAAGATCTATCTAGGAGATATGTAGCAACGAGAGGGGGAGAGTGTGTCAACGTACCCTTGTTGACTGGAAGCGGAAGCGTTTGACATCGCGGTTGATGTAGTCAAACTTCTTCTCATTCCGACCAATCAATCACCAAACGTACGACACCTCCGAGTTCTACACATGTTCAACTCGATGACGCCCCTCGAACTCTTGATCCAACAAAGTGTCGAGGAAGAAGATGAGTTATGTCAAAACGACGGCATGGTGATGGTGATGGTGATGGTGAAGTGATCCGCACAGGGCATTGCCTAAGCACCGCGAGAATATGACCGAGGGTGTAATCTGCGGAGGGGGGCGCCGCACACGGCTAACATATGTTGTTGTGTGTTCTAGCAGTGCCCCCCCCCCCCACATATATATAGGTGGGAGAGGGAGGGGAGCAGCAAGGGGCGCCCCAAGTAGGAGGAATCCTACTTGGGCGCCTCCCCCAATTCGGCCTCCCCCCTTCCATAAATACCGGAGGGGGAAGGAAGGAGGAGGGAGGAGGGAAGGAAGGGGGGGGGGACGAATCCCTCCCCTTCCTTCTCTCTTTCCATCTTTCCTTTCCCTCAGGTGCGACCCATATGGGGGGTGCAGCAGCCCCTGCTGGCTGTTACGTTTCCCCTCTTGGCCCATTAGGCCCATATCTTTGTCGGGGGTGCCCAGAACCCCTTCCGGTGACACGATATGTACCCGGTACCCAGCAGAACACTTACGGTGTCGAACTACTATCGTCCTATATATCAATCTTTAGCTCTCGACCATTTCAATACTCCTCCTCATGTTCGTGATCTCATCTGGGACTCCGAACAACATTCGGTTACCAAATCACATAACTCATATAATACTAAATCGTCACCGAACATTAAGCGTGCAGACCCTACAAGCTCGAGAACTATGTAGACATGACCGAGACACCTCTCTGGTCAATAACCAACAACGGAACTTGGATGCTCATATAGGCTCCTACATATTCTACGAAGATCTTTATCGATCGAACCGTTATGACAACATACGTTATTCCCTTTGTCATCGGTATGTTACTTGCCCGAGATTCGATCATCGTTATCCTCATACCTAGTTCAATCTCGTTACTGACAAGTCTCTTTACCCGTTCCGTAATACATCATCCTGCAACTAACTCATTAGTCACTTTACTTGCAAGGCTTCTTATGATGTGTATTACCGAGAGGGCCTAGAGATACCTCTCCAAAACTCGGAGTGACAAATCCTAATCTTGATCTATGCCAACCCAACAAACACCTTCAGAGATACCTGTAGAGCATCTTTATAATCACCTAGTTACGTTGTGATGTTTGATATCACACAAGGCATTCCTCCGGTATCCGAGAGTTGCATAATCTCATAGTCGAAGGAATATGTATTTGACATTAAGAAAGCAATAGAAATAAAACTGAACGATCAATATGCTAAGATTACGGATGGGTCTTGTCCATCACATTATTCTCCTAATGATGTGATCCTGTTATCAAATGACAACCCATGTCCATGGTTAGGAAACCTTAACCATCTTTGATCAATGGGCTAGTCAAGTAGAGGCTCATTAGGGACACAGTGTTTGTCTATGTATTCACACATGTATTTAGGTTTCCCATCAATACAATTCTAGCATGAATAATAAACACTTATCATGAATAAGGAAATATAAAATAACAACTTTATTATTGCGTCTAGGGCATATCTCCTTCATTTTTATTGTTCGATCTATTCCTTCTTTCTGTATTTGGATCCTAATCCTCCCTCTTGTGCAGGGTTCTCGAGAGAAATGTTACCTGCAGGTTCAGGTGCTGCTAGAAGTTAAATTATGTATTATATATAATAAAGATTACAAAGAGGTTTAGAGATGTATATTCAAAATCTTGAACCATGCTACTACAGTAGATCAATGTACACCGAGAACCAGTGTGAAAATAACACAAGCAATTTAAGGAAACAATGGATTCATCTTGGTGTCAGTCGATCTGAGGTATTAATCCTATTTCCTGTCATTACCGAGTTTTTACTAGCTCCTGGATCGAATCCAAATACATACAATGCAACTCAGATTAAGTAGCAAAACCTATTTAATTGTGGAAAAAATGTGTGCGTGTGAATTTGAAATATAAATTTCCAACTAAAAGCTAGATGATTTAGAATAAATATGATGCATGGAATTTAGAAGGGGGTGGTGATTTATAAATTGCTTTCACTGATAATATTGTTCTGTGAGATATTGATATTTCATGAGATGCTGATCTGAAGGTGATGATTCGATCTTGGTCTAGAAGGATGTACTAATATAATCCAAACATTAGTAATTTTTTCACAAATGTTAGTATTAAATTATTGCAGTTTTTGTATGTGGCTTTGTTGAAAGCTCAGCATGTGCTGCTCCGGTAGGACATGATTTCATTGTCAACTCCCCAAGAGATGGAGCGCAACTCCTTAAATGCCCATCTGATAATTCATCATCAGCGATTGCTCTCTTCGCATATTGTACACCCTTAGAAGCAAGATAATGGTCCAAACTACATATCTTAGCAGCTAAAAGCAAGGCATTTATGTCATTGTGACTCTCATTCTTATTTAAAGACTTATTTACGGCGTCATATCGGTGATGGATTCTTTACTGTGATGTCACATTTTCACAATAGTATCTTCCTGTATATCAACATGTCAAGTAACTCATGGAGGAATAACCATAGGGAAGAGTTGTTGTTTGTTAGAAGCAAGGTACAACATATCTATCTACACAAGGCCTACCACAAACAATGTAAAGGCCTCAACACTGAACAAGAAAAATATGTCCGGCATGTCGAGTGAAGAGATAAGCTCCTCACAAAGGTATGCTTTACCGTTGCCCTATCAATTTCATGTCAGGTAACAAAGCAAATACCCTTTTGTGGCTTCATCAGCATGGATTAGTTTTACACCATTTACTTTGTCGAAAGTGGTTGAGATGTATGCCTTAATATCTACTGTCTTGTTGTGCGTGGCAATTCCTTGAGGCTGCTCGATGATGGTCCTTGTTTCCTATCCAAGCAGCTAGTGATTATATTTACTGATTGGCCTAATTAGGCATCAAGACTTTGAATCAATAAACACTTCTAGCATGACTATGTTTTTATTAATCTGTATATTTTTAATGTATAGTATTAAATCGATCCAATAGTTCTATTTCCTAGAAGGCAGCAATATGATTTACGAAACACTTGATTACACTTAGACAAACCCTCCTAGATATATAAACTAATAAAAAATACGAACACATGGTACACCATAATTTAACGTATAGTACTAAATGATCCAATAGTTCATATAAGACAGGTTAGTTGGACCACTACCTGATTTTTTTAAGATAGGAAGGCGCACTAAGCGCCAAAATTTCACTCAGCTCAATATCATCGTACTAAATGAGTTACAAAGCCCTGAAAATTGAAAACCGAGAGAAGAGAGACTATAGGGCATGCCAAGTTCCTATGAGCTGAAGCAAAGTAGCTAATCTCAGGTTCTGAAACTGATCTAAGAGCCTGGTGAGCAACATTATGAGCAATCCCATTCATTTCTCTAGATATGTGGAACACTTGAGCATGGAGATATCTAGAGAAGAAAAAGAAAACATCCAAAGTTTTTCTGATAGTCTAAGGGGTGGAGGCTTCTGAAATTGTTCCGTTCGCCGCAACCAAAGCCAAGGATAGGCAATCTGTGAGAAAAGTGGGCTGGACAATCTCGAGATGTTGTGCGACCTGTGCAGCAAAAGGAGGGCAAGTGCTTCTGCTTGAAGAGGCAAATTGGTGATCAAAGTGGATGCTTGAATCTGCACATTTACTTCAACTTCGTCAGTTAGAGAAAGACCAACACCAGTAGCTGCAGCTCCTTGAGGGTTTTTCTACATTTAAAAGCTACATCAGAAGAACAAGAAAAATTTAGGCCCTGTAATAAGAAGATCAGATTTGACAATGTGTCCATGCATAGGTAATTGATTGCATGGCACCAAAGAATGAGCTTGATGTTGAACCTGATTCTGATCAGAGATTTTATCAGTATCACAATGTTCATTTGACAAAGCTTTAGCAATAATATTAACATGATGAGGGAGAGGCTTCTTTCTATCAAAAAAGACAATCATTCCTTGCTTTCCAAATGCACCGCATAAAGTTAAAACTGTTAGAAATGGGTGCATGGGAATTATTTATATTAAGCAAAGCAAGAATAATATTATGCATATTGGAGTGATCATGAACTAAAACATTAGATTTAATATACCAAGGAGGATAAAACCAAGAAGCCCTAGCAAAATGACATAGAAAGAAAAGATGAATTTCATTCTCTTGTTGTCCCTCAAACCTATGGGAAGAGCTTTTCAAAGAAGCCTCCAAGCAAAAGTTTGCACCCTGGGAACCATGAGATTTTTCTTCCAAACCATTCTTAGAAGAATTTTGACCTGCAATGGGACCAAGAAGGTGCATTTCTTGGATTGTTATGAATATCCAGCAAACACAATTTATGTGTATATTTGCAAGTACAAATTCCATTAGGAGTAAGATCCCCAAAAAGAATGCCAGGGCAGTCTTCATGAATAATAGTTATTTGAGTAATGGTAGAGGCCAAGGGCTCTCGAATGAGAGTGTTGTTCCAAACTTTCTGACCTGGGAGCCAAATATCTTTAACCAAAGGAAGGTAATTGAATCCAGGAGCCCAGGAAGTACACAAGGAGTACTCCAAAGAGAAATATTTCCTTGGGTAATTTAGTAAAAAGAAAGGCCTTTTAGTTTTGGAAGCATTTTAAGAATAGAGGACAAAATGCTTATTTGGGAGTGTTGGGAGTGGCAGTCTAAATAGAAGAATCCTGGAAGTATTTGGATTTCAGCACAAGATATAAATGAGGTGGGGTTTAGCAAGTCTCCAGGAAGCAACAAAAATAAGTCCTTCATTAATTGCTTACAACTTTCTTACACCAAACCCTCCTTGTCAGGAGTTGCATACAGGGGCGGCCCAAGAATTGAAGGCCGTGTACTCAAATTTTGTTTTTTAAGCCTATAGCCTTCCTTTTGGTGCATATAACCGATTATAGTAGCATATTGTACTAGTTCTAAAATATATAAACTACATTGCATAATATATCGTATTCATAAAAATTGATCATAACTTGGTATTGGTTATCATATACAAGTAAAAATTGTTCAACATATAATGGTAAAATCTAAGATCTATATAGGATAGAAAGTAGCAAATGATAAGGAACCTTTACATAATGATCATTGTAACAAAATTCAAAATTTATAAACATTCTCACGTTACAAACGCAAATGAAATATAACAAATTATCATGTCTAAACAATTCATAATTGACTGCAAACAAGTCTCTAATTTCACTATAATTAAATAGAAAGACAAGTGGCCAGACTAACTTACTTATAGAAGCTCAAACTCTAACCCGTCTATACTGCAGCAATGTAGCGGCCTGCTGGACAGTGAAAACAAAACCGTGTCTGTACTCTGGAGTTATAGACGAATCCCGCAGGAGCCCAATTTTTAAAAAACACTCATAAATTTGAGATTGTTGTGTATATTTCTAGGCCATTGAAAAAAGTATGACACTTAATTTGAGAAATCATCATTTATATAAGAATATAAACTATAATTTAACAATATTTGGTCGTGCAACCATGCAAGCAAGACACATTTACCCAAATAGATTACACAACAGAACAACAAGGACTTATATAGCGGGCGGTATTGCGGATAGCGGACGATATTGCGGTCTAACAAGTGATATTGCGCCTGCATCATGACAACACGCTATTTTCTAACGCAGCCTTAAACTAATAGCGGCAGGGTGATGTTACCGCTATATCGGCCGCAATAGCGGAGGTAGCGGACGCTATTTAAAAGCTTGCTCACAGGTCACATCGCCATGTGACCAACATCCAAAGAGTTTACTAGTGTCACTAAACTAGCTCACATCATCATGTGATTAATACTCAATGAGTTCTGGGGTTTGATCATGTTTTGCTTGTGAGAGAGGTTTTAGTCAACGGGTCTGCAATATTCAGATCCGTATGTACTTCGCAAATCTCCAGGTCATATTGTAAATGTTGCTTCCACGCTCCACTTGGAGCTATTCCAAATGGTTGCTCCACAATACGTATCCGGTTTTGCTACTCAGAGTCATTCGGATAGGTGTTAAAGCTTGCATCAACGTAACCCTTTATGCCGAACTCTTTATCACCTCCATAATTGAGAAACATTTTCTTATTCCTCTAAGGATAATTTTGACCGCTATCTAGTGATCCACTCCTAGATCACCTTTGTACCCTCTTGCCAGACATGTGGCAAGGCACACATCAGGTGCGGTACTCAGCACGGCATATCGTATAGAGCCTATGACAAAAGCATAGGGGATGACCTTCATCCTTCCTCTTTCTTCTGCCGTGGTCGAGCTTTAAGTCTTAACTTCATACCTTACAACTCAGGCAAGAACTCCTTCTTTGACTGATCCATCTTGAACACCTTCAAGATTGTCAGCGTTCTGGGAACGGGGGTCCCCAGACTTACCTGCCTACGGCGTGGCTCAAGGGACGGCCCAGCATGGCCCATCTTCGTCAACACGAGCTTAAGACCCTCGCGAGGGGCCAAGCCTTGCGGGGTGGACGGCAGGAGGCTTCCTCAGGCACGGCCTCGTCAGGCTGGCTCGCGACGAGGCGGAGAGATCAAGGCAGGGTACCTCGTGAGGTGCCCATGACGCAAGCCATGACGACCAAGGGCACCAGGCGGGCGCCAGCCTGCACAGTGTCCTTTTTTCCTCTTTGGTGCAAAGGGAGCAAGCGCAGGCGAGAGCATCAAGCAAAGGTATCCATTTCGTTGCAACAAGACCAA
Organism: Triticum dicoccoides; assembly: GCF_002162155.2. Classification (NCBI taxonomy): domain Eukaryota; kingdom Viridiplantae; phylum Streptophyta; class Magnoliopsida; order Poales; family Poaceae; genus Triticum; species Triticum dicoccoides. Next base: position 52,826,030 of record NC_041387.1, read on the forward strand.
GACCAGCAGAACGGCAGGATGGAAGTCATCGTGGAGCCCAAGCTGGCGTCACCACCAGAGCCTTTGGCAGGCGAGGACCAACTTTAGTCAGGATAAGTGTACTAGATGTTCCCCTTCAAAATGGCCAATTGTTGCCGCCCTTCCCGCTCGATATTTGGGAAGAGGCCCTGGGACTTTGCCTATAAATAGGACTAGCCACCCGCAAGGTAGGGGAACACGGGGAAATCAATCGGATCCTCACCTAGAAACCAGTAGAGAGCGACTGAACTCCCCTAGCAGTTCATTGCACCAGCCAAGAACAGACCCTCGCGAGGCTGTTCTTCCTTGTACTGTTCATCATCAGCCCAAGAGGCAATCCACCACACCACACACTGGAGTAGGGTATTACACCACCATGGTGGCCCGAACCAGTATAAACTCTGTGTCCCTCGTGTTGTTCCTTTGATTGCTTAGTTCATAGCGAGGCGGTGAGGCATAGGTAGGCAGAGGGCTAGATCTCCGTGCGCACCCCAGTGTTCGAATCTAGAGGGTCTGCCGGAACCCCAAATCCGACATTTGGCGCGCCAGGTAGGGGTGCACCGGAGCTTCTCCTTCCGCCGACCCGCTCTCCGCCGACACCGCGACTCGCCCTGCGATGAGCGGCGCGCCGCCCGCTCAGGTCGTCGCGGCCCTCCTGGGCGGCTCGCAGGCTCCACCTTCGAGCCACCACGTCAAGCCATTCCTCCACCAGGTCGGTGCCGTCTCCACGCAGCAGGGGGCTCCCTCAGGTCGGTCGGCGCCCGAGGCCGATCTGGCCTTCAGCTCAAGGGACCACCCCTCCAATTCAGCCTGCTCAGGCGTGCTCCCGATGCTGTGCACTCCCACCATCTGCCAGGTGGCCATCACCAGGATTCTCATCCACGACGGCTCGGGCCTCAGCATGCTCTTGATTGAAGCCTTCAGCCTCCTCCACATACCGCTGGAGCGGCTTCGGCCCAGCCGGCCCTTCTTGGGCGTCGGTGGCGGGACCTCTAGCTCCCTGGGGCAGATCCGCCTCCCGGTAACCTTCGGCACCTATGAAAACTTCCGCACAGAGCTAATCGACTTCGACATCGCCCCCATCGGCCTCCCGTACAACGCCATCCTCGGCTACCCGGCGCTGGCCCGGTTTTTGGCTGCGACTCACCCGGCGTATAACCTCATGAAAATGCCCGGGAGCAGCGGCGTCCTCACCGTGTGCGGAGACATCGGGGATGCGCTGCAAGTGCTCAAGATCGCCTTCAAGATGGTGGCGGCGGCGCAGACCGCCGACTCGGACACCCCTGAGCCCAAGGGGGCTGCGCCGGCCAAGAAGAAGCAGTTGTTCACCCAAGACAAGGCAGAAACCAAGCAGATGTTGGTTGACGAGGACGGATCCACTGATGCCACCTTCACCATAGGCGCCAACCTCGAGCCCGAGCAGGAGGAGGCCCTGGTCAAGTTCCTGCGTAAGAACAAGAAGGTGTTCGCATGGGAGCTCGATCAGCTGGCAGGGATCCCAAGGGGTGTAATCGAGCACAACCTCAATGTGTGCCCCAATGTCCGACCCGTGAAGCAGAAGGCAAGACGGCAGTCCACAGAAAAGCAGGCTTTCATCGTTCAAGAAACCCGCAAGTTGGAAGCTGCAGGGGTCGATCGTGAGGTCCGATACCCGGATTGGTTGGCCAACCCAGTCGTTGGCCCAAAGAAAGGAGGGAAGGAATGTATGTGCATCGACTTCACCAATCTCAACAAAGCCTGCCCGCAAGATCCGTTCCCGCTCCCTCTCATCGATCAGATCGTCAACACCACCGCCGAGTGCGACTTGTTGTGTTTCTTGGATGCCTTCTCTGGGTATCACCAGATCAAGATGGCGGTAGAAGATGTGGAAAAAACGGCCTTTCTAACCCCGTGTGGGGTGTATTGCTACACGTGCATGCTGTTCGGGTTGCGCAATGCAGGGGCGACCTTCCAGCGGCTGATGCACATCGCCTTGGGCCCGTAGCTCGGGAAAAACATGGAGGCTTACATTGATGATATTGTGGTGAAGTCTCGCGAGGCAAAGACCCTGATACAAGACCTGGAGGAAACCTTCGTGAGCCTCGACGTCGTGAGCCTGCGGCTCAACCCAGAGAAGTGCATGTTTGGGGTCCCCTCAGGCAAGCTCTTAGGCTTCCTCGTGTCCCACCGGGGCATCGAGGCTAACCCGGAAAAGGTCAAGGCGATCGAGGACATGAGCCTGCCAAAGATCCTCAGAGAAATGCAGAAGCTCACTATGCGCGTGACAGCGCTGGGATGCTTCATCTCCAAGCTGGGGGAGCGAGTGCTGCCTTTCTTCCAGCTGATGAAGAAAAAGGGACCCTTTGAATGGACTGAAGAGGCAGACAAGGCATTCCAAGACCTCAAGAGGTACCTGATCAGCCCTCCGGTAATGGTGGCCCCGCGCCCTCAGGAGCCCCTGGTGCTTTACCTTGCAGCCACTCCCTACTTCGCCAGTGCAGCTCTGGTGGCGGTTAGGGAGGAGCGTCGGAACAAAGCCACGGCATCCACCCGGGTCAAGGCGGAACATGAACAAGAAAGACCCACAGAGACCACCGCCACAGCTGAGAAGGATCAGCCGCCGCTGGGGAACACGCTCGAGACAGCGGGAACCCCTCCCCCTAGCGACCAACCGCTGGGGGATCCCCTGCCTCAGGAGGCGCTGTGGTCTCCGAAGGGCGCCATTGACACCAGCACTCCCAACCAAGTTGAACATCATGTGTACTTCGTCAGCACAGTGTTGCGGGACGCAAGGGCGCGGTACCCCATGCCTCAGAAACTTCTCCTCGCACTATTGGTGGCCTCGCGCAAGCTGCGGCATTATTTTCAGGGCCACCCCATCAAGGTCGTCTCAGCGTACCCTTTGGAGAGGGTGCTCAGGAGCCCCAACTCAGCTGGAAGAGTCGCTGAGTGGAACATTGAACTGCAAGCATTTCAGCTTGAAATCAGCACAACCAGAGTTATCAACGGGGGCGCCTTGGCAGATTTCGTAGCAGAGTGGACAGAGGCGCCGGGCCTAAAGGCTGATGAGGATCGATCCCTCTCCCCGAGAAGCGAGGCGCCGGACGGTTGGGTCATGTACTTTGACGGGGCATTCTCCAGGCACGGCGCGGGGGCTGGTGCGGTGCTTATATATCCTACCGAAGACAAGCTCTACTACGCCGTGCAGCTCTGTTTCCAACACGGGGAAAAGGTCTCCAACAACATAGCAGAATATGAAGGCTTGATAGCAGGCATGAAGGCCGCGGCCGCCCTCGGAGTAAAACATCTTACCATCATGGGCGATTCACAACTCCTCGTCAGCTTCTCCAACAAAGTATATGAGCCAAGGGATGAGCACATGGAAGCCTACCTTGCGGAGGTCCACAGGATGGAGAAGCAGTTCTGGGGGCTGGAGTTGCAGCACGTGCCCCATGGCACCAACCAAGAGGCCGACGACATCGCCAAACGAGCATCCAGGCGACTGCCTCAGGAGCCTGGTGTCTTTGAAGAGCGGCTCTTCAAGCCCTCGGCCACGCCATCACTATCAAGCGTGGCGCAGCCTCGGGAGGAGCTCCCCCAGCCACCAGCCTCGGGAGCCCCAGCCTGTGGCCCGGCCTCAGGGGCGCGACTGCTCTTGACAATGGAGCCTCAGGAGGGGTGCTGGATCACGGAGCTCCGGAGCTATTTGACACAAGGGATCTTGCCACTGAAGGAGGAGGAAGCGGAGCGCGTGGCGCGGCAGGCCATGGCATACTGCATCAGGGACGGGGAGCTCTACCGAAGGGGACCGAATGATGTGTCCCTGTGCTGCATCTCCAAGGAGCAAGGGAAGGAACTGCTAGCGGATATACACGGTGGAGACTGTGGGCATCATTCATCATCGCAGACCCTCGTTAGCAAGGCATTCCGCAGTGGATTCTATTGGCGAACTGCTCTGAATGATGCTGTCGAACTGGTGAAGGCTTGCGAGGCCTGCCAGTTCCATGCCAAGCAGATCCATCAGCCGGCTGGAGGTCTGCAGACTATACCCCTCTCATGGCCATTTGCAGTCTGGGGGCTGGACATCCTGGGCCCATTTCCTCGGGCACCAGGGGGCTATCGTTACCTCTATGTCGCCATGGACAAGTTCACTAAGTGGACTGAAGTGGAAGCTGTCCGCACCATCACTGCAGGGTCTGTGATCAAGTTCATCAAGGGCATCGTGAGCCGGTTCGGGGTACCAAACCGCATCATCACCGACAACGGTTCACAGTTCACCAGTAATCTCGCGAGGTTGTTCTTCCTTGTACTGTTCATCATCAGCCCAAGAGGCAATCCACCACACCACACACTGGAGTAGGGTATTACTCCACCATGGTGGCCCGAACCAGTATAAACTCTGTGTCCCTCGTGTTGTTCCTTTGATTGCTCAGTTCATAGCGAGGCGGTGAGGCATAGGTAGGCAGAGGGCTAGATCTCTGTGCGCACCCCAGTGTTCGAATCTAGAGGGTCTGCCGGAACCCCAAATCCGACATTTGGCGCGCCAGGTAGGGGTGCGCCGGAGCTTCTCCTTCCGCCGACCCGCTCTCCGCCGACACCGTGACTCGCCCTGCGATGAGCGGCACGCCGCCCGCTCAGGTCGTCGCGGCCCTCCTGGGCGGCTCGCAGGCTCCACCTTCGAGCCGCCACGTCAAGCCATTCCTCCACCAGGTCGGTGCCGTCTCCACGCAGCAGGGGGCTCCCTCAGGTCGGTCGGCGCCCGAGGCCGATCTGGCCTTCAGCTCAAGGGACCACCCCTCCAATTCAGCCTGCTCAGGCGCGCTCCCGATGCTGTGCACTCCCACCATCTGCCAGGTGGTCGTCACCAGGACTCTCATCCACGGCGGCTCGGGCCTCAGCGTGCTCTCGATTGAAGCCTTCAGCCTCCTCCACATACCGCTGGAGCAGCTTCGGCCCAGCCGGCCCTTCTTGGGCGTCGGTGGTGGGACCTCTAGCTCCCTGGGGCAGATCCGCCTCCCGGTAACCTTCGGCACCTACGAAAACTTCCGCACATAGCTAATCAACTTCGACATCGCCCCCATCGGCCTCCCATACAACGCCATCCTCGGCTACCCGGCGCTGGCCTGGTTTTTGGCTGCGACTCACCCGGCGTATAACCTCATGAAAATGCCCGGGAGCAGCGGCATCCTCACCGTGTGCGGAGACACTGGGGATGCGCTGCAAGTGCTCAAGATCGCCTTCAAGACGGCGGCGGCGGCACAGCCCGCCGACTCGGACACCCCTGAGCCCAAGGGGGCTGCGCCGGCCAAGAAGAAGCAGTTGTTCACCCAAGACAAGGCAGAAACCAAGCAGATGTTGGTTGACGAGGACGGATCCACTGATGCCACCTTCACCATAGGCGCCAACCTCGAGCCCGAGCAGGAGGAGGCCCTGGTCAAGTTCCTGCGTAAGAACAAGAAGGTGTTCGCATGGGAGCCCGATCAGCTGACGGGGATCCCAAGGGGTGTGATCGAGCACCACCTCAATGTGTGCCCCAATGTCCGACCCGTGAAGCAGAAGGCAAGAAGGCAGTCCACAGAAAAGCAGGCTTTCATCGTTCAAGAAACCCGCAAGTTGGAAGCTGCAGGGGTCGTTCGTGAGGTCCGATACCCAGATTGGTTGGCCAACCCAGTCGTTGTCCCAAAGAAAGGAGGGAAGGAACGTATGTGTGTCGACTTCACCAATCTCAACAAAGCCTGCCCGCAAGATCCGTTCCCGCTCCCCCGCATCGATCAGATCGTCGACTCCACCGCCGAGTGCGACTTGTTGTGTTTCTTGGATGCCTTCTCTGGGTATCACCAGATCAAGATGGCGGTAGAAGATGTGGAAAAAACGGCCTTTCTAACCCCATGTGGGGTGTATTGCTACACGTGCATGCCGTTCGGGTTGCACAATGCAGGGGCGACCTTCCAGCGGCTGATGCACATCGCCTTGGGCCCGTAGCTCAGGAAAAACATGGAGGCTTACGTCGATGATATTGTGGTCAAGTCTCGCGAGGCAAAGACCCTGATACAAGACCTGGAGGAAACCTTCGTGAGCCTCAACGCCGTGAGCCTGCGGCTCAACCCAGAGAAGTGCGTGTTTGGGGTCCCCTCAGGCAAGCTCTTAAGCTTCCTTCTGTCCCACCGGGGCATCGAGGCTAACCCGGAAAAGGTCAAGGCGATCGAGGACATGAGCCCGCCAAAGACCCTTAGAGAAATGCAGAAGCTCACTGTGCGCGTGACAGCACTGGGACGCTTCATCTCCAAGCTGGGGGAGCAAGCGCTGCCTTTCTTCCAGCTGATGAAGAAAAAGGGACCCTTTGAATGGACTGAAGAGGCAGACAAGGCGTTCCAAGACCTCAAGAGGTACCTGACCAGCCCTCCGATAATGGTGGCCCCGCGCCCTCAGGAGCCCCTGGTGCTTTACCTTGCAGCCACTCCCTACTCCGCCAGTGCAGCTCTGGTGGCGGTTAGGGAGAAGCGTTGGAACAAAGCCACGGCATCCACCCGAGTCGAGGCGGAACATGAACAAGAAAGACCCACAGAGACCATGGCCAAAGCCGAGAAGGATCAGCCGCCACTGGGGAACACGCTCGAGACAGCGGGAACCCCTCCCCCTAGCGACCAGCCGCTGGGGGCTCCCCTGCCTCAGGAGGCGCCGCGGTCTCCGGAGGGCGCCATCGACACCAGCACTCCCAACCAAGTTGAACATCCTGTGTACTTCGTCAGCACAGTGTTGCGGGATGCAAGGGCGCGGTACCCCATGCCTCAGAAACTTCTCCTCGCACTATTGGTGGCCTCGTGCAAGCTGCGGCATTATTTTCAGGGCCACCCTATCAAGGTCGTCTCAGCGTACCCTTTGGAGAGGGTGCTCAGGAGCCCCAACTCAGCTGGAAGAGTCGCTGAGTGGAACATTGAACTGCAAGCATTTCAGCTCGAAATCAGCACAACCAGAGTTATCAAGGGGGCCGCCTTGGCAGATTTCGTAGCAGAGTGGACAGAGGCGCCGGGCCTAAAGGCTGATGAGGATCGATCCCTCTCCCCGGGAAGCGAGGCGCCGGACGGTTGGGTCATGTACTTCGACGGGGCGTTCTCCAGGTTCGGAGCGGGGGCTGGTGCGGTGCTTATATCTCCTACCGAAGACAAGCTCTACTACACCGTGCAGCTCTGTTTCCAACACGGGGAAAAGGTCTCCAACAACATAGCAGAATATGAAGGCTTGATAGCAGGCCTGAAGGCCGCGGCCGCCCTCGGAGTAAAACGTCTTACCATCATGGGCGATTCACAACTCCTCGTCAGCTTCTCCAACAAAGTATATGAGCCAAGGGATGAGCACATGGAAGCCTACCTTACGGAGGTCCGCAGGATGGAGAAGCAGTTCTGGGGGCTGGAGTTGCAGCACATGCCCCGTGGCACCAACCAGGAGGCCGACGACATCACCAAACGAGCATCTAGGCGACTGCCTCAGGAGCCTGGCGTCTTTGAAGAGCGGCTCTTCAAGCCCTCGGCGACGCCATCACTATCAAGCGCGGCGCAGCCTCGGGAGGAGCTCCCCCAGCCACCAGCCTCGGGAGCCCCGGCCTGTGGCCCGGCCTTAGGGGCGCAACTGCTCTTGACAATGGAGCCTCAGGAGGGGTGCTGGATCATGGAGCTCTGGAGCTATTTGACACAAGGGATCTTGCCACAGAAGGAGGAGGAAGCGGAGCGCGTGGAGCGGCAGGCCACGGCATACTGCATCAGGGATGGGGAGCTCTACCGAAGGCGAACGAATGATGTGTCCCTGTGCTGCATCTCCAAGGAGAAAGGGATGGAACTGCTAGCGGATATACACGGTGGAGACTGTGGGCATCATTCATCGTCGCGGACCCTCGTTGGCAAGGCATTCTGCACTGGATTCTATTGGCCAACTGCTCTCAATGATGCTGTCGAACTGGTGAAGGCTTGCGAGGCCTTCCAGTTCCACGCCAAGCAGATCCATCAGCCGGCTGGAGGTCTGCAGACTATACCCCTCTCATGGCCATTCGCAGTCTGGGGGCTGGACATCCTGGGCCCATTTCCTCGGGCGCCAGGGGGCTATCGTTACCTCTACATTGCCGTGGACAAGTTCACTAAGTGGACTGAAGTGGAAGCTGTCCGCACCATCCCCGCAGGGTCTGCGGTCAAGTTCATCAAGGGCATCGTGAGCCGGTTCGGGGTACCAAACCGCATCATCACTGACAACGGTTCGCAGTTCACCAGTAATCTCTTCAAAACATACTGTGCTAACCTTGGAACGCAGATATGCTATGCTTTAGTGGCGCACCCCCGGAGCAACGGTCAGGCAGAGCGGACCAACGCGGAGGTCTTGAGGGGCCTCAAAACCAGGACATTCAAGAAGAAGTTGGAAGCCTGCGGCCGAGGTTGGTACGACGAGCTTCAGTCCGTGTTGTGGTCCATCCGCACAACCGCGACCAAGACAACCGGCGAGACCCCATTCTTCCTGGTCTATGGAGCTGAAGCAGTCCTCCCTCACGAGGTCAGACATCGCTCCGCGCGGGTCCTGGCATTCGACGAGGCACATCAGGATGCCATGCGGGGGACGGACCTCGTGCTAGGGGAGGAGCATTGCCGGGAAGCCGCGCTCCGAGCGGCAAGATACCAACAAGCGCTACGGCGATACCACTGCCGCAACATCCGCCCCAGGACACTCGAGGTAGGAGACCTCGTGCTCAGGCGGGTCCTCTCCAGGGAGGGACTGCATAAGCTCTCTCCCATGTGGGAGGGCCCGTTCAAGGTTGTTCATGTTTCCAGGCCCGGCTCCGCGCGCCTGGAGACTCAGGAGGGGGTGCCCATCTAGAACGCGTGGAACATCCAGCACCTCTGGAGGTTTTACCCTTGAAAAGGCCCCGAGCCTGTAAAGAAGGCAAATGCCTGTGAAGCTGTTGCGTTTTGGAAAAGGCCCCGAGCCTGTGAACAAGGTGAATGCCTGTGAAGCTATTGCGTTTTGGAAAAGGCCCCGAGCCTGTGAAGAAGGCGAATGCCTGTGAAGCTGTTGCGTTTTGGAAAAGGCCCCGAGCCTGTGAAGAAGGCGAATGCCTGTGAAGCTGTTGCGTTTTGGAAAAGGCCCCGAGCCTGTGAAGAAGGCGAATGCCTGTGAAGCTATTGCGTTTTGGAAAAGGCCCCGAGCCTGTGAAGAAGGCGAATGCCTGTGAAGCTGTTGCGTTTTGGAAAAGGCCCCGAGCCTGTGAAGCTGTTGCATTTTGGAAAAGGCCCGGAGCCTGTGAAGAAGGCGAACGCCTGTGAAGTCTGTCCTCACGAGAATGGCCCGGAGCCTGTGAAGAAGGCCAATGCCTGTGAAGCTCGCCGCCCGTGACACTCTCACGTAATAATGAGTGGGGTTGTACACGCCACAGAGTCTCAGGAGCGCTGGCCTCAGGCCCTGGGGCTCCCTCCCACACCCAGTGGCAGCACTTAGCTCCATGCTGGTGAGAAGACGTCGAAGACTAGATTAGGTGCCGGACGCGGCTTTTCTCATTTGCTTTCTGCAGTTGGCTTGTTCATCCCCATTCGAGATTTTATTGAACTTGTTGTCGTCTTTGGCTTGTGACTCTTTGCCTGTTTCGCTCTCCTACCCCGATTTCTCTCTCGCACAAGTCTCATGAGGGAGCAACGCGGGCACCCTCGTGAGTGTTTTCTGCCCCTTTCGTTCGAAGCTTCCCTACCCAGGTCTGCTCAGGAGCACCCCTCCAGTCCGTGCCCCACGGGCACCGCGATGCGAACACAGGACCTGGGTCGGTCGCCTCCGCAGCTGAGGACGGGAACTACTTCTCCAGACTAACTCTCGCAGGATGTGAAGCATTCGACGAGGCCTCGGCTTCGGGAAGAAAGGGTCACAGCAGGGCCCACCCCCCAAGCTAAGTAATTTCTGCGTGAAGGCATGCGGCACGAAGGCACAATACCGGAATAGCGGAAACAGAAAGGGAAAAGGAACAAAATAGGCGCGACTTGCCCGACACCACCTCGCGAGGCTCGAACTGCCTCAAGAGCTCAGGGAGACTCCATCTCGCGCTTCACCAAGGCGCGATGGCGGGTGGACCCGCTACCTCCCTCCAGGCGGGCGCGGTGGCATGGAGGCTGATTGCGGCCACCGCTGGAGGAGTCGCTGCTCGAAGGAGAGCCGTCGAAGCTTGACGAGCCACGGGCACTGCCGACCATGCACGCGTTGTCGTCTTCACCATCGTTGGGGCAGGGCCCACGGCCGTGGGCGTCGTTCTCAGGGCAGCACCCAGCGCGGCGACCATCTTCCCCGAACACCCTCACGTAGAGGGTGGCATCGCCGTCGAACTTAAAGTGCAGGGTGCACCGCCGGCTTAGGCCGCACGTGCAGGCAAACGTTTGCCAGCCGCGGGTCAGGGCCAAGCTGTCGGCTGCAGAGACCTCCAGGGAAGCCCAGGAGGCTCGGCTGTAGCAACCGTCCGCCTGAAGCCAGAGGCCGCCCGGGGCGCCGGCCGGAAGCTCGTCTAAGAGGAAGCGAGGGAGTTGGAGCCGGGTGCTGGCTGGTTCCGCTGACCACACAACGAACTCCGGCAGAACCTCTGCCGAGTGGGAGCGTGGCCTAGAAGGTCGCGCGGCCACAGCGCGCCCCCCAGCGGTAGCCTGCCGCCCGTCACCGCGTGGGAGATCGCCTCCGCGGCCGCGGGGAGCCACCGTGGGAGTCGCTAGGAGTTTGCGAGGACGGCCTCGACCACGCTTGGGCAGGGGAGGGTCATGCCCCACCTGGCGGGCCTTTCCTTTCTCCGCGGCCGAGAACCTCTTGGGCGGAGCCATGAAGAAGAAGGAGAAGCAAGGGGGAATGGATTAGAAGGGCAAGCGTCGTCCCGTACTTAAAGCCAGAGGAGGCCAACCGCCGGCCGCCACGATCACAGGTAATCATGACCCGCTTTGCATGCAGGGACTTGTCAGTTCGCGCAGTTGCCGAGGTGTCGTGGGGGAGCGGAGCCGCCCACGTCCAATCAACCTCCACGTGGCGCCCTAGGCCGCAGGCTGTTAGGGCCAGCGGCGCTTCGCACTTGCCCCTTCGCCTCTCTGCTCAGCCAAGTCCAGGCGCGCCTTGGGCCTGGGGGCTACTGTCGGCGTTCTGGGAACGGGGGTCCCCAGACTTGCCTGCCTGCGGCCTGTGGCGTGGCTCAAGGGGCGGCCCAGCATGGCCCATCTTCATCAACACGAGCTCAAGACCCTCGCGAGGGGCCAAGCCTCGCGGGGCGGACGACATGAGGCTTCCTCAGACACGGCCTCGTCAGGCTGGCTCGCAAGGAGGCGGAGAGATCAAGGTAGGGTACCTCACGAGGTGCCCATGACGCAAGCCATGACGACCAATGGCACCAGGCGGGCGCCAGCCCGCACAGTGTCCTTTTTCCCTCTTTGGTGCAAAGGGAGCAAGCGCAGGCGAGAGCATCAAGCAAAGGTATCCATTTCGGTGCAACAAGACCAAGACCAGCAGAACGGCAGGATGGAAGTCATCGTGGAGCCCAAGCCGGCGTCACCACCAGAGCCTTTGGCAGGCGAGGACCAACTTTAGTCAGGATAAGTGTACTAGATGTTCCCCTTCGAAATGGCCAATTGTTGGCGCCCTTCCCGCTCGATATTTGGGAAGAGGACCTGGGCCTTTGCCTATAAATAGGACTAGCCACCCGCAAGGTAGGGGAACACGGGGAAATTAATCGGATCCTCACCTAGAAACCAGTAGAGAGAGCGACTGAACTCCCCTAGCAGTTCATCGCACCAGCCAAGAACAGACCCTCGCGAGGCTGTTCTTCCTTATACTATTCATCATCAGCCCAAGAGGCAATCCACCACACCACACACTGGAGTAGGGTATTACACCACCATGGTGGCCCGAACTAGTATAAACTCTGTGTCCCTCATGTTGTTCCTTTGATTGCTTTGTTCATAGCGAGGCGGTGAGGCACAGGTAGGCAGAGGGCTAGATCTCCGCGCGCACCCCTGTGTTCGAATCTAGAGGGTCTGCCGGAACCCCAAATCCGACAAAGATCATGTCAAGGTATGTGCTCATTTGAAAGTACCATTTAGCGTTTTTGATCTATCCTCATAGATCTTGATGCTCAATCTTCAAGCAACTTAATCTAGGTTTTCTATTGAAAAACACTTTTTAAATAACCCTATATGCTTTCCAGAAATTCTACATCATTTCTGATCAACAATATGTCAACAACATATACTCATCAGAAATTCTATAGTGCTCCCACTCACTTCTTTGGAAATACAAGTTTCTCATAAACTTTGTATAAACCCAAAATCTTTGATCATCTCATCAAAACGTACATTCCAACTCCGAGATGCTTACTCTAGTCCTTAGAAGGATTGCTGGAGCTTTGCATACTTGTTAGCATCTTTTAGGATTGACAAAACCTTCTGGTTGTATCACATACAACCTTTCCTCAAGAATAACATCGAGGAAACAATGGTTTTTTGACATCCTATCTGCAAGATTTCATAAATCATGCAGTAATTGCTAATACAATTCCAACAGACTCTCAGCATCGCTACGAGTGAGAAAGCCTCACTGTAGTCAACTCCTTGAACTTGTCGGAAAACATCTTAATGACAAGTCGAGCTTTCTTAATGGTGATACTTACCATCATTGTCCGTCTTCCTTTTAAAATCCATCTGTACCCAATAGCCTTACGACCATCAAGTAGTTCTGCCAAAGTCTATACTTTGTTTTCCTACATGGATCCTCTCTCGAATTTTATGGCCTCGAGCAATTTGTCGGAATCCGGGCCCACCATCGCTTCTTCATAGCTCGTAGGTTCATTGTTGTCTAGCAACATGACCTCCAAGATAGGATTACCGTACCACTCCGAAGCAGTACGCGTCCTTGTCGACCTACGAGGTTCGGTAGTGACTTGATCCGAAGTTTCATGATCACTATCATAAGCTTCTACTTCAATTGGTGTAGGTGCCACAGGAACAACATCATGTGCCCTGCTACACACTAGTTGAAGTGATGGTTCAACAACCTCATCAAGTCTTCACCATCCTCCCACTCAATTCTTTCGAGAGAAACTTTTCCTCGAGAAAGGACCCGTTTCTAGAAACAATCTTTTGCTTCCGGATCTGAATTAGGAGGTATACCCAACTGTTTTTGGGTGTCTTATGAAGATGTATTTATCCGCTTTGGGTTCGAGCTTATCAGGATGAAACTTTTCACGTAAGCATCGCAGCCCCAAACTTTCAAGAAACGACAGCTTAGGTTTCTCTAAACCATAGTTCATACGGTGTCATCTCAACGGAATTATGTGGTGCCCTATTAAAGTGAATGTGGTTGTCTCTAATGCCTAACCCATGAACGATAGTGGTGATTCGATAAGAGACATCATGGTATGCCCCATATCCAATAGGGTGCATCTATGATGTTCGGACACACCATCACACTATGGTGTTCCAGGCGGTGTTAGTTGTGAAAAAATTTCCACAATGTCTCAATTGTGTACCAAACTCGCAACTCAGATATCCATCTTTATGATCATATCACAGACATTTTATCCTCTTGTCACGAAGATCTTCAACTTCACTCTGAAATTACTTGAATAATCCAGACTTGTGTTTAATCAAGTAAATATACAACATCTACTCAAATCATCTGTGAAGTAAGAACATAACGATATTCATTGCATGCCTCAGCACTCATTGGACTGCGCACATCAAAATGTATTACTTCCAACAAGTTGCTTTCTTGTTCCATTTTACTGAAAACGAGGCTTTCAGTCATCTTGCCCATGTGGTATGATTTGCATGTCTCAAGTGATTCAAAATCAAGTGAGTCCAAACGATCCATCTGCATGGAGTTTCTTCATGCGTACATACCAATAGACATGGTTTGCATGTCTCAAACTTTTCAAAAACGAGTGAGTCCAAAGATCCATCAACATGGAGCTTCTTCATGCGTTTTGTACCAATATGACATGGCAGTGCCACAAGTAGGTGGTACTATCATTACTATCTCATATCTTTTGGCATGAACATGTGTATCACTACAATCGAGATTCAATAAATCATTCATTTTAGGTGCAAGACCATTGAAGGTATTATTCAAATAAACAGAGTAACCATTATTCTCCTTAAATGAATAACTGTATTGCGATAGACATAATCCAATCATGTCTATGCTCAACGCAAACACCAAATAACAATTATTTAGGTTTTACACCAATCTCGATGGTAGAGGGAGCGTGCGATGCTTGATCACATCAACCTTGGAAACACTTCCAACACATATCGTCAGCTCACCTTTAGCTAGTCTCCGTTTATTCCGTAGCTTTTATTTCGAGTTACTAACACTTAGCAACCGAACCGGCATCTATTACCATGGTGCTACTAGGAGTACTAGTAGAGTATACATTAACATGATGTATATCCAATATACTTCCGTCGACCTTGCCTGCCTTCTTATCTACCAAGTATCTAGGGTGGTTCTGCTTTAGTGTCCGTTCCTCTCATTACAGAAGCACTTAGTCTCGGGTTTGGGTTCAACCTTGGGTTTTCACTAGAGCAGCAACTGTTTTGCCGTTTCATGAAGTATCCCTTCTTGCCCTTGCCCTTCTTGAAACTAGTGGTTTCACCAACCATCAACAATTGATGCTCCTTCTTGATTTCTACTTTCGCAGTGTCAAACATCGCGAATATCTCAAGGATCATCATACCTATCCCTGATATGTTATAGTTCATCACGAAGCTCAAGCAGCTTGGTGGCAATGACTTTGGAGAAACATCACTATCTCATCTGGAAGATCAACTCCCACTCGATTCAAGTGATTGTTGTACTCAGACAATCTAAGCACAAGCTCAATGATTGAGCTTTTCTCCCTTAGTTTGCAGGCTAATAAAATCATCGGAGGTCTTATACCTTTGACATGGGCACGAGCCTGAAATCCCAATTTCAGCCCTCGAAACATCTCATATGTTCTGCGACGTTTCAAAATCATCTTTGGTGCCTCAACTCTAAACCGTTTAACTGAACTATCACGTAGTTATCGAAACGTGCATGTCAGATGTTCACAGCATCCACAGACAACGTTCGAGGTTCAGCACACTGAGCGGTGCATTAAGGACATAAGCCTTCTATGAAGCAACGAGGACAATCCTCAGTTTACGGACCCAGTCCGCATAATTGCTAATATCAACTTTCAACTAAACTTTCTCTAGGAACATATCTAAAACAATAGAACTAAAGCGCGAGCTTACGACATAATTCGCAAAGACCTTTTGACTATGTTTAGGATAATTAAGTTCATCTAATGAACTCCCACTCAGATAGACATCCCTCTAGTCATCTAAGTGATACATGATCTGAGTCAACTAGGCCGTGTCCGATCATCACGTGAGACGGACTAGTCATCATCGGTGAACATCTTCATGTTGATCGTATCCACTATACGACTCATGTTCGACCTTTCGGTTGCTTGTGTTCCGAGGCCATGTCTGTACATGCTAGGCTCGTCAAGTCAACCTAAGTGTTTCGCGTGTATAAATCTGGCTTACACCCGTTGTATGTGAACGTTAGAATCTATCACACCGATCATCACGTGGTGCTTCAAAACAACGAACTTTCGCAACGGTGCACAGTTAGGGGGAACACTTTCTTGAAATTATAATGAGGGATCATCTTATTTACTACCGTCGTTCTAAGCAAATAAGATGCATAAACATGATAAACATCACATGCAATCAAATAGTGACATGATATGGCCAATATCATTTTGCTCCTTTTGATCTCCATCTTCGGGGCTCCATGATCATCATCATCACCGGCATGACACCATGATCTCCATCATCGTGTCTCCATGAAGTTGTCTCGCCAACTTATTACTTCTACTACTATGGCTAACGGTTAGCAATAAAGTAAAGTAATTACATGGCGTTGTTCAATGACACGCAGGTCATACAATAAATAAAGACAACTCCTATGGCTCCTGCCGGTTGTCATACTCATCGACATGCAAGTCGTGATTCCTATTACAAGAACATGATCAATCTCATACATCACATATCATTCATCACATTCTTTTGGCCATATCACATCACATAGCATACCCTGCAAAAACAAGTTAGACGTCCTCTAATTGTTGTTTGCATGTTTTACGTGGCTGCTATGGGTTTCTAGCAAGAACGTTTCTTACCTACGCAAAAACCACAACGTGATATGCCAATTGCTATTTACCCTTCATAAGGACCCTTTTCATCGAATCCGATCTGACTAAAGTGGGAGAGACTGGCACCCGCTAGCCACCTTATGCAACAAGTGCATGTCAGTCGGTGGAACCTGTCTCACGTAAGTGTACGTGTAAGGTCAGTCCGGGCCGCTTCATCCCACAATACCGTCGAAACAAGATTGGACTAGTAATGGTAAGCATATTGAACAAAATCAACGCCCACAACAACTTGTGTTCTACTCGTGCATAGAATCTACGCAATAGACCTAGCTCATGATGCCACTGTTGGGGAACGTAGCAGAAATTCAAAATTTTCCTACGAGTCACCAAGATCTATCTATGGATAGACTAGCAATGAGAGAGAGGGGAGTGCATCTACATACCCTTGTAGATCTCTAAGCGGAAGCGTTCAAGAGAACGGGGTTGAAGGAGTCGTACTCGTCGTGATCCAAATCACCGGAGATCCTAGTGCCGAACAGACGGCACCTCCGCGTTCAACACACGTACAGCCCGGTGACGTCTCCCATGCCTTGATCCAGCAAGGAGAGAGGGAGAGGTTGGGGAAGAATCCGTCCAGCAGTAGCACAATGGTGTGGTGGTGATGGAGGAGCGTGGTATTCCAGCAGGGCTTCGCCAAGCACCGCGAGAGATGAGGAGAAAGAGAGGTAGGGCTGCGCCAGGGAGAGGTGGAAACTCTTGTGTTGGCAGCCCCAAAGACCTCAACTATATATAGGGGAGAGGGGGGGGGCTGCGCCCCCTCTAGGGTTCCCACCCCAAGGGGTACAGCAGCCCCTAGATCCCATCTAGGGTGCGGCCAAGGGGGGAAGAGGGGAAACTTGCCCCCCAAGCAAGGAGGAGGCGCCCCCTCCCCAAACCCTAGGCGCCTTGGGCCCTAGTGGGGGGCGCACCAGCCCACCTGGGGCTGGTCCCCTCCCACACTTGGCCCATGCCCTCTGGGGCCGGTGGCCCCACTTGGTGGACCCCTGGGACCCTACCGGTGGTCCCGGTACATTATCGATAGCACCCGAAACTTTTCTGGTGACCAAAACAGGACTTCCAATATATAAATCTTTACCTCCGGACCATTCCGGAACTCCTCGTGACGTCTGGGATCTCATCCGGGACTCCAAACAACATTCGGTAACCACGTATATCTATTCCCTATAACCCTAGCGTCATCGAACCTTAAGTGTGTAGACCCTACGGGTTCGGGAACCATGCAGACATGACCGAGACGTTCTCCTGTCAATAACCAACAGTGGGATCTGGATACCCATGTTGGCTCCCACATGTTCCACGACGATCTCATCGGATGAACCACGATGTCAAGGATTCAATCAATCCCGTATACAATTCCCTTTGTCTAGCGGTATAGTACTTGCCCGAGATTCGATCGTCGGTATCCCAATACCTTGTTCAATCTCGTTACCGGCAAGTCTATTTACTCGTTCCGTAACACATCATCCCACGATCAACTCCTTGATCACATTGTGCACATTATGATGATGTCTTACCGAGTGGGCCCGGAGATACCTCTCCGTCACACGGAGTGACAAATCCCAGTCTCGATTCGTGCCAACCCAACAGACATTTTCGGAGATACCCGTAGTGCACCTTTATAGCCACCCAGTTACTTGTGACGTTTGGTACACCCAAAGCATTCCTACGGTATCCGGGAGTTGCACAATCTCATGGTCTAAGGAAATGATACTTGACATTAGAAAAGCTTTAGCATATGGACTACATGATCTTTGTGCTAGGCTTAGGATTGGGTCTTGTCCATCACATCATTCTCCTAATGATGTGATCCCGTTATCAACGACATCCAATGTCCATGGTCAGGAAACTGTAACCATCTGTTGATCAACGAGCTAGTCAACTAGAGGCTTACTAGGGACATGGTGTTGTCTATATATCAACACATGTATCTGAGTTTCCTATCAATACAATTATAGCATGGATAATAAATGATTATCATGAACAAGGAAATATAATAATAATAACCAATTTATTATTGCCTCTAGGGCATATTTCCAACACCCGCGTATCAGCCTTTTTGTGCAATAAACCCCTCCGGTCGAAGACTAGTGATAGGTGGTCCCGCGGAGCTTTGGGAGAACGGTAGCCTAGTGTGTAAGCACACCAATGAACTGCAGCAAACCCTCAGGCGACCCTTCTAATATAAGGGGGGAGATCCTCAGTAGTGGTGACCCTTGGACTCTTCCACTGACTTATTCAGTTTGACTAAGATTCATCATGAGAGGAGAGATCCCATTTTCATAAGTCGAAGTATTAATACTTCAAATTACCAATTTTACCTTCAATAGATAAATTTGGCCCGCTCCCAACTTGAAGGATCGGAAGTTCAGAACGGACGGGAGGTAGGGAGCGAGGGATGGATCGATCGCGATGGCGCGCCGTTCCCACGCGCAATCTTTGATCAAGGGAGGCGATGACAACAACCTTGGCCGGCCGAATCCCTCCCCTTCCTTCTCTCTTCCCCTCTTTCCTTTCCCTCAGGTGTAACCCATATGGGGGGCACAGCCGCCCCTGCTGGCTGCTGCGTTTACCTTCTTGGCCCATTAGGCCCATATCTTTGTCGGGGGGGGGGGGGTGCCCGGAACCCCTTCCGGTGACCCGATATGTACCCGGTACCCTCCGGAACACTTCTGGTGTCCGAATACTATCGTCCTATATATCAATCCTTACCCCTCGACCATTTCGGGACTCCTCATCATGTCCGTGATCTCATTCAGGACTCCGAACGACATTCGTTCACCAAATCACATAACTCATATAATACTAAATCGTCATCGAACGTTAAGCATGCGGACCCTACAGGCTCGAGAACTATGTAGACATGACCGAGACACCTCTCTAGTCAATAACCAACAGCAGAACTTGGATGCTCATATAGGCTCCTACATATTCTACGAAGCTCTTTATCGGTCGAACCGTTATGACAACATACGTTATTCCTTTGTCATCGGTATATTACTTGCCCGAGAATCGATCGTCGGTATCTTCATACCTAGTTCAATCTCGTTACCGACAAGTCTCTTTACCCATTCTGTAATACATCATCCTGCAACTAACTCATTAGTCACTTTCCTTGCAAGGCTTCTTATGATGTGTATTACCGAGAGGGCCTAGAGATACCTCTCCAAAACTCGGAGTGACAAATCCTAATCTCGATCTATGCCAACCCAACAAACACCTTCAGAGATACCTGTAGAGCATCTTTATAATCACCTAGTTACGTTGTGACGTTTGATATCACACAAGGCATTCCTCCGGTATCCGGGAGTTGCATAATCTCATAGTCGAAGGAATATGTATTTGACATTAAGAAAGCAATAGCAATAAAACTGAACGATCAATATGCTAAGATTACGGATGGGTCTTGTCCATCACATTATTCTCCTAATGATGTGATCCCGTTATCAAATGAGAACCCATGTCCATGGTTAGGAAACCTTAACCATCTTTGATCAACGGGCTAGTCAAGTAGAGGCTCACCAGGGACACAGTATTTGTCTATGTATTCACACATGTATTTAGGTTTCCGATCAATACAATTCTAGCATGAATAAAAAACACTTATCATGAATAAGGAAATATAAAATAACAACTTTATTATTGCCTCTAGGGCATATTTCCTTCATTTTTATTGTTCGATCTATTCCTTCTTTCTGTATTTGGATCCTAATCCTCCCTCTTGTGTAGGGTTCTCGAGAGAAATTTTACCTGAAGGTTCAGGTGCTGCTAGAAGTTAAATTATGTATTATATATAATAAAGATTACAGAGAGGTTTAGAGATGTATATTCAAAATCTTGAACCATGCTACTGTAGTAGATCAATGTACACCGAGAACCAGTGTGAAAATAACACAAGCAATTTAAGGAAACAATGGATTCATCTTGGTGGTGTCAGTCAATCTGAGGTATTAATACTATTTCCTTTCATTACCGAGTTTTTACTAGCTCCTGGATCGAATCCAAATACATACAATGCAACTCAAACTAAGTAGCAAAACCTATTTAATTGTGGAAAAAATGTGTGCGTGTGAATTTGAAATGTAAATTTCCAACCAAAAGCTAGATGATTTAGAATAAATATGATGCATGGAATTTAGAAGGAGGTGGTGATTTATAAATTGCTTTCACTGATAATATTGTTCTGTGAGATATTGATATTTCATGAGATGCTGCTCTGAAGGTGATGATTCGATCTTGGTCTAGAAGGATGTACTAATATAATCTAAACATTAGTAATTTTTTTCACAAATGTTAGTATTAAATTATTGCAGTTTTTGTATGTGGCTTTGTTGAAAGCTCAGCATGTGCTGCTCTGGTAGGACATGATTTCATTGTCAACTCCCCAAGAGATGGAGCGCAACTCCTTAAATGCCCATCTGATAATTCATCATCAGCGATTGCTCTCTTCACATATTGTACACCCACAGAAGCAAGATAATGGTCCAAACTACATATCTTAGCAGCTAAAAGCAAGGCATTTATGTCATTGGGACTCTCATTCTTATTTAAAGACTTATTTATGGCGTCATATCGGTGCTGGATTCTTTACTGTGATGTCACATTTTCACAATAGTATCTTCTTGTATATCAACATGTCAAGTAACTCATGGAGGAATAACCATAGGGAAGAGTTGTTGTTTGTTAGAAGCAAGGTACAACATATCTATCTACACAAGGCCTACCACAAACAATGTAAAGGCCTCAACACTGAACAAGAAAAATATGTTCGGCATGTCAAGTGAAGAGATAAGCTCCTCACAAAGGTATGCTTTACCGTTGCCCTATCAATTTCATGTCAGGTAACAAAGCTAATACCCTTTTGTGGCTTCATCAACATGGATTAGTTTTACACCATTTACTTTGTCGAAAGTGGTTGAGATGTATGCCTTAATATCTACTGTCTTGTTGTGCGTGGCAATTCCTTGAGGCTACTCCATGATGATCCTTGTTTCCTATGCAAGCAGCTAGTGATTATATTTACTGATTGGCCTAATTAGGCATCAACACTTTGAATCAATAAACACTTCCAGCATGACTATGTTTTTATTCCTCTATATATTTTTAATGTATAGTATTAAATCGATCCAATAGTTCTATTTCCTAGAAGGCAGCAATATGATTTATCAAACACTCGGTTACACTTAGACATACCCTCCTAGATATATAAACTAATAAAAAAATATGACACATGGTACACCATAATTTAACGTATAGTATTAAATCGATCCAATAGTTCATATAAGACAGGTTAGTTGGACCACTACCTGATTTTTTTAACATAGGAAGGTGCACTAAGCGCCAAAATTTCACTCAGCTCACTATCATCGTACTAAATGAGTTACAAAGCCCTGAAAATTGAAAATCGAGAGAAGAGAGACTATAGGGCACGCCAAGTTCCTATGAGCTGAAG
Organism: Triticum dicoccoides; assembly: GCF_002162155.2. Lineage (NCBI taxonomy): Eukaryota > Viridiplantae > Streptophyta > Magnoliopsida > Poales > Poaceae > Triticum > Triticum dicoccoides. Next base: position 52,847,707 of record NC_041387.1, read on the forward strand.
CAAAGCAGCTAATCTCAGGTTCTGAAACTGATCTAAGAGCCTGGTGAGCAACATTATGAGCAATCCCATTCATTTCTCTAGATATGTGGAACACTTGAGGATGGAGATCTCTAGAGAAGAAAAAGAAATCAGCCAAAGTTTTTCTGATAGTCTAAGGGGTGGAGGCTTCTGAAATTGTTCCATTCGCCACAACCAAAGCCAAGGATAGGCATTCTGTGAGAAAAGTGGGCTGGACAATCTCGAGATGTTGTGCGACCTGTGCAGCAAAAAGGAGGGCAAGTGCTTCTGCTTGAAGAGGCAAGTTGGTGATCAAAGTGGATGCTTGAATCTGCACATTTACTTCAACTTCATCAGTTAGAGAAAGACCAACACCAGTAGCTGCAGCTCCTTGAGGGTTTTTCTACTTTTAAAAGCTACATCAGAAGAAGAAGAAAATTTTAGGCCCTGTAATAAGAAGATCAGAATTGACAATGTGTCCATGCATAGGTAATTGATTGCATGGTACCAAAGAATGAGCTTGATGTTGAACCTGATTCTGATCAGAGATTTTATCAGTATCACAATGTTCATTTGACAAAGCTTTAGCAATAATATTAACATGATGAGGGAGAGGCTTCTTTCTATCAAAAAAGACAATCATTCATTTCTTTCCAAATGCACCGCAGAAAGTTAAAACTGTTAGAAATGGGTGCATGGGAATTATTTATATTAAGCAAAGCAAGAATAATATTATGCATATTGGAGTGATCATGAACTAAAACATTAGATTTAATATACCAAGGAGGATCAAACCAAGAAGCCGTAGCAAAATCACATAGAAAGAAAAGATGGATTCCATTCTCTTGTTGGCCCTCAAACCTATGGGAAGAGCTTTTCAAAGAAGCCTCCAAGCAAAAGTTTGCACCCTGGGAACCATGAGATTTTTCTTCCAAACCATTCTTAGAAGAATTTTGACCTGCAATGGGACCGAGAAGGTGCATTTCTTGGATTGTTATGAATATCCAGCAAACACAATTTATGTGTATATTTGCAAGTACAAATTTCATTAGGAGTAAGATCCCCAAAAAGAATGCCAGGGCAGTCTTCATGAATAATAGTTATTTGAGTAATGGTAGAGGCCAAGGGCTCTCGAATGAGAGTGTTGTTCCAAACTCCGTGTACTCAAATTTTGTTTTTTTAAGCCTATAGCCTTCCTTTTGGTGCATATAACCGATTATAGTAGCATATTGTACTAGTTCTAAAATATATAAAATACATTGCATAATATATAGTATTCATAAAAAATGATCATAACTTGGTATTGTTCAACATATACAAGTAAAAATTGTTCAACATATAATGGTAAAATCTAAGATCTATATAGGATAGAAAGTAGCAAATGATAAGAAACCTTTACATAATGATCATTGTAACAAAATTCAAAATTTATAAACATTCTCACGTTACAAACTCAAATGAAATATAACAAATTATCATGTCTAAACAATTCATAATTGACTGCAAACAAGTCTCTAATTTCACTATAATTAAATAGAAAGACAAGTGGCCAGACTAACTTACTTATAGAAGCTCAAACTCTGCCCCGTCTATACTGCAGCAATGCAGCGGCCTGCTGGACAGTGAGAACAAAACCGTGTCTGTACTATGGAGTTATAGATGAATCCCGCGGGAGCCCGCGTCCCGGCCTTTTTGTGCAATAAACCCCTCCGGTCGAAGACTAGTGATAGGTGGTCCCGCGGAGCTTTGGGAGAACGGTAGCCTAGTGTGTAAGCACACCAATGAACCGTGGCAAACCCTAAGGCGACCCTTCTAAGATAAGGGGGGAGATCCTCAGTAGTGGTGACCCTTTGACTCTTCCACTAACTTATTCAGTTTGACTAAGAATCATCATGAGAGGAGAGATCCCATTTTTAGAAGTCGATGGATTAATACTTCAAATTACCAATTATACATTCAATAGATCAATCTAGCCCACTCCCAACTTGAAGGATCGGAAGTTCAGAACGGAAGGGAGGTAGGGAGCTAGGGATGGATCAGTCGCGGCGGCGCGCCGTGCCCACGCGCAATCTTTGTTCAGGGGAGGCGATGACAACAACCTTGGCCGGCCGGCAGCGGAGTGGCGCCTAGTATGGGAACAAAATGGTCGATGCGTGCGTGATGGGAAGGGAGGCAGGTGCCAGTTCGTCTGTGCCTATGATCGATCGATGAAAAAAAATTGGGCAATGATGGACGTGTGTGCGTACGTGCGGCGCTACTGGACCAAATCGTGTACTCGTGGTCTTTTTTTAGACATTAAGAAAATAGAGGTTATGCAACTCGGCCAACCGGCTAGTAGTGGACTGCGGTGGACGTGTTCCCAGTTTCGTTTTTCTTTATACATAACAGTATATATATTATATATACCTAGTTTTTTGCCCAAAATAATAGGTATTCAGCTGAATATCCTTGAATTGAGGTGGGCTCGCCCCTGGTTGCACATAAAGCCCTGAGGCAAAGACTCTTATTAGAGTTGTTTTCTCTGATTCTTGTCCACCACAAATTCCTAGTAATAGTAGTGAGTTCAGCAATGAACTTTTTGGTGAATAAAATTTAGCCATGTAATATACAAGAATGGCGGAGAAAACAGATCTAGATGAGTGAAGTTACTTTTTTTTGCGGGTAAAAACTTGAATTACTCAAGATAGAAGGTTACAATCAGCCGCAGCCAAGTCAAGGGATTCAGAAGGCCCTGATCCAACCCAGGTAAGAGTTCTACCTTCTACCCTAGCAAACCTTGCCAAACTATCACTAACCTTATTTTGAGTCCGTTTAACAAGAGTAATACAAGTTCTACGCGGGCCCATCAAGTGCCTAATTTCCTTCACAACATCGTAATAAAGCGATCTATCCAGATCCTCTGACTGAACCAGCTTCACAGCCACCATGGAGTCCATCTCCATCATAATGGGCAGATCACTCCTCTGAATTGAGAAGGACAGTCCCTCCATGCACGCGCATAGCTCCGCTTCCAAAGCATCCCGACAAGAGAAAAGTGCTCTGCAGGCCGAGAAAATGATTGTACCTTTGTCATCCATAGGATCATGCCCGCTCCCGCTGCTCCATCAGCAAATGACCCATCCGAGTTGAGTTTTACCCACCCCACCGGAGGTGCGCTCCATCTGGCATCTAGGGCCGGAGGTTTTGGCCTAACTGCTTGCACGTAAGTAACAATTGATTTACCCTTCCCGTGGTCATCGCACAGGTCCATCTTTAGCCCAATGATAGAATCCAGGTAGCTTTGTAGGAATCTTTTTGATGCTTCCGC
>NC_041387.1:52851266-52890694 GCF_002162155.2 Triticum dicoccoides
GGGGGTAATTTGTGATGAACAACTTCATTCCGGACATGCCAACATCGCCAAAGAGTCATTAGCAGCATGGTTGTTCTATGTCAGGGAGGGGTTCGAGTGCATGAAGTAACCATTCTTTACCTGTGTTAACTACACAATCAATATCCGGCAAGGCCCACACTTCCGCCATTGCAAACCAAAGCTCACGAGTCAGAGGACACCGTATAAACGGGTGGAAATTACCCTCCACTTCAGCTGCACATAGCGGACACCTGCCATCAATTTCCAGACCCCTCTTGCTTTTATTTTGCCATGTGAGAAGAGAGTCAACAGCCACTCTCCATGCGAAATTCCGTATCGTGGGGGGTACCTCACAGTCCCATATGAACTTCCAGCCTCTTCTTCGACCATCTGGAACCGAGCTCGAGCCTGTAGCAGTGTTCCGGAAAGCTTGCTCGAAGGCAAAATCGTAGGCGCTTTTAACTGAGAATCGGCCGTACTTGCACGGTCCCCAAGCAATGACATCCTCCTCCTGCCTCGGCGATGCTCTAATTTTGTTGATTTCCATAACATCAGCCGGCAAGAAGAACCTCTGTAACACTTCCTGATTCCACGAGCCATGAGTGAAGTTACTATCCACGATAGAGACGGAAAAGATATTGTGAATATCTGACGCCTTAATAGCTTGATTAACATATGCATTAAAAAGAATGGCAGATTTAGTCCAATTAGGAATTTGTCCTGATCAAGCACAAAAATGATGACTAATTTGAGCCATAGTGCTAGCTTCCTGAACAGTGGCTTGCCCACAAACAAGAAGATCACACTAGCTGGAACCAAGCAAAGAAGAGTGGGCATCCAGACCAAATCCATTACGGAACTCCCGCAACCGCTACAGGAGGACAGTCGTTCGTGCTGGCTTTTGTTTGGGTTATTTCTAAAAAAAGGAAAAGATTTCCGTCAGCCGGGTGATTTCGCAGTCGAGTGAAGTCTGTTTTAAACCCTATGGTTGTAGAGCACGACGCAAAAAAACCTCAACGTCTAAATCCCTGAAGTCCATACCCCGTATTCATCGATCCCGGTTAATTTAGACCCCGAGTTTGTTTGGCGCATTGGGAAAAAGGCGATCCTGGCCCGGATCAATCGGTACTCTCACTGACTACATTGGCCAACCTGTCAGATTCATCTTCTATCCGAATCCTCCCCAGATGTGTGTATCGGTGGAGGCGGGGAGGTGCTGCCTCGCGCCCAAGGTGGAGCGGAGGACCGCCAGGAGATGACCGGCCGGTCTACAGCAAGCATGCATGGCGCGGCGGTCGCTTGCCCGAGTGCATCAGGACGCACGGCTCCCAGCGAAGAGGTCCTCCACTCCATGGGCAGGACCGCAGCAGCGGCACGATGGTCTCAGACAGGAGCGCGTCTCCTTGTATGCGTCTGTGGGTCTCTCCATGCCCCCCGATCACGTCGGCAGCGAACGCCTCCTCTTCTAGTACAGAATGCCCCCAAAACAAGCTGACTGTTCATGCCTTGTGTCATGCCACTCATCTCGATTGATCTTCAAGTGAATTTAATCCACACAGTTCAAATGAGGTGTTGATCTATTGGTGTGTCTTACTTGAGTTGGGTGGCGAGAAAGCCAAACTTGGTGGTGCCAAGAGACAGCGACGACGACGGACAGTACCACCGGTCACCTTGAGACTGGAGGCGAGTGTTGGGGAGAACTACGGCAGCGGCGCCATGTATGCATACGACACGCGACACCAAACGCTAGCTCGCAGCCCCGACGTGCTGTTGGCCTGCTGAACAAGCACATACTGCTGCTAGTTCTACCGCTTGCCGACGTTGGCTCGTCCAGCTGAACGAGCGGCGTGACGACGACTACTAACAGGTCGAGGGAGGGGGGGGGTCGTGGATGCCTACGGTCGCAGATACCCTTCGTCGTGTACACCTTGCTTACTTGCGGTCGACGAGCATGGCGGCCACCGCGAGCAGCAAGACGAGACGAGCGGCGTCAGATGAACTGCGGCGCCGCCCTGTTGCTGCGGCGGAGGATGGGGAGCCGCAGCTTGTGACTGGAGTACTGGACACGGCGGACGTGCCCTGGATGTCTGCGGTCTGTCTGCTGGGAGCGGCGCGACTTGATGAGCTCATGAGCATGGCGGGCGACCTCCGCCGTGCTTGCAGCCGCGCACACAGGCTCGGCGTCCCGGGAAGCAATGGGGAGCTACGGTGGCCGGCGGTCTGGTGCGGCAATGGACGCAGGGAAAGTGTTTGACATAATTTCAGAGAGGAGCCAGAGGAATGTGTACTTGCCACATAAGCGTATAGGCCCATGTGGTCAGTGAGAGAGACGAGCAATCCCGGACGGGATTGTCCTTCCAAATAGGCCTAGAGTGGATTTGGGGTTACGATTGACCGGGATCAATGAATACAGGGTATGGACTTCAGGTATTTAAACGTTAGGGTTCATTTGCGTCGGACTCTACAACCTCAGGGTTCAAAGCAGACTTCACTCTTTCACAGTCCCGCATGTGCCGCCTCCATTGCTCAGTACGTGGCCTACTGAACCACCCACGCCTCTCTCCCTCATCCTATCTCTTTCTACTTTAGGCCCTCGACTATGTATCTGGTGCCAAAATTCTGACAAGTGTGCCACATATACATCGATGCCAGATGAAATGCTTTTCGCACTCATCTCACAACATAGACAATTTGACACCGGTGAAAGACCGGCCCACATCTAGCAAAATAATTGATTGAAGTACTAGTCAGTATTAGTTTCCCTCTGACAGGGAACCCTTTTCATCTAGTCTGCATGCAATATATGAATTTTTTATTGTCTTACTCAACTTGGCACCGGAGCAGTTACTTGCTTTGGTTCCCACAATTTTTCTTAAGGCATCAACTGAGCAATGGAGGGCACCGATGCCAAATGAATCAAAAGTGAATATGGCACCGCTTTTGGCCTACATAGTGGAAGGCCTACACAACTGCCTCAACCTTATCTAGCGGAGTGACTTCTTCAACCTAGTGGAGCGACTAGAGGAGACGGTGAATCAGAGATCAATGGCGTACATCTCGCCGATGAGAATGGTGGCGAGGCAAACTGGTCGGAGGTCCGGCGCTCGCCGGCAGCGGTGCAATGGCGAGGACGGGCGGCACCGCTCCCCCTCACTATTGTTCGGCAGGAGCTCATGGCAAATGATAATGGTGTTTTATTTTTTTGCAACATTCAATCTGTTACATGAAAGATTTCTACAACATCAATCATGTTGTAGAACTTCCTTCCGTAACACCATATAAAGGTGAAGACAGAAAAAAAAATCTGCAACATCATCTCTGTTGCAAAGTTTTTCTGCAATACCTCCATTGCAAAAAAAAAAGTGAAAACAAAAAATACAGAACACGACCTATGATGAAAAAAAAAATCCCACAACACAATGTTGCAAAAAAAAATCCACAACACAATCTTTGTTACAAAGTAGAGGAAGATGTTCAGCCGCTAGATTTTGCTAGATCCGATGACTTGCGTGGCGGCGGATCTTTTAAAAGGATTCGTCGGTTGATGCGTAGCAGCCCCGGAAAAAAAGGAACACCGGGTTCCCTAATGGCAGTCCCTTACACGATTTATAGCTCTTACCCAGGCCTAACCATATCTAGACCGTTGGGTCAAATAAATGGACGATCTAAATAAATTTGAGGTACTGTAAAAAGATTTGAACCCGCACACTTCTACAAGATCAGGGCCGGCCCCCAAAGTCTAGGGGCCCCCACCCAGCTAGTAGTAGTATGCGCGTAGGCAAGGCCCAGGGATGCAGGGCAGCGCATGCACAAAAGGCCTGTACGCGTTGATTTCTCGTCTCGTCGATCGATCTGCTAGCGTGTACGCGTTGCCCTTGCTCGGATTTCCTTCTAATCATGACGATGTTCCCTATTCATCTATTCCTTGATCTATTTCTAAAAAAAAAATCCTCGATCTCGCATGCTCATGGCAGAACCGAACAAACTGGAGGCAGCCGTCGTTCCTTGTTTCCCTTCCTCTCGCGGCAAGCCGGCGGTGGGGATGGATGGGGGAGCGACGTTGATGCTGGACTTCAATTGTGGTGGCCCGTGCAGTTCTCCCTGACGACGGCCATGGTGGCAGCCGGAGATCTGACGTTGCAGACGCATGTCACAATTTGCGCGCCGGCGAACTAGGCCGCTCTCCGGTCTCTAGATGATGGACGCACACAGTGATGCAAATTGTCAAGTGCCTCCCATCTCACGTCAGTCTAAATCTCATCATGGCGATTGCCTGATCAGGTGATCAACGCTGCTCCGATCAATCCGAGGTAACATCAGACTATCTACTTCCTATATCTATATTGCTAATTGAGTAATTTATTTATGTTCACATGCATGATCCATAGATTGTTGTGTTCAAGCTTTGACATAATTTAATTTTTTGTTTTTAGCAGTGCGTATTATCATGTCTACTACTCTCTCAGTTCCTAAATATTTTGTCTTTCTAGATATTTTAACAAGTGACTACATACAGAGCAAAATGAGTGAATCTACACTCTAAAGTATGTCTACATGCATCCGTATGTTGAGTCCATTTGAAATGACTAGAAAGACAAATATTTGGGAACGGAGGGAGTAGAATATATGCATTCTGTAAAAAGAGAAAAGAATATGAAATAAGAACTATGAGGAGGATCTATCGGCCCCATCATAAGTGAAATTTTATGAATGATTGTCAGAAATGGTTGAAAGGTAATATGCATACATTATTTGATAAGAATGTCGCTTTTGTTGCATTTAAGCAATACTATATATATTGCTATAATGTTTATGTGAAGGGGCCTCGACTTTTGGTTTCGCCCCTGGCCCCTGAAATCTCAGGACCGGCCCTGTACAAGATCATCTCATCCAAAATTTGTTCCACCAAAGAGTGAACCTAACGTTGTTGATCCATGTTTACCAAAGGTTAGATTCCAACTTATCAAGATGACAAGTGAATCAAAACCCATCCTTGCATTCTTCGAGTGCGTTCAGCCACCAATCCTCCACATTGTCTGTTTTATCCAGCATGAGATGTTGATCTGAAGCAAGCTGAAGCACTTGCTCCACGTTTGCCTTGCCGAGACGCACTGCATGATAGCATGGTCCATTGTGTCTTCATGTTGATGACATACATAGCACACCACCACTTGAGCTTGAATTCCATGCCTTACCCGACGGCCAGAGGTCCATAGCCTATACTGAAGTGCCAGCTGCGCTAAGATTTTGCAGGTACAACTCTAGCGGAGTCGTCATATGTGCGATTTCATATGGATATGAAGAGAATGTTGGACTTGGTGAGTAAACACAGATCTGCCATAGGGTTGCCTGCATATGTTTTCTTTTCTCAATTTTTCGTTGCACATCAACCCAATAGTCACACGGTCAATTGAGGGATTATAAGATACTCCCTCCGTTCCTAAATATTTGTCTTTCTAGAGATTTCAACAAGTGACTACATACGAAGTAAAATGAGTGAATCTACATTCTAAAATATGTCTACATACATCCGTATGTTGTACTCCATTTGAATGTCTAGAAAGACAAATATTTAGGAACGGAGGGAGTACTAATTTAATGTAGCATTGCATTAGAAACTTCTTACATAGGGAGAGAAAAGTCAATTAGCGACTTTACATTCATAGAAATTAATTAATTAACCTGAACTACTTGCCGCCATGACGATTGCGGCGGAGGTCGCATTTGGTGGTGGTGGTGGCGTAGTAAAAAAATGTTTGGGAATGCTACAACGAGGGTCAGTATGGCCTGGAATTCTGCCTCGACTACATGATTCATCCCACCCATTTTCTCGCTGCATATAAGAGAAAAACATACATTGAATTAATTTCAGCTTTCCCATGGATAAAACAAATAAAACCTAATACTTAGTTTCTTATGTAACAGAAAAGATGTAGGCCAACTGATTATGAGATAGCATAGGAACAAGCTGAAGAACAAAATGTGTTTTGGTCATTGACTATCTAGAGCTCACCAAATCTTCTATATAACTAGAGCTTATCAAATCTTTTGATGGCCTGAGGTGCTTCAGGCTAGAGTAGATACTGATTTAAAAAGCAAAGAGAGAATAAATAAATCTTTTGATGGCCTGAGGTGCTTCAGGCTAGAGTAGATACTGATTTAAAAAGCAAAGAGAGAATAAATACCATGCAAATGTGTGCTAGATTTCAGTAGCAGTGAGCGTAGGCAAGAAAATATATATGTAGTACAGTACAAAAAAACATGTTATTTTAGGCATTAAGACAAACAGCTGTACGACACAACTATCAAACTAACCCCTTTAAAAAATAACTACAAGTGCAAATTGAACCAAAAAGGGTTGCATATTCATAGATATGTATTAACGGATCAAATTTAACAAGACAAAAATACAAGTTCAGGCTTGAGATCCCAGTGTGCACTTCGATTATTCCATTTTAAGAACAAGAGACACTGTTAAGCAAGTTTTTGGGATCTCACACTTCATGGAAAATCCCAAGAAAATAAACACCATGGTGTAAAACTTTTTCTTTTTGCGGGAATCCATGGTGTAAAACTGAAAGTACAATTTCTGAAGACAGACGGACTTAATTCAGATCAGCACCACCGTACCAGAGGGCATTCAGATCAGCACCACCGTACCAGAGGGCATGACGGTCGACGTTCCTAGACACCTAGCCAGAGATCCAGGTCATGTAGATCTACGACCAGCACCTGATCTCATGATGAAAATGTGCAAACACTTGGAACATTTGTCAAAGTATACCACGAAAAAATTCAGATTTTTTTTTGAGTATTTTTAAAAAAATTCCGAATCCGAGCTCAAATGAGCTCAAGCTCAAAAGGGTGCTTTCGGAAATAGTGCACACATGAATAGATCAATCTACTGAGCGTACTAATACAGGAACAAGAAACAGTCTGCATTGGTGTTACAGAATAATAGGATAAAAACACAAGCATAACTAGTAAACCACTTTACACGATTATAGCTTAGTACTACCAATTAGGACAGGATATCACCTGGTATATTGCTGCCACTCTCAGCCATCTGATGACCTGAACTTCTGAAGAAGAAGACAAAAAAATGACAACAAGATGCAGAGTTGGATTTAGAGCCACCGGTTCCTCTAAATTGTAAATTGGAACTAATCGAGCACTAGCAGCACAACACACTAGCAAGACAGCAAATTCGTGAACATCAAAGAAATCACCTGCACTTCTTTTATGCTCGTCAAGCATCGACGCCTTGTCAGTCTGTAACCCCATGAACCAATTCATTCAAGAGCACTAATTATGCAGCCCCGAATTTGTAGTATTGATCTACGCATAGATGGAAATTAAATTCCAACTATCAGAGAAACTAAACAACAGGAAAAACATTAAATAAAGTATACTGATCTATGCATAAATGGAAATTCTATTTTCGCAGAAACTGAACAACACAAAAAGACATAAAGGATGGAAGATTGGGCCTATCTGGCAAAGAATGCCACCAACCATTGTACAAACGTGAGGGCGTTCCTTCTTTATGGTCGACCAAGCTCATATTGTCTTCGATAAAGCGAAAATCCTGGGACAATCTTTATATCTAATATCCATCCAGCTAAGTAGAAGAATACAAACCTTGTTACCCGTATAGCCATAATATGTAAACCAAAATGCATACTGTCCCTAAGCCCGCAACTTACAGTGAAAAGTTTTGTTCCAGAGATAAAAGAAGCAAAAGAGAAATGCCTCTAATAAGCCAGAGCCAAATACATAGATGTAATCAATCACTGTAGCAGTAGAAGAAACAAAAATTGCCACTTTTAAGAAGGGAATTTTGAGTTAGATGTTACTCCATCTTGATATATCTAAACCCATCTGTAGGAGTATATCACAGATCAGTAGCTATCTTGATAGATGAAAAGCAAGATGCTACCAAAAAAGGCAAAAGCAATGTAATAATTTATACAGATGTAGTATATGACATAGTTATTGACTCTGAAAAAACTTGGGAAGTATATAGATGAATGGATTTTTAAAATAAGGTTAATTTGGATTTTGGAATGCATATATTTGTTTCCTATAGAAATAGCTCCACAAGTAAATTGGGTCTTTCAAGATTTACTAAGTGAACAAAATGTAACAGTTCATTCCCTGCAGAGTTGTACTAAACACTTATACGAAGGCTGTATTCCATTGTGTTCAAGAAGTCATAACTTACAAAAAGGAATTCAACTGTACATAATACATGGACTGAAACAATTGTCACTAATGAGCTTTTATTACAAATATTTAGGTGGTTGGGGTCGTTTAATTCTTTAAGACGGTCAGCATTCAAGGCCCAGTCTGTCAAGAAATTCTACAAAATTGTGCAACAAAAACTCACTGCTAAGTAAACCCATTACAAATGCAAAGAAGCTGGAAGTTGGTGATACAAAGATAGAAAGATGACCTGCAATAAACCCGTTTCTTTTTTCTCCTCTTTGTATATAACTGTTTAAGGATTCATCATTGATAACTGATGTACTCTCATGCATAACATTGAACGCAACATATATCTCAACAAAGAACAGAAAAGTTCTAGAATCAACACTAAACAACTTCGTACCCATTCATCAGTTGAACATGATAAAGTAAATATAGCGAAGGTATGGAATAATCCGGTGTCCATGTTTCTAGAAAACCAAATGAAGCATAAGGTTTCCATAAAAACGATGCTGAACTCATCTAGTGGAGGCCGACGAGCAAACTGCCTTTCCAGACGCTGATCACGGCATTGTCGGATACCTGACGGACGTCCACATAGTTGTTTGAGTTGGGATCATAAATCCGGAGCATGTATTGACGCTTCTCATCACCCTCGAAAAAGTGTGAAACCCAACAGACAATCTTGCCGTCATCGAGTTCCCAAAGGGGATAGCCGTCACTTTGCTGCATAGGGGTTCGGTCACCTCGGTACAGCATGTTGATTGTATAACGATTGGACCAAGTGCTGTTCTCCGAATCAGTGAGGTGCCATAGATCCATAAAGACATCGCCGTTGAACTCAGACTCAGATATGTATTTAGGGCCATAGACTAGAAGCAGGCTGTCATTTATCTCAGCCAGTGATACTTCAGCATTGACTATCTGCGGCAATTGGATGACATTGGACAGCCATACCTCCTCCTGGAGGTCGTACGCCTCAATGCCGTTGGCCTGGAAGTCAGCGCTGTAGGTCAGGGTATAGAGGACGCCCTTGACCACGACTTCTTGCCCAGGGCCATGGCAATGCAACCTGTTTGTGCAGCAGGAGCCTGTCTTTCTCCACTCACCGCCTCCATCGGTGAGGGAGAGAATCATGCAGAATTGAGTCACACCATACGATGTGGCCATGGCCATCACTTTTGTCTCCCTGGTCATGAAGGTCTGACCAAGCGCAAAGCTTACGAGGTGGTCGCCATCAAGGTTGAGGTGCTCACGAGGCAAGACCAGGAAGACACCTGTGGCCGGGTCGATGATGCGCGCCTGCTTGTCTTTGCCGACAAGGCAGATGAGCTGATCATGACTACTAGACGCGAAGTTCCAAGGGTGAAATCCTTTTGCATTCTCATCATCATCCAAAAGTACCTGGGTCGCCCTCTGTCCTGACGAATCGAGTATGAAGAAGTCGACATGCGCGACGCAACCTGAACTGTCCCATTTTTTTCTGAGCGACCAGCAGATGGTGGTGGTGGGCTTTGTGATCGGCGACGAAGCCCAAATCGGATGACAGCGAGAGCCACGACCGGCAGACGGCCCGGAAGCGGCAGAGCGGCTTCACGGGGAGGTGCACGAGGATCTCGTGCACCAAGTGCTGGAGCACGGTGGCCTTGCTGGTGGCGACGAGCGGAGCGGTGCGGCTGCTTTCGCCGTCCTTGGCGGTGGCGACGAGGGGAGCGGTGCGGCTGCTTTGGCCGTCCTTGGCGGCTGCTTTGGCCGTCCTTGGCGGCTGCTTTCGCAGAGCGGAGCGGTGCGGCTGCTTTCGCCGTCCTTGGCGGTGGCGACGAGGGGAGCGGTGCGGCTGCTTTCGCCGTCCTTGGCGGTGGCGACGAGCGGAGCGGTGCGGCTGCTTTCGCCGTCCTTGGCGGTGGCGACGAGCGGAGCGGTGCGGCTGCTTTCGCCGTCCTTGACTTGGCTTGCCGCCATTGCCGCGACCTGAGCAGACCTTAACCGATTGGAAATCCTCTCCGCTTCTTCCCGGATCCAAGTCGGCCCTCAGCAGACCTTAACCGATTGGAAGAAGAATCCTATCCCCTCTTCACCGATGGGAAGAAGAGTCCAGTCCTCTTCGCTTCTTCCCGGATCCGCGGCTCCGACGAACAAGGCCACGGCGGCGGTCCTCTCTCTGCTCCAACGTTTATGGAGGATCCGATCGCTTTTTTGAGATTAGATGCAGGGTCTCGTCTACAATAGTTAGGGACTGTTTTGTTATTCCAATGTTTGTTGGGTCCCTTTTCTTTTGAGGGGGTTGCTTCGAGGCCCTTCGCGGCCTTTCCCATTGAAAAATAATAATATAGCAGTAAATCCCCTCTTTCCTTATTGTATTAATTACTCTCTCTATACCATAATACAAGACGCTTTTGCTGTTAATTTTTTTTTCTTTTTTCGATCAGAGGGGCCACACGGCCCAATGAAAATGGACTCACAACATACATACCAAGTCGCATACAAACTTAACTTCGATGCCTAACATATGCGTTGGCAAAAACTACTACTACATCTTAAAGCACTTCAAACTGCACCTATAAGATGCTACAATAAAAGAACGAGCCCAAAGCTCCGTCGCTACATACGATGCCTAACATTTTGCATCAGGGGAAATATGTTGAAAATCGTTGCATGAAAAAAAATATTCAACGCACACTCAATGATCTATCCATGGAGATGCATAGCAACGAGGGAGAGAGTGTGTCTACGTACCCTCGTAGACCGTAAGCGGAAGCGTTTCACAACGTGGTTGATGTAGTCGAACTTCTTCGCGCTTCAACTGATTAAGTATCGGACACACGGCACCTCCGTGTTCTGCACACGTTCAACTCGGTAACATCCCTCGCCTTTTTGATCCAGCAAGACGTCGAGGTAGTAGATGATTGTATTAATTACTCTCTCTATACCATAATACAAGATGCTTTTGCTATTAATTTTTTTCTTTTTACGATCAGAGGGGCCACACGGCCCAATGAAAATGGAGTCACAACATACAGACCAAGTCGGGTACAAACTTAACTTCGATGCCTAACATATGCATTAGCAAAAACTACTGCTACATCTTAAGGCACTTCAAACTGCACCTACAGGATGCTACAACAAAAGAACGAGCCCAAAGCTCCGTCGCTACTTATGATGCCTAACATTTTGCATCAGGGAAATATATTGGGAATCGTTGCATGGAAAACAAAACAAAAATTTTACGCACACTCAATGATCTATCCATGGAGATGCATATCAACGAGGGCAAGAGTGTGTCTACGTACCCTTGTAGACCGTATGCGGAAGCGTTTCACAACATGGTTGATGTAGTCAAACTTCTTCGCGCTTCAACCGATTAAGTACCGAACGTATGGCACCTCTGTGTTCTGCACACATCCAGCTTGGTGACGTCCCTCGCCTTCTTGATCCAGCAAGACGTCGAGGTAGTAGATGAGTTCCGTCAGCATGACGACATGGTGACGGTGATGGTGAAGTGATCTTCGCAGGGCTTCGCCTAAGCACTACAAAAATATGACCGGGGGTGTAAACGATGGAGGGGGCGCCGCACACGGTTACCAATTGATCCCTGGTGTGCTAGGCTCCCCTCCCACATATATATAGGTGGGAGGGAGGGAGGACTAGCCATAGGAGGCGCCTGTCGGTGTCAAAACCGGCAGATCTCGAAGGGGGTCCCGAACTATGCATCTAAGGATCGAAGGTAACAGGAGGCGGGGGACACGATGTTTACCCAGGTTCGGGCCCTCTTAATGGAGGTAATACCCTACTTCCTGCTTGATTGACTTTGATGAGTATAGGGGTTACAAGAGTTGATGTACCTTGAGATCGTAATGGCTAAACCCTAGATGTCTAGCCTGTATGATTGTGATTACTTCTACAGACTAAACCCTTCGGTTTATATAGACACCAGAGGGGCCTAGGGTTGTACAAAGTCGGTTTACAGAGAAAGGAAGATACATTATCTGAACGCCAAGCTTGCCATCCACGCAAAGGAGAGTCCCATCCAGCCACGAGGGAGGGCCTTTTGTCTTGTATCTTCGCGGCCCATCAGTCTGGCCCATGTAACATAAGCAGGCTCCCCGAGGACCCCATAATCCTGGACTCCCTCAGTAGCCCCTAAATAGGGCTTCAATGACGACGTATCCGGCGCGCAGATTATCTTCGGCATTGTAAGGCGGGTTCCTTCTCCGAGTACTCCAAAGAAGTCTTCCACACATAAGAGTTGTATCCGGCTCTGTTTAATAATTATAACCCAAGGCTGTAAGGGAAAAAAGTACTTAAAACAAAAAAAGTCACGTCCCCTAGTAATTTTTCGGCGAGGCGTTATGTCCTGGCCCTGTTTATTTATTCTGAACCGTTTTATACCCCCCGCTTCGCATTTCGAGGCACGGCCATTGGCACGTCTTGTCAAAATAGAGATCGTGTCCCCTTATCATGGGATTCTCATCAATACGGGTTTGGGTAATCCAACCGGGCCGTTCACACGTCCCCTTGGGAATAGGTAAGTTTTAAGGCTTGTGGGGGATGCTTGATATCCACTGCCTTTATAAGAAGATAAGGATCCGTCCTTTTACCCCACGCCTTCTTCCTCCCCAGCCTATCCGCCCTCGAGCTCCAGCGCCCAAGTTTCAATCTTTTCCATCGCCACCAAACACTCTAGCCATGTCCGAATCTGGAGTGCAGGGCGAGTGGATGGCCTCCTCTATTACAGAGGAGAACGTCAAGGAACTCCGGGAAGCAGGGTACCTGGCCGTGGACATAGCCCACCGGCTCCCTGCCAAGAAGCAGATCATTCCCACCTCGGAGCCTAATGAGAGGGTAGTGTTCATCCCCCATTTCCTCCGTGGACTAGGGTTTCCCCTCCATCCTTTCGCCCATGGTCTCATGTTTTACTACAGGCTAGATTTCCATGATCTAGCCCCAAATTCCTTCCTCAACATTTCGGCGTTTATCGTCATATGTGAGGCATTCCTCCGCATCCCACCCCACTTAGGCCTATGGCTCAAGGTCTTTAACGTGAAGCCGAAAGTGGTTGATGGTCAACACGCGGAGTGCGGCGGCACCATGTGAGCAAGCTTCCCAACGTGACCTAGCCCAGGGGGACCTTTGTGGAGACCGTCAAGGGATGGCAGCAGGGGTGGTTCTATATCACGGAACCCCGTGACGCCACATGGGCCGCCACTCCCGAGTTCAAGTCTGGGCCTCCAATGCGGCTTACATCATGTGGCTCAAGGGCCTTGATTGGGTGTCGTCTGACAAGGTGACGATGCTGCAGAAGCGCGTCAAGGGCATGATAGACAAGAACACCAGTCTTGCCAGCATGATCTAGGTGATGCTTTTTTGCCAGATTCTCCCCTGCCAACGCCGGACTCAGTATATGTGGGAATTCGACCCGGCCAGTCCTCTGACCTTGAAGTGGTTCTTCAACACAACGCACGAAGACATATGGAAGC
The DNA here is from genome assembly GCF_002162155.2 of Triticum dicoccoides. Taxonomy (NCBI): domain Eukaryota; kingdom Viridiplantae; phylum Streptophyta; class Magnoliopsida; order Poales; family Poaceae; genus Triticum; species Triticum dicoccoides. The sequence goes on from NC_041387.1 coordinate 52,864,952, forward strand.
TGCTTTTCAAGGCTCAAAAGTCGTGGCCGAAGACGAGCGGAGACCTTGGCCTTGACTGCGCCCATTCGGCCACCCCCGTAAGTTTTCTTATGACTTTAATATGTAAATCCAAGGAGTATACTGAGCCTTCCATTCTTCCCACGAGGCTGGACAAAGAAGGCGGAGCAGATCCAATGTTCGGCTCCGCTACCCAAAGACCCAGACATTCCTCTGTTGACGAGGATGCTAGTTCCAGCACCGTATCAGGCACCGGAGAAGAAGGCCAAGAAGAAGAGAAAAGAGACCAGAGGTGGCCTCCGCCGTAAAGGCGCTTCGGACATTGTGTATGAAGACTCCGAGACTCTCTCCTCTCATGACGAAGATGAAGAGGATGAAGAGAGAAATTCTCCCCTCAAGGGGGGAAAGAAGAAAAGGGTGGCTTTCATGGACCTGGAGGCGGAGGCATTCAAGAAGGAGAAACTCTCCCTTTCGGATGATTCTGATTCGGATGTCGACGCCATCCCCGAGTGGCACCCCAGGCCGAAGCCCCTAGCCAGATCGTAAGTATCTGAAGATACCATACATATATCCAATTTTATGCTTTGTGGTCCTAACATATTGAATTGCGCAATGCAGTTCGGCTCGCGATCTCCCTCGACGATCATCGTTTTCTGGGAATTCGCTAGGGCCGAACATGATGGAGAGCGAGTCGCCTCCGCAGACCTCTCCGCCCACCGCTACGGACAATACCGAAGTGTTGTCCCGAAGAACCTCTCCGGGTCATGGGGAGGTGCGGGAGGCCGTGAAGGTGGCGACGGAGGGTAATACCTCTGTTGCCAAGAAGAGGGGGGAGCCGACCCCCATGGAGACCAGCGACGGGGGCCATGCACAATTCGGCCCCCCACCGAATATTATTCAGGGGATCCATACGGCTCCGGAATCGGGCGAGCAGCCTCCTTCGAAAGAAGGGGGCGCAGCACCTCCACCGGCGTCCTTTATCAATCCGGAGGCGTCAGACACTCTGGTGGAAGCGCTTCAGAGTGCTTCCATTGTGGAGGAATACCGTACCCTTATGGGTACGATGGTTGAAAAGGTTCGGTCTCCTAAAAACGGATTGAACGAAGCCTATACCAGCCTTTTAACAGGCTTTGAGGTATGTGACGAAATATATTTTTGGTTGTTTGCAAAAGGAATGCATGTGTATAGATAGTAGCCCCTGAGATTCTGTTCGGCGTTCACGAAGAAAGGCCGAGCAGAGGATCGAATAATTCTTCGCAGGAGATAACGTATATGTCTATTTTGATGAACAAGCTTCAATGCTAGCGGCAACCTCCCGTGCCGCTGAAGTGTCCGAGCTAAAGCGGAGGTTGGAAGAAAAGCAAGGTATGTGATGCCGAAGCACATCTGAAATGAGTTCCGATGTGTTATCTAAATGAGTTTTATGATTACGCTCATAGTTGCTACGTCCGAGGTCGAGGCCCTCAAGAGCGCGCTGGCCGAGGCCAAGAAGGAGGCGGAAGGGGAACGAGCCGCCCGCCTAAAACATGAAGCGGGGTTGGATGAAGTCCAACAAGAGCTCAAGGATGCTATAAGCAATTGTGAGTCCTTGGAGCGCAAGGTGTCGGATCGAGACTCTGAACTTGCTACGGCGCTCGAAAGTGCGAAGGAGGCCCGGGTTGAAGCCCAAGGTGCCTACTGGGAGATTCAAGAGGCAAGGCAGATCATGACGGGTAAGGCCTTTAATGTGCAGAGCAAATTTGTAAGGAGAAAGTACATCTTATTGACACGCATTTGGAGTTCTCCAGGAGCGTTTGCGGATCTACCCCGAAGTATTGCTGATGCTGCGGAGTTCTTCCGAGCCGAAGAGGGGAGCTCAACAGAGAAGTTGTTCTGGTCACAATACCTTGCGCCAGAGCATCCACTGCCCCTCAGTGATCAGCTAAAGCAGCTGATCGAACTACATAGGGTGGCCGAATTGGCCATGAAGGATGTTATAGTCCGTCTTTGGCCAGCCGAGCCCATACCTAGCAGTTACTTCAGCCTCGTGAAGCGGCTAGTCAATGCCTGCCCTCGGCTTGATGCTATAAAGCAGCCAGTCTGTATCGAGGGTGCCCGGATGGCCTTAGCCCGTGTCAAGGTGCAATGGGCGAAGATGAATGCCACCAAGCTTGCAACCGAGGGATCGCCCGCAGGCAAGGAGCACCGCACGCCGGAGCGGTATTTTGACGAAGTCCTGGAGGGATCCCGCATTGTAGAGGGCCAGTGTTCAAAGGGCATCATTTTTGAATGAGTATATTTGTGCTGCCCGCATTTTTTATTATGAAAACAAGGCTTTTGTATAATATTTTTACTTGTTTCATTTTAAAGTATTCCCCTCCTGTGCGGCCGTTTACAGTATCTAAGAGTTGGCCAGTCGTCGGCTTCAATCCCCACGTAGGTAGTACAAGGGTGTTCGGAAAAGCACATGAACACACTTGACCCAATGGCTTGGTCCTTGAAGGAGGTGTTAGTGCGGCGAACCAGGCAATCAGACTATGCGACTTTATCACTCTCACTTGGCCAAAGGAGTTTGACAATAGGAGTGTAGGCGCAACCCCTGGTATTGTTTGATTATTCAAACTTGGGTGTTGTAGACGCCCGTCCCGGTGAAGACCGGCCCGTCGCATAACGCGGAAAACATCACGAGAGATTTATAATTAGTCGCCGAATAGCTGACCAGCTCTCGCCGGACCATGACAGTTAGTTTTCGGCTTTCTCTACTAAGATGTTTAACCGGATGAGCCAGAAACACAATAGCAGTAGTTCTCCCTTTACTACCTTAGCCAAACAAGCGGAATGTAAGGTAGTAACCATATGAGCCGAGCAACCCAACTATTGACGAAAGACATGATTCGGAGCCAATGCATATAATGCTATATTCGGGATGCCAAATTGTACTATAAAAGTGTTCGGACTTTGTTGTATTTGGAAGAAATGTACATGGCTGAATGAAGCCCCTGGCGATTTAAGTCGTGCCGGGGTGTACATGTCAATCTAACGAAAGAAAAAGATGGAATATAGATTAGGAAATAAGCAAGTACCGAATAGGTTGGGCGAAAAACTGTTTCGATTATAGTCTAATTGATACGTCAAAACGTATTTGTACAGATAATTCTATAAGCATCGAGGCTATTTTACATGCCGATCGCAAGGGAAAGCTATGTACAGGTACTAAAAAGGGGAAGAGGTGATCTTTGAAGATCCTTTAGATACTCTGCCGTACATCTGCGCTGCTTTTCTCCTTGGTGTGTGATCCTTTGAGAGGATCAATGAGTAGGTTTTCACAAGGGGCCGGGAAAAGGGACCCTTGGCACCGTAAAAAGGTGATGTGGGTTGTAGGGAACCTGAAAAAACAAACATAAGAAAAAGAAAAAGGTAGATATGAGGATCCAGGTACGGTCGAGCCATATTGTGGACTTTATCCTTGATATGCCTCCATCGTCACCCATGGTACCTTTAGTGCGTAGTTATGTGCACGCGGTACATACGCCGCGGGTTGGTTGGGGCTAAGACAGAGGCCGAATTGCTAATCGAGCTCCTGATGAGCTGGATTGCCATTTTGCGGGGTAGTCTGGACTCGTTTGACAGGGTCTGGGGGCTGGGCTGCCGGTGTGGAGTTTGGCTTGATAAGGCTGACCTGTACTTCCGCTGCGAGGGATGCGGTGTGTTCCTCAATATGGAGGGAGTGATCCATGTTTCCATGGACTGTTATAACATCGCGTGGTCCTGGCATCTTGAGTTTTAGATAGGCATAGTGTGGGACCACGTTGAAGCGGGCAAACACAATTCGTCCGAGCAGTGCATGATAGCCACTGCGGAAAGGGACGATGTCAAAGGTCAAGTCTTCACTTTGGAAGTTGTCCGGCGAACCGAAGACAACCTCCAATGTGATTGAGCCCGTGAAGTGGGCCTCTACACCAGGTATTACTCCTTTGAAGATAGTTTTGGTGGGCTTGATTCTTGACAAGTCAATACCCATGAGGACTCTCGTGAGGTGGAATCCATCAATGATTGGGTCGAGGACCAATGCGGCCGAACCTTCGTGACGGATACTGGACAGATGGTCTCTATGATCGAAAGTGATCAGACATGCTAGCATGGGTTGAATTTTGGGGCGCCTAGCTCTATCGCATAGACATCCCTTAATGCGTGTTGCGCTCCCTTTTGGGGATGTGAGTAGCGTATATCATGTTCACCATTTTAACCTCGGGGGGAAATTTATTCTGTCCCCCTGTGTTCGGTGGGCGAGGCTCCTCATCGTCCTCCTCGCCGGGTGACCCTTTCCCCTTATGCTCGGTGTTTAACTTACCGGCTTGTTTAAAGACCCAACAACTTCTATTGGTATGGTTGGTAGGCTTGTCAGGGGTGCCATGAATTTGGCAAGGTCGATTGAGTATCCAGGCTAGATGAACCGTCTTTGTTTCTTTTGAATGGATTCTTCCGCTGACCGGATTTGAAGCCACTGAATCCGGCGTTGACCACCATGTCTTCGGCATTGTCATTGTTACTCTGATGCTTGTTTTTGTTGCTTTGGGGCCTGATGTTGCTGTTTCTGGCTTCAGAACTGCCAGGATCGCTGGTGCCGTTGCTGCTACGGGCTAGCCAGCTATCTTTGCCCGCACAAAAGCGGGCCATGAGTGCTGTGAGGGCTTCCATGGACTTCAACTTCTCTTGGCCGAGGTGTCAGGCAAGCCATTTGTCGCGAATTCTGTGTTTAAAGGCTGCTCGAGCCTCGGCGTCCGGACAATCAACAATTTGGTTCTTTTTAATTAGGAACCAGGTCCAAAAATTTTTGGCTGACTCTTCAGGCTGCTCGACTATGTGATTGAGGTCATCGGCGTCCGAAGGACGGATATAAGTGCCTTGGAAGTTGTCTCTAAAGACATCTTCCAAGTCTTCCCAGCTTCCAATAGATTTTTCTGGGAGGCTGTTTAACCAGTGCCGAGATGGTCCCTTAAGTTTTAGGGGGAGGTATTTGATGGTGTGTAAGTCGTCGCCGCAAGCCATGTGAATGTGGAGAAGGAAGTCTTCAATCCATACCGTGGCATCTATTGTTCCATCGTATGATTTGATGTTCACAGGTTTAAATCCTTCTGGGAACTAATGCTCCATTACCTCATCGGTGAAGCATAGGGGGTGTGCAGTGCCTCTATATCGGGCAATGTCACGACGCAGTTCAGATGATGTCCGTATGCGGTTTTCGGCCCGGGTGAGGTTGTGCTTGTCGCGCCAGACCTGATGGCCATCTTCTCACGCTGGGACATGCCCCCTTGATCCATAGATTCATCTGGTCTGGTCGGCTCTATTGTCCAGGTCCTGTCGTAGGTCATAAGTGTATCCTGCAGCCGCTGTCTCTCTGCCTTTATGGCAGGGTGGTGCAGGCTGGTGTTTGGCTTGAGTTGCTGCTCTGTCCCGGGCACGTGGTGGTCGGTCAGGTCCGTCGGCAGCGTTGTGCGTTGGCGGTATAGGCTTTGGGGCTTCAACGTAGAATTGGGGTAGCAACTTGCGCTTTGGGTAACTCTTAGTTGGGCGTTCGAGGCCGTATTCCTCGGCTGCCAGGACATTAGTCCATCTGTCATTGAGCAAATCCTGATCGGCTTGAAGCTGCTGCTGCTTCTTTTTCAGGCTTTTTGCCGTGGCTATTAGCCGACGCTTAAAGTGTTCTTGTTCGAGGGGCTCCTCTGGTATGATGAAGTCTTCGTCACCGAGGCTCTCATGCTCTTCAGAGATCGGTAGGTAGTTACTATCCTCCGAGCCTTCGTTCCCGACAGGATCGTCGGGGTTAACCTGACCATCCTCCCAATCGTCTTGTTCGGATGTTGGTTCGATAGGAGATTCTTGGTCTTCGGCGTTCTCCGGAGTATTATTATCTCCGGTGCCAGCATTGCTGTCTTTTTCGCGATGTGATTTCGAGCGGCGTCGCTGACGTCGACGCTTTGGTTGTGCCTCGGAAGGCTTGTCCTCGATGGGACTCTTCCCACCATTGCCGTCGTCCTCTTTGGGTGTGTCCACCATGTACACGTCATGTGTGGAAGTGGCCATCCGGTGTCCGGTGAACGGCGGGTTCTGGCTTTGCTCCTCTTCAACATCATCGTCCATATCGTCGATGTCTTCAGAGGCATAGTCGAGCATGTCAGTTAAGTCCTCGACGGTGGCAATGAAGTGGGTGGCTGGTGGGACGTAAAATTCCCCGCTCTCAGCCCCTAGTATGGGTTGGACGTAGTTCGGCAGTGATTCTTCTGTAATGGCGAGAGATCACATTAAGTCCAAGGCCTCGTTTAAGAGGGAGCTTTGGAAATGGACGCGAGAGTCCGTGGAGCAGGGCGGGACAGAAGTTCCCTGGACAAGCTCATATGATGCGGATCTCGAGAGTTTGGATTTAGTGTCTGGAGGTGAGTCTGGCTTCATGAGGATAGAGGGAGCCTGGCGTGACTCCAGGCCTGCCGGTGATGCGATCCCCTCCGGTTCTCCGTTGTCAGGCTCTATAGCTGTAGAGAGTCCGGCGGGTTTTAAACTCTCGTCTTCGGACCTGGTGACGTGCTCCAGATCTAAGGTCAAAGCGGCGGTTGGGGCCACAAACCCTTGGAAGATCAAGTCTCCTCGGATATCAGCGACATAGTTTAGATTCCCAAAACTGATCCGATGACCAGGGGCGTAGCTATCGATCTGTTCCAATTGAGTTGGCGCACAGTGCGAAGCCGCCGAATACGAAAACTTGGCCGGGGAGAAAAGTCTCCCTCAAGGCGGTATTGTCGTGGATGATTGACGGAGCCATCGAGCCTTCTAGTGACGGCATAATGGAACTCTCAATGAAAGCACCAATGTCGGTGTCAAAACCGGCAGATCTCAGGTAGGGGGTCCCGAACTGTGCGTCTAAGGATCGATGGTAACAGGAGGTGGGGGACACGATGTTTACCCAGGTTCAGGACCTCTTAATGGAGGCAATACCCTACTTCCTACTTGATTGACTTTGATGAGTATAGGGGTTACAAGAGTTGATCTACCTCGACATCGTAATGGCTAAACCCTAGATGTATATCCTGTATGATTGTGATTGCTTCTACGGACTAAACCCTCCAGTTTATATAAACACTGGAGGGGCCTAGGGTTGTACGAAGTCGGTTTACAGGGAAAGGAAGATACATTATCCGAACACCAAGCTTGCCATCCACGCAAAGAAGAGTCCCATCCGGCTACGAGGGAGGGCCTTCTGTCTTGTATCTTCGTGGGCCATCAGTCTGGCTCATGTAACATAAGCTGGTTCCCCGAGGAGCCCATAATCCTGGACTCCCTCAACGCCCAAGTAGGAGGAATCCTACTTGGAGTACCTCCCAAGCCGCGCCCCCCTACCATATATAACCGAGGGGGGAGGAAAGATGGGGGGGAAGGAAGGGGGAACCGTATTCCACTCTTCCCTTTCCCTTCCCCTCTTTCCTTCTCCTCCTTAGAGCAACTCTAGCAGACCCCGCAGAACGCGCGGACATGCATAATTCTGGCGAGTATACGTGCTCGGCACAATTTTCTGGCCAGAACACAACCCATATACTCGTCCGGCCAGTAAATATTTTTATCGCAGCCCGCAAACGTTACCCCCGAAGCAGTATAACTACGGGTTTCCAGGGCAGATGCGGGTCGAAACCCTATCCCCCCGCAGCCGCGTTTCCCCTCGATTCCCCACCACACCGCTCGATTTCTCGTCGCCGGCAAGCCCGCGAAAGCCATCGACAGCTCTGGGGATGAGGCGGAGTGCCGCTGCCACACCAGATGTGATGCTGCGCGCAAGCGGGGGGCACGTCGGTGGCTCAACCGGGGTAGCCTGGACCGCCGCGAGCTAGACGAGTTCGATCACAAGCTCGCCCGCCGCCTCCATGCCTCATGTGGCTCCTGGTCCACGGGGAGCTCATCCGCGGGCGCATCGAGCTCGCGGCTCATTACGGTGAAGAGGGAGCCAAAGGAGGAGCTCTCGCCTCGCGCAGTAGAGCCCGATGCACCGCCGCGCCAAGGCGTCATCGGGCCCAAAGACTACCTCCCCCCCGGGACAGGAGGAGCTCCTCGAGCGCGTTGTCCTCAAGCGGTTGGTGAGGGAGAAGGAGGAGATGGAAGAGCGCATCCAGCGCGAGCTCGAGTACGAGCAGCTCTTCCTCCAGATGGGCGTCGCCGCATCGCAGGCGCACGCGTCCAAGGAGGCTGACATGCGACTGGTGAAGGCGGAGCAGGCGAAGTTCTACATCGACCTCGACTCCTCCAACTCTGATTGAGTGCCGCCGCTGGGCAGCTACCGAACGAGCTCTTATGAGCTCAATTTTGTGTAGTTCTACGGTAGTGTAGGCCCGGTCTAGCTCCGGCGGACTTATATGTAATATACGCATGCTGTTTATGAACTTATGTGAAGAAGAACTAACAATGTGAAGAAGAACTATCTATGCGAGCGAGCTCCGGCGAGCTTTAACTTAAATTTCTCATGCGAAACAAGCTTTTAAAATTTTACGGGTTTGGATACAGTTTCTGTTCTGCCACGACGATTTTGAGCATGCATAAACGACCACGTGCGAACTGTAAACATAGTTTACAGCTCGGCGGAATGCGGGGTCTGCTAGAGATGCTCTTATGCCGGTCCATATGGGGGGCACACCAGCCCCTTGTGGCTGGTGCGTTTCCTCTCTTGGCCCATAAGGCCCATATCTTTTGCCGGTGGTGCCCAGAACCCCTTCCGGTGACCCGATAAGTACCCGGTACCCCCGAAAAACTTTCGGTGTACGAATACCATCGTCCTATATATCAATCTTTACCTCTCGACCATTTAGAGACTCCTCGTCATGTATGTGATCTCATCCAGGACTCCGAACAACATTCGGTCACCAAATCACACAACTCATATAATACTATATCGTCAACGAACGTTAAGCGTGCGGACCCTACGGGTTCGAGAACTATGTAGACATGACCGAGACACCTCTCCGGTCAATAACCAACAGCAGAACCTGGATGCCCATATTGGCTCCTACATATTCTACGAAGATCTTTATCGGTCGAACCCTTATGACAACATATGTAGTTCCTTTTGTTCATTGGTATGTTACTTGCCCGAGATTCGATCGTTGGTATCTTCATACCTAGTTTAATCTCATTACCGGTGAGTCTCTTTATTCGTTCCATAATACATCACCTCATGACTAACTCCTTACTCATTTGCTTGCAAGCTTATGCTGTGTATTACCGAGAGAGGGCCCAGAGATACCTCTCCGATACTCAGAGTGACAAATCCTAATCTCAATCTATGCCAACTCAACAAACACCTACGGAGATACTTGTAGAGCATCTTTATAATCACCCAGTTATGTTGTGACGTTTGATAGCACACAAGGCATTCCTTTGGTATCCGGGAGTTGCATAATCTCATGGTCAAAGGAATATGTATTTGGCATGAAGAAAGCAATAGCAATAAACTGAACAATCAATATGCTAAGCTAATGGATGGGTCTTGTCCATCACATCATTCTTTGAATGATGTGATCCTGTTATCAAATTACAACACATGTCTATGGTTAGAAAACTTTAACCATCTTTGATCAACGAGCTAGTCTAGTAGAGGATTACTAGGGATACAGTATTTGTTTATGTATTCACACATGTATTTAGGTTTCCGATCAATACAATTATAGCATGAATAACAAACCATTATCATGAATAAGGAAATATAAAATAACAACTTTATTATTGCCTCTAGGGCATATTTCCTTCAGTCTCCACTTGCAATAGAGTCAATAATCTAGTTCACATCACCATGTGATTTAACACCCATAGTTCACATCGCTAGGGCTGGAAAAAAGCTCGAAGCTTGTGAGCTAAACGAGTAGCTCATGACTTGGCTCAGATCGACTTGAGCTCGAAGAATAACGAGTTGAGCCGAGCTTTAGTTTAAGATCGTTTATAGACCAAGTTAAATGAGCCAATCTCACGGGTACTCGTGTAACTCGTTAGGCTTGGTATAAAAGATCAACCACTCCAAATCCAGAAAGAAAGATCAGCCACTCAGCACCCTGCGTCCCAAGCGCACAACACAAGGCCCAACCTTTAAAGGCCCAGGCGCCCAGGAGACTCACGTGTTACAGGGAAATTACAATTGTTTAGTGATATATATGTTTGATCTATACATAATCATTTTTATCATATTTGAGGGTTTTATGTTCATATCTTTAACGAGCTTAACAAGCTAAACGAGCCAGCTCGCGAGTTATACAAGTCGAGCCAATCTTGGGTTTGAGATTGTTATAGTAACAAGTCGAGTCGAGCTAGCTCGTTAACAAAACAAGCTCTAGCGAGTCGAGCCGAGCTGGCTCGACTTGGCTTGAATTCCATCCCTACACATCGCCATGTGACCAATACCCAAAGAGTTTACTAGAGTTAATAATCTAGTTCACATCGCAATGTGATTAGCACCTAAAGAGTACTAAGGTGTGATCATGTTTTGCTTGTGAGAGAAGTTTAGTCAACGGGCCTGTCACATTCAGATTTGTATGTATTTTGCAAATTACTATGTTTACACTGCTCTGCATGGAGCTACTCTAGCTAATTGCTCCCACTTTCAGTATGTATCCAGATTGAGACTCAGAGTCATCTGAATCGGTGTCAAAGCTTGGACCGACGTAACTCTTTACGACAAACTCTTTATCACCTCCATAACCAAGAAATATTTCCCTAGTCCTCTAAGGATAATTTTGACTGTTGTCTAGTGATCTACTCCTAGATCACTATTGTACCTCTTGCCAAACTCAAGGCAAGGCACACAATAGGTATGGTACACAACATGGCATATTTTATAGAACCTATGGCTGAGGAGAAGGGAATGACTTTTATTCTCTCTATATCTTCTGTCGTGGTCGGGTTTTGAGTCTTACTCAACTTCACACATTGTAACATAGGCAAGAACCCTTTCTTTGACTGATCAATTTTGAAATTCTTCAAAGCTTTGTCAAGGTATGTGCTTTGTGAAAGTCCTATTAAGCGTCTCGATCTATCCCTATAGATCTTGATGCCCAATATGTAAGCAGCTTCACCGAGGTCTTTCATTGAAAAAAATCGTATTCAAGTATCCTTTTATGCTATCCAGAAATTCTATATCATTTCCAATCAATAATAAGTCATCCACATATAATATCAGAAATGCTACAGAGCTCCCACTCACTTTCTTGTAAATACATGCTTCACCGTAAGTCTGTACAAAACCATATGCTTTGATCACCTCATCAAAGCATATATTCCAACTCCGAGATGTTACACTAGTTCATAGATGGATCGATGGAGCTTGCACTCTTTGTTAGGACCTTTATTATCGACAAAATCTTCTGGTTGCATCATATATAACTCTTCTTTAAGATATCCATTAAGCAATGCAGTTTTGACATCCATTTGCCCGATTTCATAATCATAAAATGCGGCAATTGCTAACATGATTCAGACAGACTTAAGCATCGCTACGGGTGAGAAAGTCTCATCATAGTCAACTCCTTGAACTTATCGAAAACATTTCGCAACAAGTCGAGCTTTGTAGACAGTAACATTACCATCAGCGTCAGTATTCTTCTTGAAGATCCATTTATTTTCTATGGATTGCCGATCATCAGGCAAATCCACCAAAGTCCATACTTTATTCTCATACATGGATCATATCTCAGATTTCATGGCCTCAAGTCATTTATCGGAATCTGGGCTCATCATAGCTTCTTCATAGTTTGTAGGTTCGCCATGGTCTAATAACATAACTTCTAGGATAGGATTACCGTACCACTCTGGTGCGGATCGTGCTCTAGTCGACCTACGAAGTTCAGTAGTAACTTGATCTGAAGTTTCATGATCATTATCATTAGCTTCCTCTCTAGTTGGTGTAGGCATCACGGGAATGGCTTTCTCTGATGTGCTACTTTCCATTCGGGAGGTGGTACAATTACTGTTGGGGAACGTAGTATTTCAAAATTTTCCTACGCACACGCAAGATCATGGTGATGCATAGCAACGAGAGGGGAGAGTGTCGTCCACGTACCATCGTAGATTGTAAGTGGAAGCGTTATGACAACGCGGTTGATGTAGTCGTACGTCTTCATGACCGACTGATCCTAGTACTGAACGTACGACACCTCCGCGATCTGCACACGTTCAGCTCGGTGACGTCCCATGAACTCATGATCCAGTAGAGCTTCGAGGGAGAGTTCCGTCAGCACGACGGCATGATGACGGTGTTGATGAAGCTACCGACGCAGGGCTTCGCCTAAGCAGCGCTATGATATGACCAAGGTGGATTATGGTGGAGGGGGGCACCGCACACAGCTAAAGATCAATGATCAACTTGTGTGTCTATGGGGTGCCCCATGGCCACGTATATAAAGGATGGAGGGAGGAGGAGGCCGACCCTCATAGGGCGCGCCCAAAGTGTGGATTCCTACTAGGACTCCCCAGTCCTAGTAGGATTCCACCTCCCACATGGAATAGGAAAAGGGGAAGGGAAAAGGAGAAGGAAGGAAGGGGCGCCCCCCTCCCTAGTCCAATTCGAACCAGTCCATGGGGAGGGGTGCGGCCACCCTTGAGGCATTTTCTCTCCTTTCCCGTATGGCACATTAAGGCTCAATACTAATTCCTGTAACTTTCCGGTACTCCGAAAAATACCCGAATCACTCAGAACATTTCCGATGTCCGAATATAGCCTTCCAATATATAGATCTTTACATCTCGATCATTTCGAGACTCCTCGTCATGTCCCCGATCTCATCCGGGACTCCAAACAAACTTCGGTCATCAAATCACATAACTCATAATACAAATCGTCATAGAACGTTAAGCGTGCGGACCCTACGGGTTCGAGAACTACGTAGACATGACCGAGACTCATCTCCGGTCAATAACCAATAGTGGAACCTGGATGCTCATATTGGCTCCTACATATTCTACGAAGATCTTTATCGGTCAAACTACATAACAACATACATTGTTCCCTTTGTCATCGGTATGTTACTTGCCCGAGATTCGATCGTTGGTATCTCAATACCTAGTTCAATCTTGTTACCGGCAAGTCTCTTTACTCGTTCCGTAATGCATCATCCCACAACTAAATCATTAGTCACATTGCTTGCAAGGCTTATAGTGATGTGCATTACCGAGAGGGCCCAAAGATACCTCTCCGACAATCGGAGTAACAAATCCTAATCTTGATCTATGCCAACTCAACAAGTACCATGGGAGACACCTGCAGATCACCTTTATAATCACCAAGTTACGTTGTGATGTTTGGTAGCACATGAAGTGTTCCTCCGGTATTCGGGAGTTGCATAATCTCATAGTCTAAGGAACATGTATAAGTCATGAAGAGAGCAGTAGCAATGAAACTGAAACGATCATAATGCTAAGCTAACGGATGGGTCATGTCCATCACATCATTCTCCTAATGACGTGATCCCGTTCATCAAATGACAACACATGTCTATGGTTAGGAAACATAACCATCTTTGATTAACGAGCTAGTCAAGTAGAGGCATACTAGGGACACTATGTTTTGTCTATGTATTCACACGTGTACTTAGTTTCCGGTTAATACAATTGTAGCATGAATAATAAACATTTATCATGAAATAAGGAAATAAATAATAACTTTATTATTGCCTCTAGGGAATATTTCCTTCAGTCTCCCACTTGCACTAGAGTTAATAATACAATTCACATCTTCATGTCATTTAACACCAATAGTTCACATCTTTATGTGATCAGTTCACATCACCATGTGACTAACACCCAAAGGGTTTACTAGAATCAATAATCTAGTTCACATCACAATGTGATTAACACCCAAAGAGTACTAAGGTGTGATCATGTTTTGCTTATGAGAGAAGTTTAGTCAACGGGTCTATCACATTCAGAGCCGTATGTATTTTGCAAATATTCTATGTCTGCAATGCTCTGCATAGAGCTACTCTAGCTAATAGCTCCTACTTTCAAGATGTATCTAGATCGAGACTTAGAGTCATCCAGATCGGTGTCAAAGCTTGCATCAATGTAACTCTTTACGACGAACTCTTTATCACCTCCATAACCGAGAAATATTTCCTTATTCCACTAAGGATAATTTTGACCGTTGTCTAGTGATCTACTCCTAGATCACTATTGTACCCTCTTGCCAAACTCCTGGTGAGGTACACATCATAGCATACTTTATAGAACCTAGACTGAGGAATAGGGAATGACTTTTCATTCTCTTTCTATTTTCTGCCATGGTCGGGTTTTGAGTCTTACTCAACTTCACACCTTGCAACACCGGCAAGAACTCCTTCTTTGACTGTTCCATTTTGAACTACTTCAAAATCTTATCAAGGTATGTACTCATTGAAAAATCTTATCAAGCGTCTTGATCTATCTCTATAGATGTTGATGCTCAATGTGAAAGCAGCTTCACCGAGGTCTTTCATTGAAAAACTCTTATTCAAGTATCCCTTTATGCGATCCAGAAATTCTATATCATTTCCAATCAACAATATGTCATCCACATATAATATTAGAAATGCTACAGAGGTCCCACTCACTTTCTTATAAATACAGGCTTCTCCAAAAGTCCGTATAAAACCATATGCTTTAATCACACTATCAAAGCGTTTATTCCAACTCTGAGAGGCTTGCACCAGTCCATAAATGGATCGCTGGAGCTTGCACACTTTGTTAGCACCCTTTGTATCAACAAAACCTTCTGGTTGCATCATATACAACTCTTCTTCTAGAAATCCATTCAGGAATGCAGTTTTGACATCTATCTACCAAATTTCATAATCATGAAATGCGACAATTGCTAACATGATTCAGACAGATTTAAGCATCGCTACAGTTGAGAAAATCTCATTGTAGTCAACAACTTGAACTTGTCAAAAAACCTTTTGCGATAATTTGAGCTTTGTAGATAGTAATACTACTATTAGCGTCCGTCTTCCTCTTAAAGATTCTTTTATTATTAATGGCTTGCCGATCATTGGGCAAGTCCACCAAAGTCCACACTTTGTCCTCATACATGGATCCCATCTCAGATTTCATGGCCTCGAGCCATTTTGCGGAATCTGGGCTCATCATCGCTTCCTCATAGTTCATAGGTTCACCATGGTCTTGTAACATGACTTTCAGAACAGGATTACCGTACCACTCTGGTGCGGATCTTACTCTGGAAGATCTACGAGGTTCGGTAGCAACTTGATATGAAGTTTCAGGATCATCATCATTAACTTCCTCACTAATTGGTGTAGGAATCACTCGAACTGATTTCTGTGATGAACTACTTTCCAATAAGGGAGAAGGTACAATTACCTCATCAAGTTCTACTTTCCTCCCACTCACTTCTTTCGAGAGAAACTCCTTCTCTAGAAAGGATCCTGTCGGGGGGGTGAACCCCAGGCAGGCAATGGAACCTAGATCTGTTTCAAGAACAGCGGAGCCCGCATCGCCCCGCAAACCGGCATGCGCCAGGCCGGGTCGCTCGACCCGGCAAGGCCCGCAACCCGGCCAAGACCCTCGATTCGGCAAGGTACGTCGACCCGGCCGCAGCAGCTGGCGCAAGGCAATTTAACCCGGCGCAACCATGGCTTCCCCAGCAAGCCAACCCACCTGTGGCGTCCAGGCAACCCAGCCACGGGTCAGCTCCCGTCCCATCCAGGCCGTATGATGGGACGAGACCTCAATCACCGATGACCAAGACTACAATGCTCCCGCCCATGCCTATGGTCAGCCGGAGCGTGGCCACAGTGCCCCTTACCTACCCGCTCACCAGGGCTGGCACGGCAACAGTGTTCCCGCCCTCACCGCCGATGACAGCAAGCGGCGGCCTAACAGAGAACACTGTGCGCGGCTCGACTCGGCCACGCCATGACGATCGACAAGACGACGCACAGTCCCCCTAGGTACGTGGGGTCCGCACCTAGGGGAACCCGGCGAACCACAAGCCCACAAGCGGGACCCAGCCCGGTACCCCGGACACCGACAATACGGACCCATCGACTCGGCACATTACCATTGTAACCCTGGGTGGGTTGATCTATAAACCCCCCCAGGAACCCACGCCCACAGAGGCATGCAAGGCAATACGAGATAAGCAGGCAAGAAAGAGAAACCCATGCAAGCATAGGACTAGCCACAACATAGCAACACCAGGGAGAAGGAGTAGCCCAAGCCTTGGCCAGCCTCCTTCCTCCCCCACACAGCTCCAGGAGCAACATTGTACTATCGACCATCCAACTAAACTCGACGGGAGTAGGGGTGTTATCTCTCCGGAGAGCCCCGAATCTGGGTATGTCCGGCGTCCTGCGCCCGCGCATATCAACCCCGCCTCCGGAGCCCACCAGTGCCCTCGAGCCTCCTCCTCTCTTTAGCCATCCCTTGGCATCTGCCATGCGCCCACCACGACAGTTGGCGCCCACCGTGGGGCAGCTCGAGGAGCTGGCCGGAAGCATGCTTCGGACGGGGCCCTTCTCCTACTCTGACAAGTCCGTTGCTCTGGCGGACGACGTCATCGGCGCGCTCGCCGCCTCCTTCACTGCGTTGCGCATCTCCGACGCGCTCGCGGCCAACGAGTACCCCAGCGAGGTGCTCAGCTACTCCGACTCTCAGCTCTCTCTCAACGGCGGATTCACCACCACGGGGATGGACGCCCACGTGGAGGTCTTCGTCACCGGCGATGGCGCCTCTTCCTCGTCAAGCAAGGCGAGAAGAGTCGCCGAAGCCGCGGCCGCCACGGCACGGACGGAGCCGTCCGACCCGCTGTGCGCCGCGATGCAGAGCCTCCGCATCCTCATCGGCACCGACGTCGACGCTGCCAACATCGCTGAAGCCCGAACCCAGCTTGAGGACAGGCGCCAATAGATGCTGGACCTGTCCGAGACGCTGGCCGCCACCAGGCGTCACCTGGAAGCTGCTCAGATGGAGCACGACGCCGCCCACGGATTCACGCCCGCCGCGGCCGAGCCGAGCCGGGCCGCCGACACTCGCGCCCGGGGAGGAGCGATCGGCCGGGCCTTCGACGTCGTCCGGACCGTCTACGAGACCCCAGTCAAGAACATGCAAGCTGCGGAAGTAGCCGCGGTCGGCCTCGACCAACTCGCGGGCGAGGAGCTCAAGGAGCGCATTGAGCGGATACGCGAGCTCCTCCACGCCGCCAACACCCAGCAGGATCTCCTCACCCAGCTCGCCAAGCCGGCCGGGTCCGGCTCTGCCCACCTTGGCGGGCCCAGCGAACTCCTGCACACGGCCTCCTCGCCGCCCGGCGAGGCGCACTCCGGCCAAGCCCGGACCCGGCGCAACCCGGCCGGCACCGCCGCTGACGCTCTAGGCAACGAGCCCGCCCCAGAGACCTAGTGCGGACCCAACCAGCATGGCCGGCATCCGGCTCCAGCCGACCCGGCCCCTCAGGGCCTGGCCGCCAGTCGACTCGCCCTGCGCGCCATCGACGATGCCGACGCACGCCACCGCTTCGATCAGCTCGCTCGCTCCCTGGAGGTGGAGGAGAGCGGCGCTATCGGGCCGTTGGGCTTCAGCCCACGCATCCGGGAGGAGCCCTTCCCCAAGGGATTCGTGCTTCCCCGCGACACCCCCAAGTACAATGGGGCCGTGAAGCCAGAAGACTGGCTCACCGACTACACCACGGCCATTGGCATCACCGGTGCCAATCGTCGTCTCGCCGTACGCTACGCACCGCTCATGCTCCAAGGATCGGCTCGCACATGGTTTAACAGCCTGCCGATGGGTAGCATCAACGCATGGGTCGATTTCGAGGAAGCATTTGTCTGCAACTTCACGAGGACGTACAAGCGGCCCGGTCGCCCCAGCCAGCTCGCCATGTGCGTGCAGGGGCCGACGGAGACCGGCCGCGAGTACCTCGCACGCTGGACCGAGCTCCGGAACAGCTGCGAGGGCATCCATGAAGTTCAGGCGATCCAATACTTCGTCAGCGGGTGCCGAGATGGCACCCTCCTCAAGCACAAGCTTCTACGCTCCAAGCCGGCCACCATGGCCGCGCTCATGGTGACGGTGGACAAGTACGCCAACGCCGACTCTGCCATGAAGGTCCAGGTGGCGCTGGATGAAGCCGGCAAGGCGAAGCTGGTCCCTCCATCGAAGTCGGCCGGAGAAAGCAGCCGGCAGGAGTATCACCAGAACAACAAGCGCAAGGCCGACCAGCCAGTGCAACGTCACGACAACCGGCTCGTCGCGGCCGCCGAGCCCGCGGCGGACCCTGCAGCGAAGCGCCGGCACACCGGCAAGATGGCATGGCAACCCGCCATGAGCTTTGAAGAGATGCTCGACGCCCTATGCAAGCACCACAGCGGCACAAGACCCTCCACGCACACGCTTCGACAGTGCGCCATCACCAAGCGCATCATGAGGGGCGACATTCCGCCTCCTTCGGCTCCGGCTCCGGCTCCGGG
The DNA here is from genome assembly GCF_002162155.2 of Triticum dicoccoides. Classification (NCBI taxonomy): domain Eukaryota; kingdom Viridiplantae; phylum Streptophyta; class Magnoliopsida; order Poales; family Poaceae; genus Triticum; species Triticum dicoccoides. Next base: position 52,883,410 of record NC_041387.1, read on the forward strand.
CATGGGGCAGCCGCCCCCGCCTCCACCGCCGCCTCCCGCCGGCGGCACGATGTGGAACGACGCCTACCCGGACCAGAACGCAGCCTACGTTGTCTTCACCAGCCTCGGCGACGACAAGCGCAGCGAGCTCCTCCTCCGGCAGGAGGTGAACACCATCGTCCCAGCCAAGACGGACTTCATGCATTGGTCGGATCGCCCGACCACCTGGACCTGGGAGGATCATCCGATAGTCATGCCAAGCCCGGGTGGGTACGCCCTCGTCCTCAACCCTACCATCGTCGCACGGCGCACCTGCAAGTTCTCCCGAGTCCTCATCGACGGCGGCAGCAGCATCAACATCCTCTACTGGGACATGATGACCAAGCTCGGCCTCAAGGCCGAGGACCTGGAGCCAACCCGAACAGTCTTCCACGGCATCGTACCCGGCCTCTCCTGTTCACCCATTGGCCGGGTCCGGCTCGATGTCCTGTTCGGCGACAACAGCCACTTCCGACGCGAACAAGTCTGGTTCGAGGTAGTGGACCTGTCTAGCACGTATCATGCGCTGCTGGGCCGGCCCGCGCTCACCAAATTCATGGCGGTCCCCCACTACGTGTACCTGAAGATGAAGATGTCGGGTCCCAAGGGCCTCATTACCATCGCCGGCGACTACCGCAAGTCTCTGGAGTGCGCCCGAGACGGCACCAAGCTGGCCGAGTCGCTGGTCATTGCCGAGGAGCGGCGCCAGCTCGACCGGATCGTCGCCCTGGCCGGCGAGGCCTCCGCCGCGTCGATCCCGACCCTGGACCCGGCCGATGAGGCCGCCTTCAGCCCTCCAAGGAAACCAAGAAAGTGAAGCTGAACCCGGAAGACCCCAGCTGCAGCAAGTACGTTGTCGTAGGCGCCCGCCTCGACAGCAAATAGGAAGGCGAGCTCATCGACTTCCTCCGTGAGAATCAGGATATCTTCGCATGGACCCCCAAAGACATGCCGGGTATCCCGAGGAAGTACACCGAGCACAAACTCCACGTCCGCAAGGACGCCAAGCCTGCCCGTCAACCCCTCCATCGATTTTTCGAAGAGAAGAGAAGAACAATTGGTGAAGAGGTCGCCAAGCTCTTGGCGGCCGGCTTCATAATGGAAGTGTTTCACCCCGAGTGGCTGGCCAACCTAGTCCTCGTCCTAAAGAAGAACAAGACCTGGCGCATCTGTATCGACTACACCAGCCTCAACAAGGCCTGTCCCAAGGATCCGTTCGCTCTCCCATGGATCGACCAAGTCATCGACTCGACCGCCGGGTGCGAGCTGCTGTCCGTCCTGGACGCCTACTCCGGCTATCACCAGATCAAGCTGGACCCGGCCGATGCCCTGAAGATGTCCTTCATCACGCCCTTTGGGGCATACTACTACATCACCATGTCATTCGGCTTGAAGAACGTCGGCGCCACCTTCCAACGATGCATGCAAAAATGCTTGCTACGGCAACTCGGCCGCAACATCCACATGTACGTGGACGATATCATGGTGAAGACCAAGTAGCACCTCACGCTCCTCGAGGATCTGAAGGAAACATTCGCCAACCTCCGCAAATACAAGGTCAAGCTCAACCCGGAAAAGTGCGTCTTCGGCGTCCCAGCCGGAAAGCTGCTCGGCTTCCTCGTCTCGGAATGCGGCATCGAGGTGAACCCAGAGAAGATCAAGGCCATCGAGCGCATGCGCAAGCCAACCCGGCTGCACGATGTCCAGAAGTTCACAGGCTGCCTGGCCTCGATCAGCCGGTTTCTAAGCCGGCTGGGCGAGAAGGCACTGCCCCTGTACCAGCTAATGAAGAAAACAAGCCCGTTCGAGTGGAACGGCAAGGCGGGCGAAGCTTTCCAAGACCTCAAGCGCATGCTCTCCACCGCACCAGTCCTGGCCGTGCCAACCGACAAGGAGCCATTGTTGCTCTACATAGCCGCGACCTCGCGGGCGGTCAGCACGGTGCTGTTGGTGGAGCGACCGGAGAAGGGCAAGATCGAGGCCGTCCAGCGCCTGGTCTACTACCTGAGCGAAGTGCTCTCCACCTCCAAGAAGAACTACCCGCACTACCAGAAGATGTGTTATGGCGTGTACCTCACCGCCAAGAAGCTGAAGCAGTATTTTCAAGAAGACGTCGTCACCGTCGTCAGCATGGTGCCTATCGGAGAAATCATCGGGTGCAAGGACGCCTCTGGCCGGGTCGCCAAGTGGGCGATCCAGCTAGCCGGCCACACCATCCTCTATGAGCCACGTACCACGATCAAGTCTCAGGCCCTGGCCGATTTCCTCATTGACTGGACCGAGACCCAGTACCTGCCGCCGCCTCCCGACTCGACGCATTGGCGCATGCACTTCGACGGGTCCAAGATGCGACTCGGCTTAGGGGCTAGCATCGTACTGTCATCTCCAAAGGGTGACATACTCCGCTACGCACTCCAGATCCACTTCGCCGCCTCCAACAACGTCGCCGAATACGAAGCCCTTGTGCACGGCCTCCGGCTCGCCAAGGAACTCGGCATCCAGCGCATCCTGTGCTACAGCGACTCGGACTTGGTGGTGCAGCAGTGCTTCGGCGAGTGGGACGCCCGCGACTCCAACATGGCAAGCTACCGCTTTCTCATCCAGAAGCTGTCAGGATCCTTCGATGGCTGTAAATTCCTCCACGTCCTGCGCGCGGAGAACGAGGCAGCCGACACGCTCACCAAGATCGCCTCATCACGTCAAGCCATCCCGTCCAGCGTCTCCCTCGAGCACCTGCACAAACCGTCCGTCAAGCCGTCACCGGACTCCGAGTCCATCCACGTCCCAGAAGACACGTCAACACCGCAAGCCGGCCCGGGGATTGCTGAACCCGGCCCGGGGGCTGTTGGACCCGGCCCGGGGGCTGCTCAGCTCAACCCGGCCACCATCGCCCCGGACCCGGCCATCGCTGTCACCAACCCGGGGGCTGCTCAACCCGGCCCAGGAGCCACCGACTCGGAACCCACCCAGGTGGCCGTCTTCACCGTCGTCGCGGCCCCATCTTGGGTCTTGCCGATATCAGAGTTTATGGAGAATGGGGTTCTCCCCATGGACGAGACCCAGGCACGGCAAGTTCAGCGTCGGGCATCCGCCTACAACATCATCAACAATGAGCTCGTCAAGCGCAGCTCTACCGACGTGTTCCAGCGCTGCGTCGAGCAGGATCGCGGCATCGACATCCTCCTCGACATTCACCAAGGCGAGTGCGGGCACCAGGCTGCATCACGATCCCTCGTAGCCAAGGCATTCCGCCACGGCTTCTACTGGCCAACGGCCCTCGAATACGCTGAGTCGCCCGTCCTCAAGTGCGAAGGATGCCAGCGCTTCAGCAAACGCAGCCACCAGCCGGCGTCAGCACTCCGCACCATACCGATCGCCTAGCCCTTCACGGTCTGGGGACTCGACATGGTGGGACCCTTCAAAACCGCTCGAGGCGGCATGACGCACTTACTGGTGGCAGTGGACAAATTCACCAAGTGGATCGAGGCAAGACTGTCACACCCAATATGCGATACTATCCTAAAGAGACTCGAAGGTCCTACCAAGGATAGAACCGCATATTGAAACGCTTTTGCAAGGTGGATATCATTACATCAACATTACATAATAGATGGGGATACATACAAAAGGCATACAATGCCACACGAATACAACATCATCATACATAAGAGCATCATCCGACTATGGATGAAACACAAAAAGAAACTCAAACGACATCCACCCTGCTATCCCAGGCTTTCGACCTGGAACCTATCCCCTGATCGAAGAAGAAGCAGAAGAAGAACTCCAAGACAAGCAAACATCACTCTCGCGTCATGATCATTGCATAACCTATGCCTGCAACTGTTGTTGTAGTAATCTGTGATCCACGAGGACTCAGCAATCCCATTACCATGGGTATCAAGACTAGCAAAGCTTAATGGGAAAGGAAGGGGTAAAGTGGTGAGGTTGCAGCAGCGACTAAGCATATATGGTGGCTAACATACGCAAATAAGAGCGAGAAGAGAGCAAACAGAATAGTCGTGAAGCTAGCAATGATCAAGAAGTGATCCTGAACTCTAACTTACCTCAAACATAACCCAAAACCGTGTTCACTTCCCGGACTCCGCCGAAAAGAGACCATCACGGCTATACACGCGGTTGATGCGTTTTAATTCGGATCTGGTGTCAAGTTATCTACAACCGGACATTAACAAATTCCCATCTGCCGCATAACCGCGGGCACGGTTTTCGAAAGATAATACCCTACAGGGGTGTCCCAACTTAGCCCATGATAAGCTCTCGCGATCAACGAAGGATATACCTTCTCCCAGGAAGACCCGATCAGACTCGGAATCCCGGTTTACAAGACATTTCGACAATGGTAGAACAAGACCAGCAAGACCGCCCGATGCGCCGACAACCCCGATAGGAGCTGCACATATCTCGTTCTCAGGGCAACACCGGATGAACACTACGTACAACTAAAACCAGCCCTCAAGTTTCCCCGAGGTGGCACTGCAAGTGGCTCTGGTTTGGACCAGCACTTAGAGAAGCACTGGCCCCGGGGGGGGGGGGGGCTAAAATAAAGGTGACCCTCGGGTTGGCCGACCCAAGGGAAAGGTATAGGTGGTGGTGAGGCAAATGGTAAAACCAAGGTTGGGCCTTGCTGGAGGAGTCTTATTCAAAGCGAACTGTCAAGGGGGTCCCATAAATCACCCAACCGCGTAAGGAACGCAAAATCCGGGAACATAACATCGGTATGACGGAAACTAGGGCGGCAAGAGTGGAACAAAACACCAGGCATAAGGCCGAGCCTTCCACCCTTTACCAAGTATATAGATGCATTAATTAAATAAGAGATATTGTGATATCCCAACATAATCCTGTCCACCATGGAGCAATCTTCAATTTCACTTGCAACTAGCAACGCTATAAGAGGGTTGAGCAAAGCGGCAACATAGCCAAGCAACGGTTTGCTAGGAAGGGTGAAGAGGTTAGAGGCTGACATGGCAATTTGGGAGGCTTGATAAACAGGTGATAAGTAGCGCAGCATAGCGATAGAACGAAGCAACTAGCATAGCAATGATAGTAATGAGATCCAAGGTGATGGTCATCTTGCCTGAAATCCCGCAAGGAAGAAGAACGAGTCCATGAAGAAGATGAAGCCACGAAGACGAACCAAGTGTAGGCGAACGAATCCTCACGATCGCAACGAAACGGGAACTATCAAGAAGAAGCACACAACATGGTAAACACACCACACATGAACATGACATGATGCACAAACAAGTATGATGCATGACAAGTCTACATGAAGCTACTCATGGCAAGAGATGATGCAAACAAGAGCAACACATCAAGGCAAGTTTTAATGAGGCCGGGAACAACATATAACAATTCTGGTAAGTCCTCATATGCAAATTTCGAAATTGGTCCAGATCTTAATAAACCTTATGTTCAAGTTGTTAAACAGCAAGTTAAGATGCACAAAGATGATCTACACGAAATTCTAGTCAAGTTACATATAAAGTTCATTTAGTTCGGAGCTACGGCCTAGAAGATATGAGCAAAACAAGTTAAACATGACATTGATGCAAAATGCATACAAACACCAAGCAAACACCTCAAACAAGGATGCAACATGATAATATGAAGCTACATGCAATTCTAAGCAAGTTTCATATAGAGCACACTCAAAACGTAGCAACGATTCAACACATACACTCTATACAAGTTTAAAGGACAAGCTGTCCAAAACAGCAACTAGGCATATTGCAAGCATCAAAACAACATGCTACAGCGCCCCAACATAAGAACAAAAGGCATGGACATGATTTACAGGTAAAGCATAACAAAACATGAACACTGAGCTATCTCCAGAAATCACTAGAACATGCTCAAAAAGACATGGCAAGATTGCAAATAATAACAGTTTCAGACTCTGCAGAAATAACATCAGGTTGCAATGTTTAGAGCTATCAAACAACATGCTACAGGAACTTAACAAGGGAAAAAAGGCATGGCATGAATCTACTGATTTCATAGAACAAAAGTCCCTTACTGACCATGAGCCAAAAAGGATCATAAGATATGATGGCACCCATGTAAACATAGCAAATGATATGACATATTAATACATGGCAGAAGCGGCAATAAGTAGGCATGTTGGTGAGCTTGTACCACTAACCAAAGAGCAATAAATGGCATGAAAAGGCAACCAACAGTAAGAATACATGTTTATGAAGCTAAGCATGGCAAGAGCAAGTTCATAGGGTACATGGATCACTAGCAAAGAACATGGCAAAAATGAACTTAATGTTAAAGGCTGACAACAACATTATTTAGCAATTTGAGAGCAAGATCACAACAAGCTACAGCAAGCTATAAATGCAACCAGGGGCATGGATGGATAGATCATGACATGTATAACAAATCATCCTTAGTGAACATCTCCAGATTATGCATAGAATGACTTGTAGCAGCAGGTTTACATAGCATCACGAAATAACAGATTCAACCTAGCAAAACAGTAACAATAAGTACACTACTTAACTAGCTTGATGCACTCACTACAAGACTCACAAAAATATATGGATTGCACATCTGTAAATATGGCATGTCATAGTTCAAAACACATGTAGAGCTCATGCTCATAGGATGCACACACAAAATGCAACAAAAATGACAAATCACCAAGTTATAACAGTTTCAGCAGATTAACATCATATAGCACTTTTGCAACGATGATTCGGGCATCAAGATGAACTCAAACAAACATGGCACAATGGAATGAAATGAAGAGCATCTCACAATGAACATTTTGACATATTATGCACACAAAACGGAGCAGTATGCAACAAGTTATGATGCATTGAACACAGCATGAAAATGTTGCTGAAACAGGGACTTGGACGAAAATATACCCTCCGAAAAGTCAACGCGGGACGGGACGGTGCGGGACGGAGGGATCCGGGGACGTGGGACGCCGTTTGGATCGCGGGACGGGTGGATCTCATCCACCCGTCCGGATCTGACCGGAGACGGGCGCCGGCGGGGTCGCCGGAGTTGATGGAGGAGGAGGCGGCGCGGGCATGGTGGGGCGGCGCCGGATGCGGGCGGGATGCCGGGGGCGCCGGCCGGGGACGGCGGGGTCGCGGCAGGAGCGGACAGGGCGAAGATCGGGGCGCGGGGAGGCGCGAGGTGGAGAGGAGGAGGCCAGCGGGGAGGTCTGCGGCGCGGCGTGGGAGGCCGGGCGGCGTGGCGGCACCGGGGCGGCGGAGGCGGC
>NC_041387.1:52891195-52898299 GCF_002162155.2 Triticum dicoccoides
TGCGGGCCGAGCGGGCCGCGGGCGGCGGCGGCTGCCACGTGGCGGCCTTCGGTTTGCTGAGGGCGCCGGCGCGGTGGAGCGGACATGTCCGGTTCGATCCGGACGTGTCCGACGGCGGAGAGGGAGCGGGGCTAGGGTTTGGACTGTGAAAAAATTCGGGGGAGACACATATTTACAAGTAGAGGGAGCTAGGAGACTCCAAATGAGGCACGGTTTTCTCCCACACGATCGTGATCGAACGACCGAGAGCACGGAGAGGGTTTGGATGGGTTATGGGCCACTTTGGAGGGGTGTTGGGCTGCAACACAAAGAGGGCTTTATGGTTACCCGGTTAACCGTTGGAGTATCAGACGGACTCCAAATGACACGAAACTTGACAGGCGGTCTACCGGTGGTGTACCAAGGCCGCTTGGCAAGACTCGCTCCATTCCGAGAATGTTTAACACCCACTCACAACAAGAGACAAAAGGGGGACGCCGGAGGACATAGGAGTGCCGGATTGCAAAACGGAGAACGGGGAAAATGCTCGGATGCGTGAGACGAACACATATGCAAAATGAGATGCACATGATGACATGATAAAATGCAACACGCAAGAAAATGACATGGCAACGACGGCGAATAACTGGCAGACACCTGGCGCATCGAATCCGGGGCGTTACAACACTCCTCCACTCACAAGAGATCTCGTCCCGAGATCTTAGGACCGAGACGGAAGGGAAAAGGGATGGGGTGAAACAAGAACTCAAGAGAAGAAGCAAAGAATCGAGAGCACTCGAGAAGAAGATATTAACAAAGAGAATGACGAGAATCGAAAACTCACGGAATCAGATAGACTATGAAAGCACTCCGGTTAGAAGGAGATGAGAAACGAATAAGACTGAGAGGATTTAGGCAGCACTCCGGCTGAAACATGGAGGAATAGAACACGAGCTTGAGAGGATGGAATGATACTTGATGAAGACATGACACAAAACCTCTGGAAAGAATTGAAAGAGTCGAATGAAAAGAACGAAGAATAAAATGACAACTTGTGCCACGAATGAAATTGAAAGCACCTTTAGAAGGAAGGTTATAACGGAGTTGTTGAGAAAATCGACAACGAAAAGAATAAGCTTGTTGTGGTCTTATAGGTAACATCTCAAGATCATAAGGTGATAACCGGGCACAAACGGAAATGATTGGATAGCCGAGAAGAACGAAGAAATGAAAAACTCCACTTCAAAAGAATACAGAGAATTTTGCACTTCGAGATGCGAGAAGAAAAGCTACTTGAACTCCTCCGACAAAATCTTGATGAACACTTGAAGAATGAACTAAATACTGACGGACAACCGTGAAGAACTCCGGTAACAAAAGGATGACGAAATAAAATTGAAGGATGAAAGGGATAAAATGAGCCTTGCGGTGACTTAGATGGAGGTTCCGACGAAATGACCGTGGAAATTTAAACTCCAGAAAAGAAAAGATGAAAACACTTGGAACTAGAATTTATTCATCGAGAACAAACTCCGAAGGAAGGGATTACTCGCTTGTATGAAATAAGAATAAGATTTATTGTATGCTTATCCTTCATCAAGTTAAATTGATGATAAGCAATGGATTTTGCATACTAATTATTCTTGATGAAAAGGATTTACGGGGGATATAGCACAAAACTTGAGAAAGTCTTCATGAACAACCGGTAGGATCGAAAAGAATGAAAGGATTAATATGATGACAAAGGAAAAAGAATCTGAATGAACCACCATAAGAATTCGAAAATTGAATAACGAAAGAGAATGAATCGCCGGGAAGAATTAGAAGAACAAAATGCTAGAGGGAATTTAGATGCAAAAGGAACGAAGAGATCACGAGCTGATTAAAGAACACTTGAATGAAGCACCGGGATAAATAGAGAATGATAACTGGAATTTGGGGACGAAGAATTCTTCTGGAACGATGGCCTCCGGTGAAAAGAAATGGAAAAACAACTCCTGACATAATCCAGATGGATTAAGAAAAAGAAGTATCTGACAAATGGAATAATTCAAGAGGATAACATGAAGCTAGAACCACAAAACTTCGAGAGAACGGACAAGATTTAAGAGGAACTCTTCTTCTATCTTCAAAAGACGACGAGAAACACCACCAACATTGTTGATGAACTCCGGAATAATGAAAAAGAGGAAAGGTAGAACCAAAGATGAAAAGAATTTGAAAGCGATCTTGGAGATGGCATCTGACTGATGAAATTCATTCTTACATCAAACTCTGAAAAGAATTTGGAATAGCTCCGGAGTAAATAGAAGAGTCAGGTAAGATCCTGGGAAAAGACCTGTGGGTTAGGGCCCACTAAAAGAAAACACCGTTGGAAAGGATTGTTGAAAAGATAGATGATGCACCGGAGCAATTAAAATATTTGAAAGGTGGCAACCTCGAATTAATTCGAACACAAACAAATCTCCTGAGATGTCTTGAACACTCCGGAAGGATAAACTGGCGAGAGGCGAACGAGCAGGGGAAACACTTGAGCCGAGGAAAAAAATATAATCACTACCGAAAAATGGAATTGAATCCACTGGAGAAGACAAAGAGATGAAGAATGTCCACCGAGACGAGAATTCACCGGTTGAAATAATTGAGGGAAGACTGAAGAGGCTCCGGGAAGAAAAGGGTGGGAGGGCGGGAAACAAAGGCAACTTGGAAGGGGAAACCAACGAATAACTTGAAGAGAAAACACCGGTTGAAAGAACGCAAAGGCTTCACACGAGTAGGATGGATACTCGATTACAGACACCGGCTCCGAGAAGAAAAAGGGTGGGCGGGTGGGAAAAGAAAACAACTGAGGATTGAACTTGGCAAAGATGAAGAGGCTCGAGTCAACTTGACGAGAAATGCACCGGATAAAAGGAGCTGAGGAACAACGATCGAAAAAACCCAACTGTGTGATCCTAAAGAATATTTGAAAGGGAAGAGGAGTAATTCAAAACACTTACGTCAAGATTCCTCACCAGAGCGACGAAGGGGCTGAGGAGTAAAAAGAATTCCTACTCTCCGATATAACTAGACTCCAAAAACAGTTTTCTTCTAGACTCAACAACGGCCAAACTACATGATCAATCAAGGGGCTCCTAAGGTCGGTCGAGGCTCTGGTACCAACTTGTCATGCCCAATATGCGATACTATCCTAAAGAGACTCGAAGGTCCCACCAAGGATAGAACCGCATATTGAAACGCTTTTGCAAGGTGGATATCATTACATCAACATTACATAATAGATGGGGATACATACAAAAGGCATACAATGCCACACGAATACAACATCATCATACATAAGAGCATCATCCGACTATGGATGAAACACAAAAAGAAACTCAAACGACATCCACCCTGCTATCCCAGGCTGCCGACCTGGAACCTATCCCCTGATCGAAGGAGAAGCAGAAGAAGAACTCCAAGACAAGCAAACATCGCTCTCGCGTCATGATCATCGCATAACCTGTGCCTGCAACTGTTGTTGTAGTAATCTGTGAGCCACGAGGACCCAGCAATCCCATTACCATGGGTATCAAGACTAGCAAAGCTTAATGGGAAAGGAAGGGGTAAAGTGGTGAGGTTACAGCAGGGACTAAGCATATATGGTGGCTAACATACGCAAATAAGAGCGAGAAGATAGCAAATGGAATGGTCGTGAAGCTAGCGATGATCAAGAAGTGATCCTGAACTCCGACTTACGTCAAACATAACCCAAAACCATGTTCACTTCCCGGACTCCGCCAAAAAGAGACCATCACGGCTAAACACGCGGTTGATGCGTTTTAATTTGGATCTGGTGTCAAGTTATCTACAACCGGACATTAACAAATTCCCATCTGCCGCATAACCGCGGGCACGGCTTTCGAAAGATTATACCCTGCAGGGGTGTCCCAACTTAGCCCATGATAAGCTCTCGCGATCAACGAAGGATATACCTTCTCCCAGGAAGACCCGATCAGACTCGGAATCCCGGTTTACAAGACATTTCGACAATGGTAAAACAAGACCAGCAAGACCGCCCGATGCGCCGACAATCCCGATAGGAGCTGCACATATCTCGTTCTCAGGGCAACACCGGATGAACACTACGTACAACTGAAACCAGCCCTCAAGTTTCCCCGAGGTGGCGCTGCAAGTGGCTCTGGTTCGGACCAGCACTTAGAGAAGCACTGGCCCGGGGGGGGGGCTAAAATAAAGATGACCCTCGGGTTGGCCGACCCAAGGGAAAGGTATAGGTGGTGGTGAGGCAAATGGTAAAACCAAGGTTGGGCCTTGCTGGAGGAGTTTTATTCAAAGCAAACTGTCAAGGGGGTCCCATAAATCACCCAACCGCGTAAGGAACGCAAAATCCGGGAACATAACACCGGTATGACGGAAACTAGGGCGGCAAGAGTGGAACAAAACACCAGGCATAAGGCCGAGCCTTCCACCCTTTACCAAGTATATAGATGCATTAATTAAATAAGAGATATTGTGATATCCCAACATAATCCTGTCCACCATGGAGTAATCTTCAACTTCACCTACAACTAGCAACGCTATAAGAGGGCTGAGCAAAGCGGTAACATAGCCAAGAAACAGTTTGCTAGGAAGCAGGGCCGGCCCTGAGGGGGGGCAGGGGGGCGACCGCCCCAGGCCCCCGACATCGAGGGGCCCCCTCCCGAACAAGTAGTATGCAGGCCAGCGCACGAGCTTCGTACAGGCGAGGCCGCGAGGGCACAGCCGAACGATCGATCGATCGATTGTCTTGAGAGTTAGACGCACGAGCGCACGGCCGAGATCGTATCTGTATCTCCGTGTATACTGCGCTCATAGTTGTAAGTAGGGAATGTAAAATCGTCTAATCTCCTCGGTCCCTATTTTCCAAAAGCCCTAATCCAAGGTTCCTATCGCACGCCACCAACAATCTCACATGCTGCCCGCGCACAATGAAGGTCATCGATCGATCTACTGTAATCACACGAGTACATGCCCCCGTCCGGCTTCCCACAATATGCGTTCCACTGGTATGATCGACAATCAGCTGCTCCTCTTGTCTGCAACCTGCACATGCTTCCGTCGATCATGCCCCCATCTACCCGGAAGAGGTTTGTTGTTTTCTAATTTTGCTAGCCTGGGATGAATGCGCATGTACCAAGATGACTAGTATTCTAATGATTCAGTCATTATCTTGGATGGTAGTTATGCCAAAGCGTCCCCTGGTTGCATTAAGGGAGTCATCTTTACAAAGAATGAAGAGAACATCATTTTGCCGTGCTTCACGGTTACAATGATTGCATAATCAAATCACCTAAAACCATTGAGAGAACTTAACTAGATCCGGGTATACTATTTATTTATGAATTCGTCTTCATACCTTAAACCTTGGTTATTTTTGGTTCTCTAGTGGACTATATAGTAAGTATGTTAGTGCCAAATATATAATTTATATTATAACATTTTTGTTGCAATTAGAGAACTTTTCGCATGCTATAGGTCAGTCATGTTTTGTTTCTAGCTTTACCACTAACTATGATACAATCACGGAGATAAGCTATTTACACAATTTTCAAGAGTAATACAGGTAGTTCAGAAAGAAATTAATGTATGAAACTGACATCAACCCTGTCATAAGAGACTTAGCATTGAGAATTAGAAGAAATTTTTAAGCTAATACGTGTAACGTTATCTAATAGAAAACTTCGTAACACTGATTATTGTTGTTATATTAGAGGGCCCCGAGTTTTTGTTTCGCCCCGGGCCCCGAAAATCTCAGGACCGGTCCTGCTAGGAAGGGTGAAGAGGTTAGAGGCTGACATGGCAATTTGGGAGGCTTGATAAACAGGTGATAGGTAGCGCAGCATAGCGATAGAACGAAGCAACTAGCATAGCAATGATAGTAATGAGATCCAAGGTGACGGTCATCTTGCCTGAAATCCTGCAAGGAAGAAGAACGAGTCCATGAAGAAGATGAAGCCACGAAGACGAACCAAGCGTAGACGAACAAATCCTCACGATCGCAACGAAACGGGAACTATCGAGAGAAGCACACAACATGGTAAACACACCACACATAAACATGACATGATGCACAACAAGCATGATGCATGACAAAGCTACATGAAGCTACTCATGGAAAGAGATGATGCAAACAAGAGCACCACATCAAAGCAAGTTTAAATGAGGCCGGGAACAACATATAATAATTCCGGTAAGTCCTCATATGCAAGTTTCGAAATCCAGATCTGAATAAACCTTACGTTCAAGTTGTTAAACAGCAAGTTAAAATGCACCAAGATGATCTACACGAGATTCTAGTCAAGTTACATATAAAGTTCATTTAGTTCGGAGCTACGGCCTAGAAGATATGAGCAAAACAAGTTAAACATGGCATTGATGCAAAATGCATTCAAACATCAAGCAAACACTCTCAAACAATGATGCAACATGATAATATGAAGCTACATGCAATTCTAAGCAAGTTTCATATAGAGCACACTCAAAACGGAGCAACGGTTCAACACATACACTCTATACAAGTTTAAAGGACAAGCTGTCCAAAACAGCAACTAGGCATCTAGCAAGCATCAAAACAATATGCTACAACAGCTCAACATGATAACAAAAGGCATGGGCATGATGTACATGTAAAGCATAACAAAACATGAACACTGAGCTATCTCCAGAAATCACTAGAACATGCTCAAAAAGACATGGCAAGATTGCAAATAATAATAGTTTCAGACTCTGCAAAAATAACATCAGGTTGTAATGTTTAGAGCTATCAAACAACATGCTACAGGAACTTAACATGGCAAACAAAGGCATGCCATGAATCTACTGATTGCATAGAACAAAAGTCCCTTACTGACCATGAGCGAAAAAGGATCAGAAGATATGATGGCACCCATGTAAACATAGCAAATGATATGACAGATTCACCCATGTAAACATAGTTGATGGAGGAGGAGGCGGCGCGGGCATGGCGGGGCGGCACCGGATGCGGGCGGGACGCCGGCGGCACCGGCTGGGGACGGCGGGGTCGCGGCAGGAGCGGACGGGGAGGAGATCGGGGCGCGGGGAGGCACGAGGTGGAGAGGAGGCCGG
>NC_041387.1:52898656-52937302 GCF_002162155.2 Triticum dicoccoides
GGCGGAGAGACGGGCCCGCGGGGGCCTACTGCGGGCCGAGCAGGCCGCGGGCGGCGGTGGCTGCCACGTGGCGGCCTCCGATTCGCTGAGGGCGCCGGCGCGGTGGAGTGGACATGTCCGGTCCGATCCGGACGTGTCCGGCGGCGGAGAGGGAGTGGGGCTAGGGATTGGACTGCGAAAAAAATTTGGGGGAGACACATATTTATAGGTAGAGGGAGCTAGGAGACTCCAAATGAGGCACGGTTTTCGCCCACACGATCGTGATCGAACGACCGAGAGCATGGAGGGGGTTTGGATGGGTTATGGGCCACTTTGGAGGGGTGTTTGGCTGCAACACAAAGAGGGCTTTACGGTTCCCCGGTTAACCGTTGGAGTATCAGACGGACTCCAAATGACACAAAACTTGACAGGCTGTCTACCGGTGGTGTACCAAGGCCGTTTGGCAAGACTCGCTCCGTTCCGAGAATGTTTAACACCCACTCACAACAAGAGACAAAAGGGGGACGCCGGAGGACATAGGAGTGCCGGATTGCAAAACGGACAACGGGGAAAATGCTCGGATGCGTGAGACGAACACGTATGCAAAATGAGATGCACATGATGACATGATAAAATGCAACACACAAGCAAATGACATGGCAACGATGGCGAATAACTGGCAGACACATGGCGCATCGAATCCAGGGCGTTACAAAGACCAATCAAGAAATTGGACAGGCCAACAGCCGTTCGGTTCATCAAGGACATAGCGGTGCGCTACGGCATGCCGAACAGCATCATCACCGACAGCGGTACCAACTTCGCCAAGGGCGCGCTCAAGCAATACTGCTCCGTCTCCGGCATCCGCGTCGACCTGGCCTCCATGGCACATCCGCAGTCCAACGGGCAGGTCGAGTGGGCCAACGGACTCATCCTGTCCGGCATCAAGCCGCGACTCGTCGAGCCACTCGTCCGCTCACCCGGCAGTTGGCTTGATGAGTTGCCCGCAGTTCTCTGGAGTCTGCGCACAACACCAAACCGGTTGACCGAGTTCACCCCATTCTTCCTTGTCTACGGATCCGATGCCATCATCCCGACCGACGTCGAGTTCGACTCGCCGTGTGTCATGATGTACACCGAAGCCGAAGCAAGAGAAGCACGCGAAGACGGAGTCGACCTGCTCGAAGAGGCGCGCCTTCTGGCACTTAGCCGCTCGGCTATCTACCGGCAAGGCTTGAGGCACTACCACAACAAGAAGATCAAGTCTCTCGCATTCCACGAAGGCGACCTTGTTCTCCGACTCGTCCAAGAGCAGGCAGGCCAGCACAAGTTGTCCTCTCCATGGGAGGGCCCATTCATCGTGAGCAGGACTTTGCGCGACCGCAACGCCTACTACCTCATCGACGCGCACAAGTAGAAGAAGCGCAAGAGGGACACCGCCGGTGAAGAAACAACCCGGCCGTGGAACGCAGAACTCCTCTGTCCGTTTTACAGTTAGCCGCGCGAATGTATGTATCGACGCCTTTTGTAAGCATATGAAACTATGGGGTCCCCGAACGAGACTCGGGGGCTGCCTTTTGCGGACCAATTTATTGCATCCATATTTTGCATCACTTTACTACCGAACCTGGCCGCCGGCTCGACTAGCTCGACCCGAGGGCTCGGGGGCTGGCCGGCTTGATCATCACCCCCGCCGCTTTACTTGGTGATTCCTGATAAAGTTAGGATGCCACGGTCCCCCACTTCGCCCTAAAACCGCAGATCCAGCTTTGGCTGACGGCGGGCAAGCACAACGGGCCAAACTCCCCTACGATTCATACACTAAGTCAAAAGCCGCCGGGTCGACCAACCCGGCCCGATGCTCGTCAACTAAGTTAGCCGCACGAACGGCTGCTCACCAACCGGCCAAGCCGGATTGTCGCCAGCCGACCCAGTGGGTGTTTCGCTCGCGCTCAACACTTTTAAGGACCCAACTCCTGCGCGCGCCTCTCGAAGAGTCGAACTCCTTGTCACGGACCGGAGCCTCGGCCGTCTGAATCGTGCGGGGGGGGGGGAGGTTTCAGAGAGGAACAACGCATGAAATAAGTTCGAAAAAAGCAGAAGGCAAAAAGCAAATAAACACTCACAACATTTACACATGAATGCTTCAAGCAAAGGCCCACGGCCCGAGTTCATTACACCCTGAAAACCCCTAGTGGGTGGGTGGACTTACTACTTAACAAAATTTTCTACAAAGATTCTCAGGCATTCCCAGCGCCGCGTCGCGACGTCGGTGGCTCCCCCCTGCCGGCCTCCGGGTCCAGCGAAGCACCAGTGTCCTCTTCGGCTTCCGCGTTGCCGTAGACGCCCGTCTCCTCCGAGCTGCCCTCCGGGTCACGAAGAAGCAGGCCGTAGTCGTCCCCATCCACGACCGCGCCGTCTTCCGTCCGCTCTGGATGGAACTCGTCGTGGAAGGCGAACTCGCCGATATAGCTGGCCCGGGAGGCGGTCCGGCCGGCCTGCTCCTGCAGCACCTGCTCTGAACCAGCGCGCTGACCCATCAGCGCGTCCAGCTGAAGATCCGGATGCCAACACAGCATGATTTGGAGCGCCATCTCAGCACCGTCCCGGGAGGCGGAAACGCGCCACCGCTAAGGCGATCCGGGCCCATCTCCAACCAGCGCGCCAGGCGCGAGAAGCTGCGCGGATGGACGGAGTCCGGCCATAGGGCCGCCATCATTGCAGTGACGGCTCGGGACAGCCGCTCCATCTGCGTCGCCAAGACCCGCAGCCGGGCCTCAGCAGTGGCAATGATCCCCGGGAAGGTCCATGCCGTCAGCGGATCCGTCCCGGACCCAACAACGCCGGTCGGATCGCGCTGATAGCGGACGGCTTCCTCCGCTAGCCGCTGCATCTCCGGAGAGGCCCCTATAGCCAAAGAAGAAGCAAGTCAGAAGAACAACAAGGAAGGAAGGGTCGGGTCCCGACCCGGCAAACAACGAAGAAGCAGCACTTACTGGAGAAAGACTCTTCCAGGTGTTGCGCCTCGAGCAACGTACCACGTCGCTCCCGCTCCAAGACATGGTCCCGCTCCCCGAGCGCCTTCTCCAGGTCAGCCGCCTTAGCAAGGGCCGCCTTTAGCTCGGCGTCCTTGTCTTCGGCCGCCTTCTCGGCCGCCTCACGGCGACGAGCCTCGGCCTGGCGGGCCTCCTCAGCCGTGGTGGCCTGCTCCTGCAGACACTCCACCTCGGCCTGGAGCCGGCCCTTGTCGTCGACTAGTTGGCCGCGTTGCTGGTCCGCCTCGACTAGGGCCTGCTGCTCCTCCACCACCTTGGCGGCCTTCGCCTTAAGAAGCTCCACCTCGGCCTCGAGGCGGCTGTTGTGACCCGCCAGCTGCTCGTGCAGCCGGTTGGTCTCATCAAGAGACCGCAGGGCCGCGGCCGCCTCCGCCCTCGCTTGTGCTGCCCCAACGCTGAGACGGTCGGTATCAGCAACAAGCCGGTCATAATGATGACCAGCCCAGAACAGCCGGGTCCCCCAAGACAGCACCTCGGCTGCGAAGAAAAAGAACTCAACAGAAAGAAAGAAAAAGACAAGACCTAAGATTTGGCCCAACTGTTACACAGTCGGCCCGAATCTCGGGGGCTACACCCAGTGGGTGCGCTAGCGCGCCCCCACTGGAAGAAAGAACACAAAAAGTACCTGCAGCAATGCGAAGCTCCTCCTCCTTGGCATCAAGCTGCTCCTTGAACTCCCGATGCTTGCCCAGGAGCCGGTTGAAGGCGTCAACCCGGAAGGCGTCAAGGTGCTGAGAGCAGACCAAAGTCAGAACAAGGCCAACGCTCCTAAGGTTCGACCCAACTACTACATAGTTGGCCCGAACCTCAGGGGCTACACCCAGTGGGTGCGCTGGCGCGCCCCCACAAGGATGAAATCACAAGAAAACAAGAAGAAAGAAGAACTTACCAAGACGGCGCACTCTGATGGGGAACGTTGCATAAAATAAAATTTTCCTACGTTCACCAAGATCCATCTATGAGTTCATCTAGCAACGAGAGAGAGAGATGCATCTACATACCCTTGTAGATCGCGTGCGGAAGCGTTCAAGAGAACGGGGTTGAGGTAGTCGTTCTCGTCGTGATCCTATCACCGGAGATCCTAGCGCCGAACGGACCGCACCTCCGCGTTCAACACACGTACGGTCAGCGTGACGTCTACTCCGTCTTGATCCAGCAAGGGGGAAGGAGAGGTTGGTGAAGATCCAGCAGCACGACGGTGTGGTGGTGGATGCAGCAGGACTCCGGCAGGGCTTCGCCAAGCAACTGCGGGAGGAGGAAGAGGTGTAGCAGGGGGAGGGAGGCGCCAAGACTTAGGGTGCTGCTTCCCTCCCTCCCCCCTCCTTTATATAGGCCCCCAGGGGGGGAGCCGGCCCTGGAGATGGGAATCTCCCAAGGGGCGGCGACCAGGGGGGTGGAGTGCCCCTCAAGGCAAGTGGTGCGCCCCCCACCCTAGGGTTTCCAACCCTAGGCGCAGGGGGGCGCACCAGCCCACTAGGGGCTGGTTCCCCTCCCACTTCAGCCCACGGGGCCCTCTGGGATAGGTGGCCCCACTCAGTGGACCCCCGGGACCCTTCCGGTGGTCCCGGTACAATACCGGGTGACCCCGAAACTTTCCCGATGGCCGAAACAGCACTTCCTATATATAAATCTTTACCTCCGGACCATTCCGAAACTCCTCATGACGTCTGAGATCTCATCCGGGACTCCGAACAACATTCGGTTTGCTGCATACTCATATTCATACAACCCTAGCGTCACCGAACCTTAAGTGTGTAGACCCTACGGGTTCGGGAGACATGCAGACATGACCGAGACGGCTCTCCGGTCAATAACCAACAGCGGGATCTGGATACCCATGTTGGCTACCACATACTGCTCGATGATCTCATCGGATGAACCCCAATGTCGAGGATTCAAGCAACCCCGTATACAATTCCCTTTGTCAGACGGTATGTTACTTGCCCGAGATTCGATCGTCGGTATCCCAATACCTCGTTCAATCTCGTTGCCGGCAAGTCACTTTACTCGTACCATACTGCATGATCCCGTGACCAGACACTTGGTCACTTTGAGCTCATTACGATGATGCACTACCGAGTGGGCCCAGTGATACCTCTCTGTAATGCGGAGTGACAAATCCCAGTCTCGATCCATGTCAACCCAACAGACACTTTCGAAGATACCTGTAGTGCACCTTTATAGTCACCCAGTTACGTTGTGACATTTGGTACACCCAAAGCACTCCTACGGTATCCGGGAGTTACACGATCTCATGGTCTAAGGAAGAGATACTTGACATTGGAAAAGCTCTAGCAAAACGAACTACACGATCTTGTGTTATGCTTAGGATTGGGTCTTGTCCATCACATCATTCTCCCAATGATGTGATCCCATTATCAACGACATCCAATGTCCATAGTCAGGAAACCATGACTATTTGTTGATCAACGAGCTAGTCAACTAGAGGCTTACTAGGGACATATTGTGGTCTATGTATTCACACGTGTATTACGATTTTCGGATAATACAATTATAGCATGAATAAAATACAACTATCATGAACAAAGAAATATAATAATAATCCTTTTATTATTGCCTCTAGGGCATATTTCCAACAGTCTCCCACTTGCACTAGAGTCAATAATCTAGTGGGTACAGGTATGAGCAGAATTTTGTACCCATTGACTACAGGGTATGGGTATGGTATTGCTCTACCCGCCCCATACCCTACCCATTACCATCCACATCCACGACCTCCCGGTCGAGGATCACCACCTTAGCCCGGCCTCCACGGCCGCGCTCCCTCACCGTCGATGGCTCAAAAACCGTCGCCGCCACCACTGTGCCCTCCAGCATCTCGCGCCAGGCCGGCTCCACGCCGCCTCGCGCCCATGCCGCCGCCGCGTCGGTCCAAGCCTGGACCGAGGCCGCCTCGAACTCCGCCTCGGCCCGGTTCCTGTCCCGCCAGGCCAAGGCCTCGGCATCATCCGGGTCCAGGCTGAGGTCCGGGTCGCCCCGTCCCTCCTCCTCGGCCAGGCCGGCGAGGTCGGACCAGCTCCTGCGGATGCGGCCCCCTCGGCGGCTGCGGCCTCCGCCGCCGCCCTCGCCAGCGCGATCGGCGACCTGAAGAAAAAAGAAGAATGAGCAAGCGAAAGACAAGGCTGGCCCAAGAAATCTAGGCGCAAGCAAGAAACAAGACTTACCCCGACAAGACTGGGACCGGGGTCGGCTTCCCGCGCCTCTTCTTGGCCGGCCTCCCAGGCTCGGCCGGGTCCGCCGTGCGCTTCGAGGCCCAGGGTCGCGGCGCGACGTTGTCTTTTCCGTGCGGGCGGCGCGGCGCCGCCCCATGCGAGGACCCGGCTCCGCCCGCCTCGCCGCCTCCCCCGTCCAATGCCGCTACACCAACAACCGGCGTCAGCATTGCCTACGCCACAACGCACCCAAATGATTCAAGACAAATGAAGAAGAGAAAGACTCGAAGCTTACCCGCACGACGCCCAGCGCCGGTGTCGGACTCGGCCACCTCCTCGCCGCCGTGAGCCGCGGGCTCCTCTGGTGCCACCGGTGCCACTTGCGACAGAACCCGGGCGTAAGGGTGCCGGCTCACGTTCAGAAGAATCTCCCGTGACACGTCGGGACAAATGAGAAGATGCGCGGCAGAAAAATAACAAGACCAGACGCTCACCTGCGGCGCCGGGTTCGCCTGGCTGTACGGCGCCTTGCCAAATCGCCAGTCATCTCGTTCACGCCTCGCGCGACCTGCTCCGCAGACAGCCGCGTCGACCCCATACGGTTGGGATCCTGAAACCCGATCATCTCGCCGATGAGGCAGGAGCGCCTCTGAAGCGGGAGAACATGGCGGGTGATGAAAGCGGCGAGGAGGTCGGTGCCAGTGAGCCCCTCCTGCGTCCTCATCACCATGACCCGCTCGCAGAGGTTGACGATCTCCTACGACGGGCGCCGGAGCGAGTAGCCCCAGCTCGTTTTCGCCGGCGATGACGCGATGGCAAAGGGGGGAAGGTTGATGTGGTCCGCACCATGGTTGCAGACGTAGAAGGAGTTCTGCCACTTCTTGGCAGAATCCTCGAGCGGGATCTTGGGGAAGTCCGCCCCCGACCGCTTCGAGATGACGGCGGCCCCGCAGTCGGCGAACTCCCCGGCCGACGGGCCCTGCTGCTTCAAGGAGAAGAAGCGCGCCCAGAGGTCGATGGTTGGCTCGACCCCCAGGTACCCTTCGCACAGGGTCACGAAGCCGGAGAGCTGGAAGATGGCGCCGGCGCCGAGGTGGTGTGGCTGGAGCTCAAAAAACTCCAAGAACGCGTGGAAGAAAGTGCTCGCCGGCAACCTGAAGCCGCACTCGAAATGCGTGAGGAAGATGATGCGCTCCTGCCCCTCGGGCCGGGACCTCTGCTCGCCGCACGGTAGACGGACACCAACGTCCATCTCCCGCGGCAGGCGCCGCAAGGACAGAAGGTAGGTGATGTCGTCGGGGGTGACGGTCGAGCCCACCCAGGAGCCCGACGGCAGCGACATCACTGGACGAGGAAGAGGAAGAAAGACGACGGAGAAGATCTCTGCTCGGGGCCGCGGGCGCAGCTGTGCGTCGGTGGCAAGAAGAAGAGCGGGAGCAGGGGGACAGAAGGGCGCGAGCGGGAGCAGGGGGACAGAAGGGAGCATTGGGATCGTCTGCATGCGCTCGTTCCACTACCCCGCAATAAGTGTGCACATACACGCGCACTAACTGTGCGGGGAAGTGAAATCGGCCCCCAGACGCCGCAATAAATCCGCACGCGTGGCCAAGGGCGCGCGGCGGTGGGCCCCGACCCGTCGCCCAGTCCCGTCATGCACGTGGCCTGTCAGGCCCCTCTGACTTTCGGGCACCACGTGGCGCCTGCGCGAAGCCCGAGGGATCGCCTCAAGATTCGATGGACTCCTCGGTTCCCGCCACGGCCGGGATGCCGCGATCTGGTTTCCGAGAAAACCGGCACACGGTGGGTGTTGCCGGACCCGGCGCTCGCAGATTCTGCTTTGCTCAAGGGGGAGCTGCGAAGGCCCACTCATCTGAAGACGGCGGACCTTCACAGCTTCGGGGACTACTGTTGGGGGGATGAACCCCGGGCAGGCAACGGAACCCGGATCTGTTTCAAAAACAGCAGGGCCCGCATCGCCCCGCAAACCGGCGTGCGCCAGGCCGGGTCGCTCGACCTGGCAAGGCCCGCAACCCGTCCAAGACCCTCGACTCGGCAAGGTACATCGACCCGGCCGCAGCAGCTGGCGCAAGGCAACTCAACCCGGCGCAACCGTGGCTTCCCCAGCAAGCCAACCCACCCCTGGCGTCCACGACAACCCAGCCACGGGTCAGCTCCCGTCCCATCCAGGCCGTACGATG
The DNA here is from genome assembly GCF_002162155.2 of Triticum dicoccoides. Taxonomy (NCBI): domain Eukaryota; kingdom Viridiplantae; phylum Streptophyta; class Magnoliopsida; order Poales; family Poaceae; genus Triticum; species Triticum dicoccoides. The sequence continues at coordinate 52,907,063 of NC_041387.1, forward strand.
GGAGGAGACCTCTATCACTGATGACCAAGACTACAGTGCTCCCGCCCATGCCTATGGTTAGCCGGAGCGTGGCCACAGTGCCCCTTACCTACCCGCTGACAAGGGTTGGCACGACAATAGTGTTCCCGCCCTCACTGCTGACGATAGCAAGCGGCGGCCTGATGGAGAACACTGTGCGCGGCTCGACTCGGCCATGCCATGACGATCGACAAGACGGCGCACAGTCCCCCTAGGTACGCGGGGCCCGCACCTAGGGGAACCCGGCGAACCACAAGCCCACAAGCGGGACCCAGCCCGGTACCCCGGACACCGACAATATGGAACCACTGACTCGGCACATTACCATTGTAACCCTAGGTGGGTTGATCTATAAAACCCCCCAGGAACCCATGCCCACAGAGGCATGCGAGGCAATACGAGATAAGCAGGCAAGAAAGAGAAATCCAGGCAAGCATAGGACTAGCCACAGCATAGCAACACCAGGGAGAAGGAGTAGCCCAAGCCTTGGCCAGCCTCCTTCCTCCCCCACACAGCTCCAGGAGCAACATTGTACTATCGACCATCCAACTAAACTCGGCAGGACTAGGGGTGTTATCTCTCTGGAGAGGCCCGATCCTGGGTATGTCCGGCGTCCTGCGCCCGCGCATATCAACCCCGCCTCCGCAGCCCACCAGTGCCCTCGAGCCTCCTCCTCTCTTTAGCCATCCCTTGGCATCTGTCGTGCGCCCACCATGACAGATCCATTCTTAGCAATGATCTTGCCTTCAGATATGTGATAGAAGGTGTACCCAACAGTTTCCTTTGGGTATCCTATGAAGACGCATTTCTCCGATTTGGGTTCGAGCTTATCAGGTTGAAGCTTTTTTCACATAAGTTCATAAGGCATCGTCTCAATGGATTTTGATGGTGCCCTATTTAAAGTGAATGTAGTTGTCTCTAATGCATAACCCCAAAATGATAGTGGTAACTCAGTAAGAGACATCATAGGTCGCACCATATCCAATAAAGTGTGTTTACGATGTTCGGACACACCATTATGTTATGGTGTTCCAGGTGGCGTGAGCTGTAAAACTATTCCACATTGTTTTATATGAAGGCCAAACTCGTAACTCAAATATTCTCCTCCATGATCAGATCGTAGAAACTTTATTTTCTTGTTACGACGATTCTCCACTTCACTCTGAAATTCTTTGAACTTTTCAAATGTTTCAGACTTGTGTTTCATTAAGTAGATATACCCATATCTCCTCAAATCATCTGTGAAGGTCAGAAAATAACGATACTCGCCACGAGCATCAACACTCATTGGATCGCATACATTGGTATGTATTATTTCCAATAAGTCAGTAGCTCATTCCATTGTTCCGGAGAACGGAGTTTTAGTCATCTTGCCCATAAGGCACGGTTCGCAAGCATCAAATGATTCATAATCAAGTGATTCCAAAAGTCCATCTTTATGGAGTTTCTTCATGCGCTTTACACCGATATGACCCAAACGGCAGTGCCACAAATATGTTACACTATCATTATCAACTTTGCATCTTTTGGCATCAATATTATGAATATGTGTATCACTATGATCAAGATTCAATTAACCATCAACATTGGGTGTATGACCATAGAAGGTTTTATTCATGTAAATAGAATAACAATTTATTCTCTGTCTTAGATGAATAATCGTATCGCAATAAACATGATCTAATCATATTTATGCGCAACGCAAACACCAAATAACATTTATTTAGGTTCAACACTAATCTCAAAAATATAGGGAGTGTGCGATGATGATCATATCAATCTTGGAACCACTTCCAACACACATCATCACTTCACCCTCAACTAGTCTCTGTTTATTCTGTAACTCCTGTTTCGAGTTACTAATCTTAGCAACCGAACAAGTATCAAATACCCAGGGGTTACTATAAACACTAGTAAGGTACACATCAATAACATGTATATCAAATATACCCTTGTTCACTTTGCCATCCTTCTTATCTACCAAATATTTAGGGTATTTCCGCTTCTAGTGACCATTTCCTTTGCAGTAGAAGCACTCAGTTTCAGGCTTTGGTCCAGCTTTGGGCTCCTTCACAGGAGTGACAACTTGCTTGCCATTCTTCTTGAAATTCCCTTTCTTTCCCTTTGCCCTTTTCTTGAAACTAGTGGTCTTGTCAATCATCAACACTTGATGCCCTTTCTTGATTTCTACCTTCGTTGATTTCAGCATCACGAAGAGCTCGGGAATCATTTTCGTCATCCCTTGCATACAATATTTCATCACGAAGTTCCATTAACTTGGTGATGGTGGCTAGAGAACTCTGTCAATCACTATCTTATCTGGAAGATTAACTCCCACTTGATTCAAGCGATTGTAGTACCTAGATAATCTGAGCACATGCTCACTGCTTGAGCTATTCTCCTCCATCTTTTAGCTATAGAACTTGTTGGAGACTTCATATCTCTAGACTCAGGTATTTACTTGAAATATTAACTTCAACTCTTAGAACATCTCATATGGTCCATGGTGTTCAAAACATCTTTGAAGTCCTGATTCTAAGCCATAAAGCATGGTGCACTAAACTATCAAGTAGTCATCATATTAAGCTAGCCAAACGTTCATAAAGTTTGCATGTGTTCCTACAATAGTTTTGTCACCTAGCGGTGCATCAAGGACATAATTCTTCTGTGCAGCAATGAGGATGAACCTCAAATCATGGACTCAGTCCGCATCATTGCTACTATCATCTTTCAACTTAGTTTTCTCTAGGAACATATAAAAAACATAGGGAAGCTATAACGCGAGCTATTGATCTACAACATAATTTGCAAAATACTATCAGGACTAAGTTCATGATAAATTAAAGTTCAATTAATCATATTACTTAAGAACTCCCACTTAGATAGACATCCCTCTAATCATCTAAGTGATCACGTGATCCAAATCAATTAAACCATGTCCGATCATCACGTGAGATGGAGTAGTTTTCAATGGTGAACATCACTATGTTGATCATATCTACTATATGATTCACGCTCGACCTTTCGGTCTTCAGTGTTCCAAGGCCATATCTGCATATGCTAGGCTCGTCAAGTTTAACCCGAGTATTCTGCGTGTGCAAAACTGGCTTGCACCCGTTGTATGTGAACGTAGAGCTTATCACACCCGATCATCACGTGGTGTCTCGGCACGACGAACTTTGGCAACGGTGCATACTCAGGGAGAACACTTATACCTTGAAATTTAGTGAGAGATCATCTTATAATGCTATCGTCAATCAAAGCAAAATAAGATGCATAAAAGATAAACATCACATGCAATCAATATAAGTGATATGATATGGCCATCATCATCTTGTGCCTTTGATCTCCATCTCCAAAGAACCGTCATGATCACCATTGTCACCGGCTCGACACCTTGATCCCCATCGTTGTGTCATAATCGTCTTGCCAACTATTGCTTCTACGACTATCGCTACCGCTTAGTGATAAAGTAAAGCAATTACATGGCGATTGCATTGCATACAATAAAGCGACAACCATATGGCTCCTGCCAGTTGTCGATAACTCTATTACAAAACATGATCATCTCATACAATTAAATTTAGCATCATGTCTTGACCATATCACATCACAACATGCCCTGCAAAAACAAGTTAGACGTCCTCTACTTTGTTGTTGCAAGTTTTACATGGCTGCTACGGGCTGAGCAAGAACTGTTCTTACCTACGCATCAAAACCACAACTATATTTCGTCAAGTTAGTGCTGTTTTAATCTTCAACAAGGACCGAGCGAGCGACACTCGATTCAACTAAAGTTGGAGAAACTGACACCCGCCAGCCACCTATGTGCGAAGCATGTCGGTAGAACCAGTCTTGCGTAAGCGTAAGCGTAATGTCGGTCCGGGCCGCTTCACCCAACAATACCGCTGACTCAAAGTATGACATCCTGGTAAGAAGTATGACTAGTATCGCCCACAACTCACTTGTGTTCTACTCGTGCATATAACAGCTACGCATAAACCTGGCTCGGATGCAATTGTTGGGGAACATAGTATTTCAAAAATTTCCTACACACACGCAAGATCATGGTGATGCATAGAAACGAGAGGGGAGAGTGTCGTCCACGTACCCTCGTAGACCGTAAGTGGAAGCGTTATGACAACGCGGTTGATGTAGTCGTACGTCTTCACGATCGACCGATCCTAGTACCGAACGTACGACACCTCCGCGATCTCCACACGTTCAGCTCGGTGACGTCTCATGAACTCACGATCCAGTAGACCTTCAAGGGAGAGTTCCGTCAGCACGACGGTGTGATGATGGTGTTGATGAAGCTATCGACGCAGGGCTTCGCCTAAGCACCGCTACGATATGATCGAGGTGGATTATAGTGGAGGGGGGCACCGCACACGGCTAAAGATCAATGATCAACTTGTGTGTCTATGGGGTGCCCCCTGGACACGTATATAAAGGATGGAGGGAGGAGGAGGCCGGCCCTCATAGGGCGCGCCCAAAGTGTGGAGTCCTACTAGGACTCCCCAGTCCTAGTAGGATTCCACCTCCCACATGGAATAGGAAAAGGGGAAGGGAAAAGGAGAAGGAAGGAAGGGGAGCCCCCTCCCTAGTCCAATTTGGACCAGTCCATGGGGAGGGGTGTGGCCACCCTTGAGGCCTTTTCTTTCCTTTCCCGTATGGCCCATTAAGGCCCAATACGAATTCCAGTAACTCTTCGGTACTCCCAAAAATACCCGAATCACTCAGAACATTTCCGATGTCCGAATATAGCCTTCCAATATATCAATCTTTACAGCTCGATCATTTTGAGACTCCTCGTCATGTCCCCGATCTCATGCGGGACTCCGAACAAACTTCGGTCATCAAATCACATAACTCATAATACAAATCGTCACAGAACGTTAAGCGTGCGGACCCTACGGGTTCGAGAATTATGTAGACATGACCGAGACTCATATCCAGTCAATAACCAATAGCGGAACCTGGATGCTCATATTGGCTCCTACATATTCTATGAAGATCTTTATCGGTCAAACCGCATAACAACATACATTGTTCCATTTGTCATCGGTATGTTACTTGCCCAAGATTCGATCGTCGGTATCTCAATACCTAGTTCAATCTCGTTACCGGCAAGTCTCTTTACTCGTTCCGTAATGCATCATCTCGCAACTAACTCATTAGTCACATTGCTTGCAAGGCTTATAGTGATGTGCATTACCGAGAGGGCCCAGAGATACCTCTCTGACAATCGGAGTGACAAATCCTAATCTTGATCTATGCCAACTCAACAACTACCATTGGAGACACCTATAGAGCACCTTTATAATCACCCAGTTATGTTGTGACGTTTGGTAGCACACAAAGTGTTCCTCCAGTATTCGGGAGTTGCATAATCTCATAGTCTGAGGAACATGTATAAGTCATGAAGAGAGCAGTAGCAATGAAACTGAAACGATCATAATGCTAAGCTAACGGATGGGTCATGTTCATCACATCATTCTCCTAATGATGTGATCCCGTTCATCAAATGACAACACATGTCTATGGTTAGGAAACATAACCATCTTTGATTAACGAGCTAGTCAAGTAGAGGCATACTAGGGACACTATGTTTTGTCTATGTATTCACACATGTACTAAGTTTCCGGTTAATACAATTGTAGCATGAATAATAAACATTTATCATGAAATAAGGAAATAAATAATAACTTTATTATTACCTCTTGGGCATATTTCCTTCAATTACCTCATCAAGTTATACTTTCCTCCCACTCACTTCTTTCGAGAGAAAATCCTTCTCTAGAAAGGTTCCATTCTTGGCAACAAAGATCTTTCCTTCGGATTTGTGGCAGAAGGTGTACCCAATTGTTTCCTTAGGGTGTCCTATCAATACACACTTCTCTGATTTGGGTTCGAGCTTATTAGGCTGAAGCCTTTTGACATAAGCATCACATCCCCAAACTTTAAGAAACAACAGCTTAGTTTTCTTGCAAAATCACAGTTCATATGGTGTCATCTCAACGAATTTAGACATTGCCGTATTTAACGTGAATGCGGATGTCTCTAATGCATAACCCCACAATGATAGTGGTAAATTGGTAAGAGACATCATAGATCACACCATATCTAATAAAGTATGGTTACGATGTTCGGACACACCATTACGTTGTGGTGTTCCAGGTGGCGTGAGTTGTGAAACAATTCCACATTGTTTTAAATGAAGGCCAAACTCGCAACTCAAATATTTGTCTCTGCGATCAGATCATAGAAACTTTATTTTCTTGTTGCGATGATTCTCCACTTCACTTTAAAATTCTTTGAACTTTTCAAATGTTTCAGACTTGTGTTTCATTAAGTAGATATACCCATACCTACTCAAATCATCTATGAAGGTCAGAAAATAACAATACCCGCCACGTGCTTCAACACTCATCGGACCGCATACATCGGTATGTATTGTTTCCAATAAGTCATTAGCTCGCTCCATTGTTCCAGAGAACGGATTTTAGTCATCTTTCCTATGAGGCATGGTTCACAAGTATCAAATGATTCATAATCAAGTGATTCCAAAATTCCATCCACATGGAGTTTCTTCATCCGCTTTACACCAATATGACCTAAACGGTAGTGCCACAAATATGTTGCACTATCATTATCAACTTTGCATCTTTTGGCATCAATATTATGAACATGTGTATCACTACAATAAATATTCAATAAACCGTTTACATTGGGTGTATGACCATAGAAAGTTATATTCATGTAAAAAGAACAACAATTATTCTCTGATTTAAATGAATAACCGTATCGCAATAAACATGATCCAATCATATTCATGCTCAATGCAAACACCAAATAACATTTATTTAGGTCCAACGCTAATCCCGAAGGTAGAGGGAGTGTGCGATGGTGATCTTATCAACCTTGGAATCACTTCCAACATACATCTGTTGGCGAATGTAGTAATTTCAAAAAAAATCCTACGCACACGCAAGATCATGGTGATGCATAGAAACGAGACAGGAGAGTGTTGTCTACATACCCTTGTAGACCGTAAGCGGAAGCGTTAGCACAACACGGTTGATGTAGTCATACGTCTTCACAATCCGACCGATCAAGTACCGAACGTACGGCACCTCCGAGTTCAGCACACGTTCAGCCCGACGACGTCCCTCGAACTTCGATCCAGCCGAGTGTTGAGGGAGAGTTTCGTCAGCACGACGGCGTGGTGACGATGATGATGTTCTACCGACACAGGGCTTCACCTAAGCACCGCTACAGTATTATCGAGGTGGACTATGGTGGAGGGGGGCACCGCACACGGCTAAAAGATCAAACGATCAATTATTGTGTCTCTAGGGTGCCCCCCTTCCCCCGTATATAAAGGAGCAAGGGGGGTGCAGCCGGCCAAGGGGAGAGGCGCGCCGAGAGGAGTCCTACTCCCATCGGGAGTAGGACTCCCCCCTTTCCTAGTTGGATTAGGACTTGGGAGGGGGGAAAGAGGAGGGAGAGAGGAAGGAAGGGGGGCGCCGCCCCCCTCTCCTTGTCCTATTCGGACTAAGGGGGAGGGGCACGCAGCCCAGCCCTGGCCGCCTCTCCTCTTCTCCGTAAAGGCCCACTAAGGCCCATTAACCTCCTAGGGGTTTCGGTAACCTCCCGGTACTCCGGTAAAATCCCGATTTCACCCGGAACACTTCCGATATCCAAACATAGGCTTCCAATATATCAATCTTCATGTCTCGACCATTTCGAGACTCTTCGTCATGTCCGTGATCACATCCAGGACTCCAAACAACCTTAGGTACATCAAAACATATAAACTCATAATATAACTGTCATCGTAACATTAAGCGTGCGGACCCTACGGGTTCGAGAACTATGTAGACATGACCGAGACACGTCTCCGGTCAATAACCAATAGCGGAACCTGGATGCTGATATTGGCTCCCACATATTCTACGAAGATCTTTATCGGTCAAACCGCATAACAACATACGTTGTTCCCTTTGTCATCGGTATGTTACTTGCCCGAGATTCGATCATCGGTATCTTAATACCTAGTTCAATCTCGTTACCGGCAAGTCTCTTTACTCATTCCGTAATACATCATCCCGCAACTAACTCATTAGTTGCAATGCTTGCAAGGCTTAAGTGATGTGTATTACCGATAGGGCCCAGAGATACCTCTCCGACAATCGGAGTGACAAATCCTAATCTCGAAATACGCCAACACAACATGTACCTTTGGAGACACCTGTAGAGCACCTTTATAATCACCCAGTTATGTTGTGATATTTGGTAGCACACAAAGTGTTCCTCCGGTAAACGGGAGTCGCATAATCTCATAGTCATAGGAACATGTATAAGTCATCAAGAAAGCTATAGCAACATGCTAAATAATCAAGTGCTAAGCTAACAGAATGGGTCAAGTCAATCACATCATTCTCCTAATGATGTGATCTCGTTAATCAAATGACAACTCTTTGTCCATGGCTAGGAAACATAACCATCTTTGATTAATGAGCTAGTCAAGTAGAGGCATACTAGTGGCACTCAGTTTGTTTATGTATTCACACATGTATCATGTTTCCGGTTAATACAATTCTAGCATGAATAATAAACATTTATCATGAAATAAGGAAATAGATAATAACTTTATTATTGCCTCTAGGGTATATTTCCTTCAGTCTCCCACTTGCACTAGAGTCAATAATCTAGTTCACATCGCCATGTGATTTAACACCAATATTCACATCTGTATGTGATTAATACCCATAGTTCACATCGTCATGTGATCAACACCCAAAGGGTTTACTAGAGTCAATAATCTAGTTCACATCGCTATGTCATTAGCACCCAAAGAGTACTAAGGTATGATCATGTTTTGCTTGTGATAAAATTTTAGTCAACGGGTCTGTCACATTCAGAGCCGTATGTATTTTGCAAATATTTTATGTCTACAATGCTCTGCACGGGGCTACTCTAGCTACTTGCTCCCACTTTCAATATGTATCCAGATTAAGATTTAGAGTCATCTGGATTAGTGCCAAAACTTGTATCGACGTAACCCTTTATGACGAACCTTCTGTCACCTCCATAATCGAGAAACATATCCTTATTCCACTAAGGATACTTTTGACCAATGTCGAGTGATCTACTCCTAGATCACTATTATACTCCCTTGCCAAACCACAACAGAGTATACAATAGGTCTGGTCCATAGCATGGCATACTTTTATAGAACCTATGAGTGAGGCATAGGGAATGACTTTCATTCTCTTTCTATTTTATGCCGTGGTCGGGATTTGAGTCTTACTCAATTTCACACCTTTGCAGCACACACAAGAACTCTTTCTTTTACTGTTCCATTTTGAACTACTTCAAAATCTTATCAAGGTATGTAGTCATTGAAAATCTTATCAAGCGTCTTGATAGATCTTGATGCTCAATGTGTAAGCAGCTTCACTGAGGTCTTTCTTTGAAAAACTCCTTTCAAACACTCCTTTATGCTTTCCAGAAATTTTTTACATCATTTCTGATCAACAATATGTCACTCACATATACTTATCAGAAAGGTTGTAGTGCTCCCACTCACTTTATTGTAAATACAAGCCTTTCCAAAAATCTGTACAAAACCATATGCTTTGATCAACTCATCAAAGCGTATGTTCCAACTCCGAGATGCTTGCACCAGTCCATTGATGGATCGCTGGAGCTTGCACATTTTGTTAACCCATTTAGGATTGACAAAACCTTCTGGCTGCATCATATACAACTCTAAATCCATTAAGAAATGCAGTTTTGACATCCATTTGCCAGATTTCATAAAATGTGGCAATTGCTAACATGATTCGAATAGACTTAAGCATCGATACGAGTGAGAAAATCTCATCGTATTCAACACCTTGAACTTGTCGAAAACTTTTCACAACAAGTCGAGCTTAGTAGATAGTCACACTACTATCAGTGTCCGTCTTCCTCTTGAAGATCCATTTATTTAACATGGCTTGCTGATCATCGAGAAAGTCAACCAAAGTCTATACTTTGTTCTCATACATGGATCCTATCTTCAGATTTTATGGCCTCAAGCCATTTTGTGGAATCTGGGCTCATCATCGCTTCCTCATAGTTCGTAGGTTTATCATGGTCTGGTAGCATGACTTCTAGAACAGGATTACCGTACCACTCTGGTGCGGACCATACTCTGGAGGAGCTACGAGGTTCTATAGTAACTTGTTCTGAAGTTTCATGATCATCATCATTAGCCTCCTCACTAATTGGTGTAGGAATCACTGGAACTGATTTCAGTGATGAACTATTTTCCAATTCAGGAGAAAGTACTATCACCTTATCAAGTTCTACTTTTCTCCCACTCACTTCTTTCGAGAGAAACTCCTTCTCTAGAAAGGATCCTTCTTAGCAACTAATATCTTGCTTTCGAATCTGTGATAGAAGGTGTACCCAATAGTTTCCTTTGGGTATTCTATGAAGACGCACTTCTCCGATTTGGATTCGAGCTTATCAGGTTAAAACTTTTTCACATAAGCATCGCAGCCCCAAACTTTAACAAACGACAACTTTGGTTTCTTGCCAAACCACAGTTCATAAGCCGTCGTCTCAACGGATTTCGATGGTGCCCTATTTAAAGTGAATGCAACTGTCTCTAATGCATAACCCCAAAACGATAATGGTATACCGATAAGAGACATCATAGATCGCACAATATCCAATAACGTGCGGTTACGACGTTCGGACACACCATAACGCTGTGGTGTTCCAGGTGGCATGAGTTTGTGAAACTATTCCACATTATTTTAACTGAAGGCCAAACTCGTAACTCAAATATTCATCTCCATGATCAGATCGCAGAAACTTTATTTTCTTGTTACGATGGATTTCCACTTCACTCTGAAATCCTTTGAACCTTTCAACTATTTCAGACTTATGTTTCATCAAGTAGATATACCCATATCTTCTCAAATCATCTGTGAAGGTCAGAAAATAACGATACCCGCCACGAGCCTTAATACTCATTGGTCTGCATACATCAGTATGTATTATTTCCAACAAGTCAGTAGCTCGTTCCATTGTTCTGGAGAACGGAATTTTAGTCATTTGGCCCAAAAGGCACGGTTCGCAAGCATCAAATGATTCATAACCAAGTGATTCCGAAGTCCTTCTTTATGGAGTTTCTTCATGCGCTTTACACCGATATGACCCAAACGGCAGTGCCACAAATATGTTGCACTATCATTATCAACTTTGCATCTTTTGGCATCAATATAATGAATATGTGTATTACCACGATCGAGATCCAACAAACTATTTTCATTGGGTGTATTACCATCGAAGGTTTTATTCATATAAACAGAACAACAATTATTCTCTAACTTTAAATGAATAACCGTATTGCAAGAAATATGATCTAATCATATTTATGCTCAACGCAAACACCAAATAACATTTATTTAGGTTCTACACTAATCTTGAAAGTATAGGGAGTGTACGATGATGATCATATCAATCTTGGAACCATTTCCAACACACATCGTTACTTCACCCTCAACTAGTCTCCATATATTCTATAACTCCTGTTTTGAGTTACTAATTTTAGCAACCGAACAAGTATCAAGTACCCAGGGGTTACTATAAACACTAGTAAGGTACACATCAATAACCTGTATATCAAATATACCCTTGTTCACTTTGCCATCCTTCTTATCCACCAAAAATTTAGGGCATTTCCACTTCCAGTGACCATTTCCTTTGCAGTAGAAGCACTCAGTTTCAGGCTTTGGTCCAGCTTTGGGCTTCTTCGCGGGAGTGACAACTTGCTTGCCATTCTACTTGAAGTTCCCTTTCTTTTCCTTTGCCCTTTTATTGAAACTAGTGGTCCTTATCAATCATCAACACTTGATGATCTTTCTTGATTTCTACCTTTGTCGATTTCAGCATCACGAAGAGCTCGGGAATCGTTTTCTTCATCCCTTTCATTATAGTTCATCACGAAGTTCCACTAACTTGGTGATGGTGACTAGAGAACTCTGCCAATCACTATCTTATCTGGAAGATTAACTCCCACTTGATTCAAGCGATTGTAGTACTCAGACAATCTAAGCACTTGCTCACTAGTTGAGCAATTCTCCTCCATCTTTTAGGCGAAGTATTTGTTAGAGGTCTCATACCTCTTGACACGGGCATGAATCTGAAATACCAATTTCATCTCATGGAACATCTCATATGTTCCGTGACGTTTCACAAACATTTTTGTAGTCCGGGTTCTAAGCCATAAAGCATGGTGCACAAAACTATCAAGTAGTCATCATACTGAGCTAGCCAAATGTTCATAACGTCTGCATCTGCTCCTGCAATAGGTCTGTCACCTAGCGGTGCATCAAGGACATAATTCTTCTGTGCAGCAATGAGGATAAACCTTAGATCACGGACCAAGTCTGCATCATTGCTACTAACATTTTTCAACATAGTTTTCTCTAGGAACACATATAAAAAAACATAGGGCAGCAACAACGCGAGCTATTGATCTACAACATAATTTGCACAATACTACCATGACTAAGTTCATGATAAATTAAAGTTCAATTAATCATATTACTTAAGAACTCCCACTTAGATAGACATCCCTCTAATCCTCTAAATGATCACGTGATCCAAATCAACTAAACCATGTCCGATCATCACGTGAGATGGAGTAGTTTCAATGGTGAACATCACTATGATGATCATATCCACTATATGATTCACGCTCGACCTTTCGGTCTCCGTGTTCCGAGGCCATATCTGTTATATGCTAGACTCGTCAAGTTTAACCTGAGTATTCTGCGTGTGCAACTGTTTTGCACCTGTTGTATTTGAACGTAGAGCCTATCACACCCGATCATCACGTGGTGTCTCAGCATGAAGAACTTTCGCAACGGTGCATACTCAGGGAGAACACTTATACTTTGATAATTTAGTGAGGGATCATCTTATAATGCTACCGTCAATCAAACCAAGATAAGATGTATAACAGATAAACATCATATGCAATCAATATAAGTGATATGATATGGCCATCATCATCATCTTGTGCTTGTGATCTCCATCTTCGAAGCACCATCATGATCACCATCATCACCGGCGCGACACCTTGATCTCCATCGTAGCATCGTTGTCATTTCGCCAATCTTATGCTTCTACGAATATCGCTACCGCTTAGTGATAAAGTAAAGCATTACAGGGCGATTGCATTGCATACAATAAAGCGACAACCATATGGCTCCTGCCAGTTGCCGATAACTCGGTTACAAAACATGATCATCTCATACAATAAAATTTAGCATCATGTCTTGACCATATCACATCACAGCATGCCCTGCAAAAACAAGTTAGACGTCCTCTACTTTGTTGTTGCAAATTTTATGTGGCTGCTACGGGCTGAACAAGTTCTTACCTACGCATCAAAACCACAACAATAGTTTGTCAAGTTGGTGTTGTTTTAACCTTCACAAGGACCGGGCGTAGCCATACTCGGTTCAACTAAAGTGAGAGAGACAGACACCCGTCGGTCACCTTTAAGCAACTAGTGCTCATGGCGGTGAAACCAGACTCGCGTAAGCGTACGCGTAATGTCGGTCCGAGCCGCTTCATCTCACAATACCGCTGAACCAAAGTATGACATGCTGGTAAGCAGTATGACTTATATCGCCCACAACTCACTTGTGTTCTACTCGTGCATATGACATTTACGCATAAAACCTGGCTCGGATGCCACTGTTGGGGAACATAGTAATTTCAAAAAAAATCCTATGCACACGCAAGATCATGGTGATGCATAGCAACGAGAGGGGAGAGTGTTGTCTACATACCCTTGTAGACCGTAAGCGGAAGCGTTAGCACAACGCGGTTGATGTAGTCATACGTCTTCACAATCCGACCGATCAAGTACCGAACGTACGGCACCTCCGAGTTCAGCATGCGTTCAGCCCGATGACGTCCCTCGAACTCCGATCCAGCCGAGTGTTGAGGGAGAGTTTCGTCAGCACGACGGTGTGGTGACAATGATGATGTTCTACCGACACAGGGCTTCGCCTAAGCACCGCTACAGTATTATCGAGGTGGACTATACTGGAGGGGGGCACCGCACACGGCTAAAAGATCAAATGATCAATTGTTGTGTCTCTAGGGTGCCCCCCTGCCCCCGTATATAAAGGAGCAAGGGGGGTGCGGCCGTCCAAGGGGAGAGGCATGCCGGGAGGAGTCCTACTCCCACCGGGAGTAGGACTCCCCCCTTTCCTAGTTGGATTAGGACTTGGGAGGGGGGAAAGAGGAGGGAGAGAGGAAGGAAGGGGGGGCGCCGCCCCCCTCTCCTTGTCCTATTCGGACTAGGGGGGAGGGGCGCACAGCCCAGCCCTGGCCGCCTCTCCTCTTCTCTGTAAAGGCCCACTAAGGCCCATTAACCTCCTAGGGGGTTCCGGTAACCTCCCGGTACTCCGGTAAAATCCCGATTTCACCCGGAACACTTCCGATATCCAAACATAGGCTTCCAATATATCAATCTTCATGTCTCGACCATTTCGAGACTCCTCATCATGTCCGTGATCACATCCGGGACTCCGAACAACCTTAGGTACATCAAAACATATAAACTCATAATATAACTGTCATCGTAACATTAAGCGTGTGGACCCTACGGGTTCGAGAACTATGTAGACATGACCGAGACACGTCTCCGGTCAATAACCAATAGCGGAACCTGGATGCTGATATTGGCTCCCACATATTCTACGAAGATCTTTATCGGTCAAACCGCATAACAACATACGTTGTTCCCTTTGTCATCGGTATGTTACTTGCCCGAGATTCGATCATCGGTATCTTAATACCTAGTTCAATCTCGTTACCGGCAAGTCTCTTTACTCGTTCCATAATACACCATCCCTCAACTAACTCATTAGTTGCAATGCTTGCAAGGCTTAAGTGATGTGTATTACCGAGAGGGCCTAGAGATACCTCTCCGACAATCGGAGTGACAAATCCTAATCTTGAAATACGCCAACCCAACATGTACCTTCGGAGACACCTGTAGAGCACCTTTATAATCACCCAGTTACGTTGTGATGCTTGGTAGCACACAAAGTGTTCCTCCGGTAAACGGGAGTTTCATAATCTCATAGTCATAGGAACATGTATAAGTCATGAAGAAAGCAATAGCAACATACTAAACGAACAAGTGCTAAGCTAACAGAATGGGTCAAGTCAATCACATCATTCTCCTAATGATGTGATCTTGTTAATCAAATGACAACTCTTTGTCCATGGCTAGGAAACATAACCATCTTTGATTAATGAGCTAGTCAAGTAGAGGCATACTAGTGACACTTAGTTTGTCTATGTATTCACACATGTATTATGTTTCCGGTTAATACAATTCTAGCATGAATAATAAACATTTATCATGAAATAAGGAAATAAATAATGACTTTATTATTGCCTCTAGGGCATATTTCCTTCAACATCGTCACCTCGCCCTTAACTAGTCTCTGTTCATTTTGCAACTCATGTTTCGAGTTACTAATCTTAGCAATTGAACCGATATCAAATACCCAGGGGCTACTATGAATACTAGTAAAGTACACATCAATAACATGTATATCAAATATACCTTTGTTCACTTTGCCATCCTTCATATTCGCCAAGTATTTGTGGTAGTTCCGCTTCCAATGACCATTTCCTTTGCAGTAGAAGCACGCAGTTTCAGGCTTGGGTCTAGCTTTGGGTTTCTTCATGGGAGCGGCAACTTGTTTGCCATTCTTCTTGAGGTTCCCTTTCTTTCCCTTTTTGCCTTTTTTCTTGAAACTAGTGGTCTTGTTAACCATCAACAATTGATGCTCTTTCTTGATTTCTAACTTCGTCGATTTCAGCATCGCGAAGAGCTCGGGAATAATTTTCGCCATCCCTTGCATATTATAGTTCATCACGAAGTTCTACTAGCTTGGTGATAGTGACTAGAGTACTCTGTCAATCACTATCTTATCTAGAAGATTAACTCCCACTTGATTCAAGCGATTATACTACCCAGACATTCTGAGCATATGATCACTGGCTGAACTATTCTCCTCCATCTTGTAGGCAAAGTACTTGTCGGAGGTCTCATACCTCTCGACACGGGCATGAATCTGAAATACCAATTTCAGCTCTTGGAACATCTCGTATGTTTCATGGCGTTCAAAATGTCTTTGAAGCCCCGATTCTAAGCCGTAAGGCATGACATACTAAACTATCAAGTAGTCATCATATTGAGCTTGTCAAACGTTCATAACGTCTGCATCAGATCCTGCAACAGGTCTGTCACCTAGCGATGCATCAAGGACATAATTCTTCTGTGCAGCAATGAGGATAATCCTCAGATCACAGACCAAGTCCGCATCATTGCTACTATCATCTTTAAACTTAGTTTTCTATAGGAACATATCAAAAACTAGGGGAGCTATATCGCGAGCTAATGATCTACAACATAGATATGCAAAACTATTAAGACTAAGTTCATGATAAATTAAGTTCAATTAATCAAACTACTAAAGAACTCCCACTTAAATAGACATCCCTCAAGTCATTTAAGTGAAACATGATCCAAATCAACTAATCCATATCCGATTATCATGTGAGATGGGGTAGTCATCAATGGTGAACATCTCTATGTTGATCATACTATATGTCTCATGTTCGACCTTTCTATCTCCAATGTTCCAAGGCCTTGTTTGTACTTTGTTGTTGACCCAAGTATTCTGCATGTGCAAAATTGTCTTACACCCATTGTATGTGAACGTAGAGTCTATCACACCCGATCATCACGTGGTGTCTCAACACGACGAACTGTAGCAACGGTGCATACTCAAGGAGAACACTTTTATCTTGAAATGTGAAGGACTCATCTTATAATGCTACCGTCATACTAAGAAAAATAAGATGCATAAAAGATAAACATCACATGCAACCAAAATATGTGACATGATATGGCCATCAACATCTAGTGCTTTTGATCTCCACCTCCAAAGCATCGTAATGATCTCCATTGTCACCGGCTCGACACCTTGATCCCCATCGTTGTGTCATAATCATCTCGCCAACTATTGCTTCTACAACTATCGCTAACACATAGTGATAAAGTAAAGCAATTACATGGCGTTTGCATTTCATACAATAAAGAGACAACCATAAGGCTCCTGTTGGTTGCCGATAAATTACAAAACATGATCATCTCATACAATAACGTATATCACATCATGTCTTGACCATATCACATCATAACATACCCTGCAAAAATAAGTTAGACGTCCTCTACTTTGTTGTTGCAAGTTTTACGTGGCTGCTATCGGTTTCTAGCAAGAACCGTTCTTACCTACGGCAAAAACCACAACGGTGATTCGTCAAGTTTGTTGTTTTAACCTTCTTCAAGGACTATCCGTAGTCAAATTTGATTCAACTAAAGTAGTAGAAACAGACACCCGCCAGCCACCTTTATGCAAAACTAGTTGCATGTCAGTCGGTGGAACCGGTCTCATGTGTGTGGAAATGTAAGGTTGGTCCGGACCGCTTCATCCCACAATACCGCCGAATCAAAATAATACGTTGGTGGTAATCAATATGACTATCACCACCCACAACTCTTTGTGTTCTACTCGTGCATATCATCTACGCATAGACCTGGCTCTGATACCACTGATGGGAATCGTTGCATGGAAAACAAAAAAAGTTCTACGCACACACAATGATCTATCCATGGAGATGCATAGGAACAAGGGGGAGAGTGTGTCTACGTACCCTTGTAGACCGTAAGCGGAAGCGTTTCACAACGCGATTGATGTAGTCGAACTTCTTCGCACTTCAACCGATCAAGTACCAAACGCACGGCACCTCCGTGTTCTACACACGTTCAACTCAGTGATGTCCCTCGCCTTATTGATCCAGCAAGATGTCGAGGTAGTGGATGAGTTCCGTCAGCACAACGGGATGGTGACGGTGATGGTGAAGTGATATCCGCGGGGCTTTGCCTAAGCACTACGAAAATATGACCGAGGGTGTAAACGGTGGAGGGGGCACCACACACGACTAACAATTGATCTCTGGTGTGCTAGGCGCCCCCTCCCACATATATATAGGTGGGACGGAGGGAGGAGCAGCAATTGGAGGAGCCCAAAGTAGGACTAATCCTACTTGGAGTCCCTCCCAAGCCGCGCCCCCCTGCCATATATAACCGAGGGGGAAGGAAAGAGGGGGGACAGGGAAGGATGGGGGGATCCTATTCCACTCTTTCCTTTACCTTACCCTCTTTCCTTCTCCTCCTAGGTTGGCCCATATGGGGGGGCACCAGCCCCTTGTGGCTGGTGTGTTTCCCCTCTTGGCCCATAAGGCCCATATCTTTTGCCGCGGGTGCCCGGAACCCCTTTAGGTGACCCGATAAGTGCACCGTACCCCCCGAAACACTTCCAGTGTCCGAATACCATCGTCCTATGTATCAATCATTACCTCTCGACCATTTTGAGGCTCCTCATTGTGTACGTGATCTCATCTGGGACTCCGAACAACATTCGGTCACCAAATCACATAACTCATATAATACTATATCGTCAACGGACGTTAAGCGTGCGGACCCTACGGGTTCGAGAACTATGTAGACATGACCGAGACACCTCTTCTATCAATAACCAATAGCGGAACCTGGATGCCCATATTGGCTCCTACATATTCTACAAAGATCTTTATTGGTCGAACCATTATGACAACATACATAATTCCCTTTGTCCATCGGTATGTTACTTGCCCAAGATTCGATTGTTGGTATCATCATTCCTAATTAAATGTCGTTACTGGCAAGTCTCTTTACTCGTTCCGTAATACATCACCTCGTGACTAACTCCTTAGTCGTTTTCTTGCAAGCTTATGATGTGTATTACCAAGAGGGCCCAGAGATACCTCTCCGATACTCAGAGTGACAAATCCTAATCTTGATCTATGCCAACTCAACAAACACCTTCGGAGATACCTGTAGAGCTTTATAATAACCTAGTTACGTTGTGATGTTTGATAGCACACAAGGCATTCCTCTGGTATCCGGGAGTTGCATAATCTCATAGTCGAAGGAATATGTATTTAACATGAAGAAAGAAATAGCAATAAACTGAACGATCAATATGCTAAGCTAACGGATGGGTCTTGTCCATCACATCATTCTCCTAATGATGTGATCCTGTTATCAAATTACAACACATGTCTATGGTTAGGAAACCTTAACCATCTTTGACCAACGAGCTAGTCTAGTAGAGGCTTACTAGGGATACGGTATTTGTTTATGTATTCACACATGTATTTAGGTTTCCGATCAATACAATTATAGCATGAATAATAAACCTTTATCATGAATAAGGAAATATAAAATAACAACTTTATTATTGCCTGTAGGGCATATTTCCTTCAAAATAAACTCCTACAACCTGAGATACTAAACTCTGCACCTATAGGATGCTATAGCAAAAGAACAAGAGTGAATCGCAAATGCTACATTTTCATCACTTGTCCACTTGTAGCAGGCATATTAGGAAAAGATCAATAGAGCCTCCGTACAACGGGGCCCCAGCTGTAAGCACGCTTGAAGACATCCCTTGCTACCTGGGCCAACCTCTTGGTGACTTCCTTAAGAATTTTTTGCACTCCTCTTTTCTGTAGCACACCCCACGAATCCAACAGAGATATAAGGAGAAGATTATGTCAGTATGATCTTTAGGTAAAGAACTTTGAAAGCAAGATTTATTTCTTGCTTTCTAGATCGACCACAACAAAGCAGCCACACTAATAGATCTAACCACTCTATCTTACCCAGTATACTTAGGAAGCCAATTCTAGCAAAAGTCAAAGAATGACAGGGGTGTTTGGGGATATCACAAAGCCCTCACAACTACATTCCAAAGAAACCAAGCAAAAGAGCAAGTAAAAAATAGATGACCAATACATTCATTGGCACTACAAAACTCAAATTTGTTGGTGCCATTCCAGCCTTTTTTACACAAGTTGTCCTTGGTGAGGATCCTCCCTTTGATAACTAACCATATAAAAGCCTTAATTTTCAAAGGTACCTTCAGTTTCCACAGAAACTTAAAAGGGAACACTACTCTCCTAGCAATAATATATTTATAAAGAGATTTAATAGAGAATTGACCAGAGTTGGTCAAAAGCCATTTGACTTTGTCAGGTTCCTCACTCAGAACAACCTGATTGCACATATCTAAAAGTTTATTCCACATACCCAGCGTCTCCCCATATAAAGATCTCCTAAATCTAATGCAGTTAAAATCTTGTTCAAATGCTTTAGCAACCGTAATGTTTGACGGAAAGTAAGTTTATACAAGTGAGGAAATAGTTGATAGAGAGGCTTATTATGGATCCAAGCATCTTCCCAAAATCTAGGTTTACACCGATCCCCAACAATTCTCTGAAAACAGTTGTAAAAGATATGTTTAACACTCATGATACCATTCCAGACATGAGAATTGGCAGGAGATGACTCACATTGAACCAAAGTTTTCCTATTCAAATACTTTGCTCTAATCATCTCCTGTGAGTCCCCATCTTCATTCTCAAGTCTCTAGATCCATTTGCACAAGAGACTAATATTCTTGATATCCAGATTAGTAACACCCAATCCCCCTTGGTCTCTAGGTTGGCAAACATCAAGGCAGTTAACTAGACAGAACTTCCTAACCCCCCCTCTTTTTCTTGCCAAAGCACCCTTGCTCGAAAGAAATCAATTATTTTACCTACTCCCTTCAGTAGACAGAAAAAGTTAAGTAAATGACCAATGGCGTTACTCAAATAAGTTTAAGTGCGGATAATCCTACCATTCATAGATAATAGACCCCCCCCTGCCATGTTGCAGCTCCTTTCTCTACTTTTTCTCCCGCTAGCTTCTAGTCAACATTACAAAATTTTTTATAATGCAGGGGAAGACCTAAATACCTAAAAGGGAAACCCCCAATAGCACAAGTAAAAATGTCGGCATAATCAGCTTATTTCTCCAAAGCTTTACCGAAATGGAAAATTTCACTTTAAAAAATAATAATAATCGGATTGGTCAAATGCTCAAATACACACATATAATAATTTTGAGGTTCCTAGCTGCCTCAAGGTCATCTTCAAAACAGAAAATAGTATCATCCGCATATTGCAAAATATTTAGACCTCCTGCATACAACCTAGGCAACACTCCCTTAATAAATCCTTGTTCTTGCACCCTTTGTACTAGGGTAGCAAGAGCGTCAGACACCAAATTTAAAAGCAAGGGGGAAAACGGGTCCCCTTGCCTCAAACCCTGCCTAGTAACAGAATACGGGCCAATTACATCATTAAATTACATCATTAATAGTGATGGCTACCTTACCATTACTAACGGCATCTTTTGTCCACTAGACAAAACGTTCTAGGAAGCCTTTCATCTTTTGTTGTTAATTTGAACTGCAAAATGGTCTTACATTATAGTACAGAGGTAGTATATACAAACAATGCCGGTGAGTAGCATGGCCACATGACTCGCGGTATGTGGAAAGCAAGGCACATGTCCGATGCGAATTCTTGGACATACGGATCGGTACTGTCCGGACATACTGAGTCTTCATATGGTGTACATACCTATGAAAAATGACATTAGAACCAGGGATACTACTAAGGGCATCTCCAACGTTGGCCTGCAAATTTGTTCCAGCATGTGTCCGCGAACATGGATGTCGGAGCCGGTCATCCAACGCTGCCCACATACATTTCAACAATTATTTGTACTAACCAGATGGATTTCATACAAACCGGTGAAAACATTTACATTTTGGACATACTTTAACTAAAAAGGTTAAACTATGTGCACGTACGATCGCAGAGCTCCATTCCTACAACACAGATACACTACACTAGTCTACGACCGCCCACAGCGGATCCTTTTGTCTTCCCCTTGTCCAGCAGCCCGCTCATCGGACTACCGGGAGACCCGTGGGTATATTATCCCCCCTTATCTTGCATGTGTCCGGCTACGCCGCTCATCGGAGTGCCAAAGGGGGTGCTTTAGCTGGAGGGGAAGGGTGCCTACTCTGCTTCCGTGAAGCCGAGGTGGGGGTCGGTGATGGTTTGCTCTGAACCGGGAAAGTCACCGGCTTTGCATGCCAGCGACGTGCCGGCGGTGGCCTTCCTGGGACCCAAGTGGCGGCGGCCTCCCATGTTCTAATTTTCCTCTATGTTGGTAGCGAACGCGGACACGCTGGCCACCAACTCGTCGATCTCCGCATAGCCAACTACTTTCTCCATCGACCAGGCGCGGCTCCACAACGTTGACTGCGGATGGCCTCATCCATGACATCCATGATGCTTGTTCCGCCGTGCTCCCCCACGTGCCTACCTGGAGCAACTCGTCACTCCTCCGCGAGCTGGCTTGGAGTGGTGAGTTGTTGAACCACACACCGGCTTGGAGCGGCAACTTGCTTCGTCGGGCTAGGCGAGGGAGGTGGAGCGGCGAGTTGCATGGCTCGTATCCACGGGCTCGGCGGGCCATCCAGCCGGCTAATACATCTCCATTATATCTATAATTTTTGATTGTTTCATGCCAATATTCTACCACTTTACATACTTTTGGCAACAATTTATATGATTTCTTGGACTAACATATTGATCCAGTGCCCAGTGCGAGTTCCTGTTTATTGCATGTTTTTTGTTTCACAAAAAATCCATATCAAAAGAATTCCAAACGTGATAAAAACTTACGGAGTTTATTTTTTGGAATATATGTGATTTTAGGGGAAAAGAATCAACATGAGACGATGCTCGAGGGCCCCACAAGCCATAGGGGCATGCCCCCCTACCCTGGGTGCACCCTGAAGGCATGTGGCCACCCTGTAAGGCGGTTGGTGCCCTTCTTTCGCCGCAAGAAAGCTAATATATGGATAAAAATCGTGTTAAAATTTCAGCCCAATCAGAGTTACAGATCTCCGAGAATTTAAGAAAGGTGAAAGGCCAGAATCTGGGAATGCAGAAATAGAAGGAAACAGAGAGAGATCCAATCTTGGAGGGGCTTCCGCCCCTCTGCCACCATGGAGTCCAAGGACCGGAGGGGAAACCCTCCTCTCATCTAGGGGGGAGGTCAAGGAAGAGGAAGAAGGAGGGGGCTCTCTTCCCCTCTCTCCCGGTGGCACCGGAACACCGTCGGGGCAATCATCATGTGGCGGCGATCTACAGCAACACCTCCGTCATCTTTCCCAACATCTTCATCACCTTCCCTCATCTATATTCAGCGGTCCACTTTCCCGCAACTCGTTGTACACTCTACTTGAACACGGTGCTTTATGCTTCATATTATTATCCAATGATGTGTTGCCATCCTATGATGCTTGAGTAGATTTTTGTTGTCCTATCGGTGATTGGTGAATTGTTATGATTGGTTTAATTTTCTTGTGGTTTATTGTTGTCCTTTGGTGCCCATCATATGAGTGGTCGTGTTGATCACACTATAGGGTTAGTTGTATGTTGATAGGACTATGTATTGGAGGGCAAGGGTGATAGCGCCTTCAGCCTAGCATAGAAATTGATGCATACGGGATTGAGGGGGGACCAGTATATCTTAATGCTATGGTTGGGTTTTACCTTAATTAACGTTAGTAGTTGTGGATGCTTGCTAATAGTTCCAATCATAAGTGCATATAATTCCAAGTAAGGGATAACATGCTAGCAGTGGCATCTCCCACATAAAACTTGTTATCGGTCTAGTAACGTAGTCAATTGCTTAGGGACAATTCTGCAACTCCTACCACCACATTTCCACACTCGTTAAACTAACTTAATTGTTTATGTATCTAAACAACTCCTAGTTTTTATTTGCGTGCTCTTTATTATCTTGCAAACCTATCCTACAACACCTACAAAGTACTTCTAGTTTCATACTTGTTCTAGGTAAAGCGAACGTTAAGCGTGTGTATAGTTGTATCGGTGGTCCATAGAACTTGAGGGAATATTTGTTCTACATTTAGCTCCTCGTTGGGTTAGACACTCTTACTTATCGAAAGAGGCTACAACTGTTCCCCTATACTTGTGGGTTATCACCAGCTTTTATGTCGGAGAACTGCTCTTCCTGCTCGCTGGGTGCCATGGAAAGTGTAGAGACAATGGTGCAACTAGGAGATGGGGAGCGGAGTTGTGGTGTGATTCTTGTCCGGCGACTGGCCTTGTTTCAATAGCCGACTGGCTGGGGGGAGCTTGCCCGACATTGTGTTTAATGCCGACCCGCTCATGAATGGACGTGTGGCTGGAGTAGGTTTCGGAGCACACATGTGAGTTTAATGGAGATGTTTGAATGCGGTGAGGAGGTGTGTTCAGTTGGGCATGCAGCGGGTGGCGCCCTCGATCGGCGCACTGCTTCAATGTCGGTGCAGTGAGAGGTCGCGTCTGCCACCTAGCCTGTATAAATGCAGAGCGGCTGCTCTATAGCGGCATGAATGAGGATAGTTAGTGTCGGGTGGGCGAGGGAGGCGGGTTTTGGGTGGGCTAGTGTGGTCAGAACTCATAAGCGGGTGTGGCTGCTGTCCGGACGCCCGCAAAGCCCCCCTAGTTTGTCTCCAGTTTTCTGGAGAAAGTGTGTCCGGAAGGTCGAGCGGACCGATACAGACTCACATTGGATGCCACAACACGTCCGAACAGCGCGGTCCAAATGCTTGCGGACGGTTTGAGAGTCGGCATTGGAGATGCCTTAAGATCAAGTATTCTTCTAAGTTTGGTCTAAATTAATAGCTCCTTTCTATATCATGAATTTTGTAATGACTTAGTTTTTTAGGGGGTTTGAACTAAAAAACATATCAACACCATATGAATTATTTCGAATGAAATTCTAATGATACTAGTACTGAAAAGGTTGCCTCGGCCTCTCATGTGGTTCCGTTCAGGAGAAAACCTCTCATGTGGTTCCGTTTGGGAAAAAAACCTCTCATGTTGTTCAAGAAGCCCATTAGTGATGGTTCTTGTGGGTTGTGGTCATTAGATGCAGTTGGTTTTTTACTCAGAAGAAGATGCAGTTGGTTTTTTACTCAAAAGAAGATGTAGTTGGTCAAACCGCTATCGGGTTTCTCTTGAAACTCTCAATAGATATAGTTCTCACAAAGCGGTTCATCTTTGAACCGCCAGAGGTTTTATCCATAAAAATGCCTTTTTTATTGCACCTGCATGTGAAGTTGTGGCATCTTTGGCAGTTGAACCGCCAGTGGGGTCATCTATAGTGGGCATGGCCTCCCCTACACAAAGCGCGCGCGCACACACACACAATGATATAGTGAATCACATTCATACTGGGCCATGCACACATCATCATATTCACATTCAACATTTCACAAACTATTTTTGGCAAATGTTTGCATAGTCATGTTTGTATGAAATGGGAAAAGATGGTTACAGATTAAGTGAAGGATCTAAATTACAGTGAACAAAGTAATGAAAAGAAGACCTTCACTTTCTCTATTACACTGTTACCTTAGTGAGTATTATTATTCGGTTCTACGCTAATGACACGAAAGTATACATGGTATTTTCGGTCTTTTTTAAGAACTAGTATAGCAATTTGAAGCAAACATGAAGGCTAAAAAAAATAACACGGCGCCTGAAGTTTGGGGGGAAACAAACATGCCTTTTCTTCTTGGTTATGTCGATGTGTAGTAGTTGGCATAGGCTTGGCAAAACTTGTGTGGTTATTCAGTATTTGGCATCAGTTCCATAATCAGGTCTTTGTAGTGTCTCTAAAGACAATTCAAGTTAGCAATGCAACAGTCCATTTCAACAAAATCAGATTAGTTGAATGTATTTTGAAATATATTAGAAAATATAAATTCCATCAGTTTTGCATATATGTTCTTCATATATGATTACCTTCTCGTCATGGATTGTAAAACCTGAACAATGACCTACGTGTGTCTATATTAGAGCATCTCCAATAGATGATGTAGATGTATAAATAATTGTTTTTTTAATAATGAAGGCCCAAATGATGCTCAATAGATGATCTAGATGTAAAAGAAATTATCAGATTTTACTTTAAATGTAAAATACATCACTTGGTGATGCAAATTTGCATCATATGTGGCAGTCCCAGCAAAACCTCACCGTGTCGCGCAAAAGCCCAACCGCTGCGGAAAGCTCATTCCCTCCCCAACCTGTGTGAATGTTGTGCCAGCCGCCGCGTCGTCCGCACACTGCACCCCGTCGCTACCCCGCCCGCCCACCGCACCCCGCCGCCGCCGGATCCGACCTTCCCACCCCGGTCGCTGAGGGATCTGCCTCTTCCTGATACTTCTCCAACGTATCTATAATTTTTTATTGTTCCATGATGTTATATTATCAATTTGGGATGTTTTATAATCATTTTATAGTCATTTTATATCATTTTTTGCTACGAACCTATTGACATAGTGCCAAGTGCTAGTTGTTGTTTTCTGCATGTTTTTTACATCGTGGGAAATCAATATCAAACGGAGTCCAAATGCAATGAAACTTTATGGAGATTTTTATGGACCAGAAGACACCCAATGGGCCAAGGTGCGCCTGGGGGATGCTCCGAGGGGAGCACAACCCACCAGGGCGCGCCAGGAAGCCTAGGCGCGCCCTGGTGGGTTGTGCCCACCTCGGGTGCCCCCCGGACCGCCTCTTTGCTCTATAAATACCCCAATATTCTAGAAACCCTAGGGGAGTCGACGAAAATAAATTCCAGCCGCCGCAGAGTCCAGAACCACCAGATCCAATCTACACACCATCACGGAGGGGTTCACCACTTCCATTGGTGCCTCTCCGATGATGCATGAGTAGTTTTTTGTAGACCTTTGGGTCCGTAGTTAGTATCTAGATGGTGTCCTCTCTCGCTGAATTCTCAATACAATGGTCTCTTGGAGATCCATATGATGTAACTCTTTTTGCGGTGTGATTGTTGGGATCCGATGAACTTTGAGTTTATGATCAGATCTATCTTTTTATATCCATGAAAGTTATTTGAGTTTCTTTGATATCTTATATGCATGATTGCTTATAGCCTCGTATTTCTTCTCTGATATTTGGGTTTTATTTGGCCAACTTGATCTATTTATCTTGCAATGGGAAGAGGTGCTTTGTAGTGGGTTCGATCTTACGGTGCTTGATCCCAGTGACAGAAGGGGAACCAACACGTATGTATTGTTGCTACTAAGAATAAAGCGATGGGGTCTATCTCTACATAGATAGATCTTGTCTACATCATGTCATTGTTCTTATTGCATTACTCTGTTTTTCCATGAACTTAATACACTAGATGCATGCTGGATAGCGGTCGATGTGTGGAGTAATAGTAGTAGATGCAGGCAGGAGTCAGTCTACTAAGCTTGGACGTGATGCCTATATAATGATCATTGCCTGGATATCGTCATGATTATTTGAAGTTCTATTAATTGCCCAACAGTAATTTGATTACCCACCGTTTGCTATTTTTCTCGAGAGAAGCCACTAGTGAAACCTACGGCCCCCGGGTCCCTTTCTCATATTATTTGCCTTTGCGATCTACTTTTTCTTTGCTTTTATTTTCAGATCTATTGAACCAAAAATACAAAAATACCTTGCTGCAATTTATTCTTACTTATTTTGTTTGGCGTTCAATGTATCAATCTACTACAATTTTATTCATGTCCGTTTGCCTATCTTGGGGCCCGCTACCCGAAAGGGATTAACAACCCCTTTTACACGTCGGGTTGCGAGTATATGTTATTTCAGTGCAGGTGTTGTTTATGTTGTGTTGCTTGGTTCTTCTACTGGTTCGATAACCTTGGTTTCATCACTGAGGGAAATACCTACCGTCGCTGGGCTGCATCATCCCTTCCTCTTTGGGGAAATGCCGACGTAGTTCTAGCAGACAGGAACTTTCTGGCACCACTCCTAGGGAGTCATCACTTCCCTGCCACCCCATGCCTCCAAATCGGCCAAATCCTCTGATTTGAAGCCGCTTCATCGGTGTCACCGTGTCACCTGATTCTGGAGATGCATTGCCCGCATCCGCCACCGCACGGCCTCCGCAACACCCTACCACACTTCTTCGGCCGTCCCTCATCCACACCGTCGCCCGCTCCGTTCCCACCCCTGTATCAAGTCGCCGAAGAAGTCGAAGAGCAAGTATGGCTTCACGGGGATGCGGTCGAAGCCCTCCGGGAACTTCGGTGTCGAGTTCTAGTGCGGTTGTCATTGCTACTAGCTCGACACCTACCCGTCCTACGACGAGGTCGCGCGTGCGTATGATGTCGCTGCATGGTGTTTCGGCCAGCCGAGGCATTTGCTCAACTAGACGGAGATCGAAGAACGGAAGACGGTGGAGTTCCTCGGGTCGAAGAATCTGGAAATCTCGCCGATCAAAGATAAGATGAAGTCGGGGGTTCACATTGCTCATGGCGAGAGTGATGAAGAGGCGTTGGCAAGGTTTGCACGGGAGAATCCACAATGTGTCCAAAACAAACTAGAGTTCTACTAGAAACGTGAGGTTGCGTAGAAAAGAAGAAGAAGAATGTGAAGCTGGAGGATGAGGTCAGACCCTCAAAAGTGACGGTGATCCCCGTCGATTCTGACTCAGAGTAGGAGGATGATGAGGAGGAAGACGACGGGGAGCTCCATGACTCCGACGACATGTCCACTGAGGCGTTCTAGGATTAGTTCGGTAGCGACCCCAAGGAGTAGTTTTCTCTTTGATGTAGTTCAAGTAGAATCGAGACAAAGTACTCGGTATGGTCTAGTAATTTTATGTTTTATGAACTATGTTTGCTTCAAATGAAGTTGGTATGTTTGATCTATATGTTTGAAATGATCTAGTAGTGTTACATCATCTATTGAAGCACTAATGCCCTATTTTACATCGTCTGTTGGAGTTGGCTGTGTTTTTTATGATGTAAAAAAGCACTTCTTCGTGATGTATATTTTACTCACACCACATTTTGGTGATGTAAAATACATCATGTATTGGAGATGCTCTTACAATCGTGATCGAGGACAACATCATACAATCCTAAAATGGTATTCTATGCAACAAAAGCTTGCAGAGAATGGATAACATCAAGGATCATGTGCTCTTGTTGTTTGATGTCGTGTAGGACCTAAACATGTATACACAATTGGTCGCACACTCAGAATTAGTCAGAATAAAGTAATGCTTGTAGGATCAGAAAGTTGTAGGACCTAAACATGTATACAGAATTGGTTGCACACTCAAAAATATCTAGGATAAGTATGCCTAGTAGTATTACCCAACTTATAATAGGGTTAAGGCTTAAATGTAACTCCCCGCAAACTAAGTCTTAAATGTAACTGGATGACATTCTTATACTAGTGCGTAGGCATGTACACACATAGGCATTCACCAAAGAAAAGTCATATTTCATAAAAAGTTAGCAATATTGTTGCTATGCATAAGTAGATTACATGCCTAAGAAAGGATTCGGCATGGGTGTGGTTGGATAATAGGGGAAGTATTTGGTGCACCGTTGCTTGCGGTGCACCTGGGGTGCCCAAATCTAGTTGCATCTTCTCAAATGTTTGAAAATAATCTCTCTCTCTCTCTCCATATATATATATAGAGAGAGAGAGAGGGATTTTCTACCATAGCTTGCCCTAGATATAGCTAGTGTGCTTTGTGATTCACTGTGTGGTACCGTCTCAAGCCCATGTGGTGTGTCAATTCCGCTGTGGTGGCATGCCGGTTCTTGCCGCTTTATGCCTAATGAGCTGACAAAAAGCCTGCCGGCGTGCACCGTCGAAGCAGTGGCCAACGCTAGCGTCCATACATCACAGGTTGGCCGAATTTCGTGTTTTGACCCTTTTGACAAAGAAATTCAAGATCTGACCTCAGTTTGAATTTTTTTCACGATTTGACCCTTTTTCCTACCGCCAGGGCCTCTGGCGGTAGGGTTACACAGCCTACCGCCAGGGACCCTGGCGGTAGGAAACTTATTCACGTCAGCGCGCGGAGACGGCGCCGTCCCCCTCCGTCGCACCCTACAGCCAGGGGCCCTGGCGGTAGGCTGTCTAACCATACCGCCACGGGCCCTGGCGGTAGGGTCTGGGCAGTTATTTGCCCCGAAACCCCCGCGCCCCTGCCCATCTCCCCACCCCTCCCCCTCCCCCCGTCGGCAGTTCATCCTTTTTCTCCCCCAAGTC
>NC_041387.1:52937401-52979497 GCF_002162155.2 Triticum dicoccoides
CCCCAAGTCGCCCCTCTCTCCCTCTCTCATCTCCTCCACTCCCCCCCTGGATCTTCACCGATTCTTCACCGTTTTGGCGGATCGAGATGGCCCCGAGGAGAGAACCGTAAGCTCCTCCGATCCCTCCAATTAGTTTTTGCAAACTTGCTTCCGATTCGACGCATTATTTGCTTGAAATCCCTCATGTTTTTGAACTTAGATTGGATTTTTTTTCACCTAAGATTGATTGTAGTTGTAGTTCTTAGTTCATTAGTAAGTAGTGGTATTGGATATGAACTCTAATCAATAGTTCATATGTTAGTGTGAAGATGAACCCTAGTACATAATTTTTTTTGTTAAAAAATTATGATGTAATGTTGATATGAGGATGAACCCTAGTTTGATGATGCATGTGATATGATGATATGATCTAGTGTGAAGATGAACCCTAGTTTGGTGATGCATGTTGATATGATGATATGAAGATGTTGTTTCGAAAATTTTATTTAAAAATATGAAGATATGATGTATGTTGGAGGGTTTTTTTTATATGATGCATGTTGATATGATTTGATCCATCATGTGTAGTAGATATTTTTGGAGGAATATGCTTAAAATTTTATTTTAATATGATTTGAGTTCATTGTTTGTTTGTGTATGCTTATGCTTATGGTGCTTTTGTTTATGAAACTCTATTAAGGCGGCCACCTCTTGCGGACAACATCGGCCCACGGTACTGCATGCTGGACTAGGCATTCGACAAGGGTCATCGTGCCCGTTTCATAGAGAACGGAGAGGTAAGTGATATGAAAGAAATTTTGACCAAAGTTTTCGGATTGATGAAAATGATTTCCTAACTTTTGGCGTTCACTTTTTGACAGACGCTCCAGCCACTTTTTGACGTGGAACTCCGTTGAAGTTCGTTTGAAATGTTATATGCACAAGTTATCTAATGTTGATCTATGTGATGCCCAAGTTTAATTGTTTAAAATCTGTGATTGATGTCATATTTGTAAAACTTGTTGTATATTGTTGTCATATTGCATTCGAAAACAAACAACCAAATGAACTAGAAACAACAAAACACAGGACCCTACCGCCAAGGACCATGGCGGTAGGTTCACACAGCCTACCGCCAGCCACCTTGGCGGTAGGGCGCACCTACCGCCAAGGCCCTTTCATTCTTCGTTACAGAAACATTACACTGGAAAACATAGGACCCTACCACCATGGGCTCTAGCGCTAGGGTCGCACAGCCTGCCGCCAGGACCCATGGAGGTAGGGTGCACCTACCGCCAGGTCCACTTCACATTTCTTTACAGAAGGTTTGTGCGGCAAAACCCTGCTACACCCTACCGCCAGGTGCTCTGGCAGTAGGTATAGACAGCCTACCGCCAGGCCTCCTGGCGGTAGATACTTATCCATGTCAGCACAGTCAAACGGCCGCCGTCCCCCTTTGCCGCACCCTACCGCCATGGGACGTGGCGGTAGGCTATCTAACCCTACCGCCAGAGGCCCTGGCGGTAGCAAAAGGGTCAAATCCCGAAATTTTTTGCAACCGAGGTCAGATCTTGAATTTCTTACCAAAAAGGGTCAAAACACGAAATTCGGCCTCACAGGTTCCATCCATCGATCGATTTGTGGTGCAGGTTCCCAGACATACATCTTGACGTCCGTCGGTGAGCCGCATGCAGGTTCGAACCAGCAGACGCGACAGATCCATGTGTACGCCTAGGAGGAACCTATGGAATCCATGCGTTGAACTTGCTCGGCGTATATGTATCCAACCAGTATACCGCGCGTATTGTTGTGATGTCCAACACGTTGGTTGTCTCTCGTCATACGTCTTGTATCATATGCGTGCGTGCATGCGTTGTGCTTTACGTCGCGTGTGTTGTATTGTCTCTCGACGCATGACTCGTACTATTATATAGGCGACAATGTTGTCTCGTTGTACCAGAGGCTAATCAATGCCTCCCTTCCGTCATTGCCCGTTGGAGTATTTCTTGAGATGTTTATATCTCATCGGAAATGTATGAGAATTAATATTATTATTTGTCGGCCGGCTCGACGGTTACGCGTAAGTATTCGAAAACGTGTACATACACGCTGCATGCATTTACATACTTAGCCCACACGATGCATGCAACGATATAATGTGAAGGTAGGTATTGATTGACTTCATGACCACTTGTGCACATGTACAGGAGCGCACATACGTATGAGTGAATTCCATACATATGCAAGCTTCATGATCAATAGATATGCGGTCAGTTCTGTATGTGTGTATTAGTGAGCGATCGGTTCCAATGCGAGCGATCACCGGATCTTCCGTAAATACCCTACTCGGTACCACAAGTACCTTGAGCATTTATTAAAAATACCGTGTGTGTTCATATGCGGTCAGTTCCAACATGATTAATCATCGGAGCTTCCAGTAATGGCCTACTAGGTGCCACATGTAGTTTCATCGGTTCCGTGTGTGTATTAGTGAGCAGTCGGTTCCAGTGTCAGGGATCACCAGATCTTCCTTGAACACTCTACTCGGTACCACAAGTAGTTTGAGCAGTCCTCCCCCCCCCCAAAAAAAATACCATGTCTGTTCTTATGTGGTCAATTCCAACGTGATTGATCATTAGAGCTTCCGTTAATGGCCTGCTCGGTACCACATGTAGTTTCATCGGTTCTGTATGTGTGTATTAGTGAGTGGTCGGTTCCAATGCGAGAAATCACCGGATCTTCCATGAATACCCTACTCGGTACCACAAGTAGTTTGAGCAGTTCCTAAAAATACCGTGTGTGATCATATCGGTCAGTTCCAACGTGATTGATCATTGGAGCTTCTGGTAATGGCCTACTAGGTACCACATGTAGTTTCATCGGTTCCGTGTGTGTGTATTAGTGAGCGGTCGGTTCCAATGTAAGGGATCACCGGATCTTCCGTGAATACCCTACTCGGTACCTAGAGTAGTTTGAGCAGTTCCTAAAAAATACAGAAAATTAACTAGCTAATACAGAAAATGAACTAGCTATATGCTCTTGCTGAAGTTAAATACTCCCTCCATAAAGAAATATAAGAGCGTTTAGATCACTATTTTAGTTATCTAAACACAGGGTCGGCCCTGAGGGGGTGGCAGGGGGGCGGCCGCCCAGGGCCCCCGAAATCTAGGGGCCCCCTCCAGGGTTCGCAAGTGTTGGGGAACGTTGCAGAAAATAAAAAATTTCCTACGGTTTCACCAAGATCCATCTATGAGTTCATCTAAGCAACGATTCATAGGAGAGAGATTGCATCTACATACCACTTGTAGATCGCGTGCGGAAGCGTTCAAGAGAACGGTGATGATGGAGTCGTACTCGCCGTGATCCAAATCACCGATGACCAAGTGCCGAACGGACAGCACCTCCATGTTAAACACACGTACGGAGCGGATGATGTCTCCTCCTTCTTGATCCAGCAAGGGGGAAGGAGAGGTTGATGAAGATCCAGCAGCACAACGGCGTGGTGGTGGATGCAGCAGAACTCCGGCAGGGCTTCGCCAAGCTGCTGCGGGAGGAGGAAGAGGTGTAGCAGGGGGAGGGAGGCGCCAAGACACAGGGTGCGGCTGCCCTCCCTCCCCCCTCCTTTATATAGGCCCCCAGGGGGGGCGCCAGCCCTGGAAGATCCAATCTCCCAAGGGGGCGGCGGCCAGGGGGGTGGAGTGCCCCCCAAGGAAAGTGGGGCGCGCCCCCCACCTAGGGTTTCCAACCCTAGGCGCACGGGGGCCCAGGGGGGGCACACCAGACCACTAGGGGCTGGTTCCCCTCCCACTTCAGCCCACGGGGCCCTTCGGGATAGGTGGCCCCACCCGGTGGACCCCCGGGACCCTTCCGGTGGTCCCGGTACAATACCGGGTGACCCCGAAACTTTCCCGATGGCCGAAACAGCACTTCCTATATATAATTATTTACCTCCGGACCATTCCGGAACTCCTCGTGACGTCTGAGATCTCATCCGGGACTCCGAACAACATTCGGTTTGCTGCATACTCATATTCATACAACCCTAGCGTCACCGAACCTTAAGTATGTAGACCCTACGGGTTCGGGAGACATGCAGACATGACCGAGACGGCTCTTCGGTCAATAACCAACAGCGGGATCTAGATACCCATGTTGGCTCCCACATACTCCTCGATGATCTCATCGGATGAACCATTATGTCGAGGATTCAAGCAACCCCGTATACTATTCCCTTTGTCAGACGCTATGTTACTTGCCCGAGATTCGATCGTCGGTATCCCAATACCTCGTTCAATCTCGTTACCGGCAAGTCACTTTACTCGTACCGTAATGCATGATACCGTGACCAGACACTTGATCACTTTGAGCTCATTATGATGCATTACCGAGTGGGCCCAGTGATACCTCTCCGTCATACGGAGTGACAAGTCCCAGTCTCGATCCGTGTCAACCCAACAGACACTTTCGGAGATACCTGTAGTGCACCTTTATAGTCACCCAGTTACGTTGTGACGTTTGGTACACCCAAAGCACTCCTACGGTATCCGGGAGTTACACGATCTCATGGTCTAAGGAAGAGATACTTGACATTGGAAAAAGCTCTAGCAAAACGAACTACACGATCTTGTGCTATTCTTAGGATTGGGTCTTGTCCATCACATCATTCTCCTAATGATGTGATCCGGTTGTCAACGACATCTAATGTCCATAGTCAGGAAATCATGACTATCTGTTGACCAACGAGCTAGTCAACTAGAGGCTTACTAGGGACGTATTGTGGTCTATGTATTCACACGTGTATTACGATTTCCGGATAATACAATTATAGCATGAATAAAAGACAATTATCATGAACAAGGAAATATAATAATAATCCTTTTATTATTGCCTCTAGGGCATATTTCCAACAGTCTCCCACTTGCACTAGAGTCAATAATCTAGTTACATTGTGATGAATCGAACACCCATAGAGTTCTGGTGTTGATCATGTTTTGCTCGCGAAAGAGGATTAGTCAATGGATCTGCGACATTCAGATCTGTATGTACTTTGCAAATATCTATGTCTCCATCTTGAACATTTTCACGGATGGAGTTGAAACGACGCTTGATGTGCCTGGTCTTCTTGTGAAACCTGGGCTCCTTGGCAAGGGCAATAGCTCCAGTGTTGTCACAGAAGAGTTTGATCGGCCCCGACGCATTGGGTATGACTCCTAGGTCGGTGATGAACTCCTTCACCCAAATTGCTTCATGCGTTGCCTCCGAGGCTGCCATGTACTCCGCTTCACATGTAGATCCCGCCACGACGCTCTGCTTGCAGCTGCACCAGCTCACTGCCCCACCATTCAACATATACACGTATCCGGTTTGTGACTTAGAGTCATCCAGATCTGTGTCGAAGCTAGCGTCGACGTAACCCTTTACGACGAGCTCTTCATCACCTCCATAAACGAGAAACATGTCCTTTGTCCTTTTCAGGTACTTCGGGATATTCTTGACCGCTGTCCAGTGTTCTTTGCCGGGATTACTTTGGTACCTTCCTACCAAACTTACGGCAAGGTTTACATCAGGTCTGGTACACAGCATGGCATACATAATAGATCCTATGGCTGAGGCATAGGGGATGACGCTCATCTCTTCTTTATCTTTTGCCGTGGTCGGGCATTGAGCCGAGCTCAATCTCACACCTTGCAATACAGGCAAGAACCCTTTCTTGGACTGATCCATTTTGAACTTCTTCAAAATCTTATCAAGGTATGTGCTTTGTGAAAGACCTATGAGGCATCTCGATCTATCCCTATAGATCTTGATGCCTAATATGTAAGCAGCTTCTCCAAGGTCCTTCATTGAAAAACACTTATTCAAGTAGGCCTTAATGTTGTCCAAGAATTCTATATCATTTCCCATCAAAAGTATGTCATCTACATATAATATGAGAAATGCTACAGAGCTCCCACTCACTTTCTTGTAAACGCAGGCTTCTCCATAAGTCTGCATAAACCCAAACGCTTTGATCATCTCATCAAAGCGAATGTTCCAACTCCGAGATGCTTACACCAGCCCATAAATGGATCGCTGGAGCTTGCATACTTTGTTGGCATTCTTAGGATCGACAAAACCTTCCGGCTGCATCATATACAGCTCTTCCTTAAGATAACCGTTAAGGAATGCCGTTTTGACGTCCATCTGCCATATCTCATAATCATAGTATGCGGTAATTGCTAACATGATTCGGACGGACTTAAGCTTCGCTACGGGAGAGAAAGTCTCATCGTAGTCAATCCCTTGAACTTGCCGATAACCCTTAGCGACAAGTCGAGCTTTGTAGATGGTGACATTACCATCCGCGTCCGTCTTCTTCTTAAAGATCCATTTGTTTTCTATCGCTCGCCGATCATCAGGCAAGTCAGTCAAAGTCCATACTTTGTTTTCATGCATGGATTCTATCTCGGATTGCATGGCTTCTAGCCATTTGTTGGAATCTGGGCCCGCCATCGCTTCTTCATAGTTTGAAGGTTCACCGTTGTCTAACAACATGATTTCCAGGACAGGGTTGCCATACCACTCTGGTGTGGAACATGTCCTTGTGGACCTACGAAGTTCAGTAGCAACTTGATCCGAAGTACCTTGATCATCATCATTAATTTCCTCTCCAGTCGGTGTAGGCACCACAGGAACATTTTCCTGAGCTGCACTACTTTCCGGTTTAAGAGGTAGTACTTCATCGAGTTCTACTTTCCTCCCACTTATTCCTTTCGAGAGAAACTCCTTTTTCAGAAAGGATCCGTTCTTGGCAACAAAGATCTTGCCTTCGGATCTAAGGTAGAAGGTATACCCAATGGTTTCCTTAGGGTATCCTATGAAGACACATTTTTCCGACTTGGGTTCGAGCTTTTCAGGTTGAAGTTTCTTGACATAAGCATCGCATCCCCAAACTTTTAGAAACGACAGCTTAGGTTTCTTCCCAAACCATAATTCATACGGTGTCGTCTCAACGGATTTACATGGTGCCCTATTTAAAGTGAATGTAGCTGTCTCTAGAGCGTATCCCCAAAATGATAGCGGTAAATCGGTAAGAGACATCATAGATCGCACCATATCCAATAGAGTGCGATTACGACGTTCGGACACACCGTTACGCTGAGGTGTTCCAAGCGGCGTGAGTTGTGAAACGATTCCACATTTCCTTAAGTGTGTACCAAATTCGTGACTTAAATATTCTCCTCCACGATCTGATCGTAGGAACTTTATCTTTCGGTCACGTTGATTCTCTACCTCATTCTGAAATTCCTTGAACTTTTCAAAGGTCTCAGACTTGTGTTTCATCAAGTAGACATACCCATATCTACTCAAGTCATCAGTGAGAGTGAGAACATAATGATATCCTACGCGAGCCTCAACGCTCATTGGACCACACACATCAGTATGTATGATTTCCAATAAGTTGGTTGCTCGCTCCATTGTTCCGGAGAACGGAGTCTTGGTCATTTTGCCCATGAGGCATGGTTCGCATGTGTCAAATGATTCATAATCGAGAGACTCTAAAAGTCCATCAGCATGGAGCTTCTTCATGCGCTTGACACCAATGTGACCAAGGCGGCAGTACCACAAGTATGTGGGACTATCGTTATCAACTTTACATCTTTTGGTATTCACACTATGAATATGTGTAACATTACGTTCGAGATTCATTAAGAATAAACCATTGACCATCGGGGCATGACCATAAAACATATCTCTCATATAAATAGAACAACCATTATTCTCGGATTTAAATGAGTAGCCATCTCGCATCAAACGAGATCCAGATACAATGCTCATGCTCAAACTTGGCACTAAATAACAATTATTGAGGTTTAAAACTAATCCCGTAGGTAAATGTAGAGGTAGCGTGCCGACGGCGATCACATCGACCTTGGAACCATTCCCGACGTGCATCGTCACCTCGTTCTTCGCCAGTCTCCGCTTATTCCGCAGCTCCTGCTGTGAGTTACAAATATGAGCAACGACACCGGTATCAAATACCCAGGAGTTACTACGAGTACTGGTAAGGTACACATCAATTACATGTATATCAAATATACCTTTAGTGTTGCTGGCCTTCTTGTCCGCTAAGTATTTGGGGCAGTTCCGCTTCTAGTGACCCTTCCCTTTGCAATAAAAGCATTCAGTCTCAGGCTTGGGTCCATTCTTTGACTTCTTCCCGGCAACTGGCTTACCGGGCGCGGCAACATCTTTGCCGTCCTTCTTGAACTTCTTCTTACCCTTGCCCTTCTTGAACTTAGTGGTCTTATTGACCATCAACACTTGATGTTCTTTCTTGATTTCAACCTCTGCTGACTTCAGCATTGAAAATACTTCAGGAATGGTCTTCACCATCCCCTGCATATTGTAGTTCAACACAAAGCTCTTGTAGCTCGGTGGGAGCGACTGAAGGATTCTGTCAATGACCGCCTCATCCGGGAGGTTGATCTCCAGCTGAGACAGGCGGTTGTGCAACCCAGACATTTTGAGTATGTGCTCACTGACAAAACTGTTTTCCTCCATCTTACAACTATAGAACTTGTCGGAGACTTCATATCTCTCGACCCGGGCATGAGCTTGAAAAACCATTTTTAGCTCCTCAAACATCTCATATGCTCCGTGTTGCTCAAAATGGTTTTGGAGCCCCGGTTCTAAGCTGTAAAGCATGCCGCACTGAACGAGGGAGTAATCATCAGCACGTGACTGCCAAGTGTTCATAACATCTTGGTTCTCCGGGATTGGTGCTTCACCTAGCGGTGCTTCTAGGACATAATCTTTCTTGGCTGCTATGAGGATGATCCTCAGGTTCCGGACCCAGTCCGAATAGTTGCTGCCATCATCTTTCAGCTTGGTTTTCTCTAGGAACGCGTTGAAGTTCATGTTGACATGAGTGTTGGCCATTTGATCTACAAGACATATTTTTCAAAGACTTTAGACTAAGTTCATGATAATTAAGTTCATCTAATCAAATTATTAATGAACTCCCACTCAGATTGACATCCCTCTAGTCATCTAAGTGTTACACGATCCGAGTCGACTAGGCCGTGTCCGATCATCACGTGAGACGGACTAGTCATAATCGGTGAACATCTCTATGTTGATCGTATCTTCCATACGACTCATGTTCGACCTTTCGGTCTCTGTGTTCCGAGGCCATGTCTGTACATGCTAAGCTCGTCAAGTTAACCCTAAGTGTTTATGCATGTGTAAAACTGTCTTACACCTGTTGTATGTGAACATAAGGATCTATCACACCCGATCATCACGTGGTGCTTCGAAACGACGAACTTTAGCAACGGCGCACAGTTAGGGGGAACACTTTCTTGAAATTATTATAAGGGATCATCTTATTTACTACCGTCGTTCTAAGTAAACAAGATGCATAAACATAATAAACATCACATGCAATTATATAATAGTGACATGATATGGCCAATATCATATAGCTCCTTTGATCTCCATCTTCGGGGATCCATGATCATCTTCATCACCGGCATGACACCATGATCTCCATCATCATGATCTCCATCATCGTGTCTTCATGAAGTTGTCACGCCAATGACTACTTCTACTTCTATGGCTAACGCGTTTAGCAATAAAGTAAAGTAATTTACATGGCGTTCTTCAATGACACGCATGTCATACAAAAATAAAGACAACTCCTATGGCTCCTGCCGGTTGTCATACTCATTGACATGCAAGTCGTGATTCCTATTACAAGAACATGATCTCATACATCACAATATATCATTCATCATTCATCACAACTTCTGGCCATATCACATCACATGACAATTGCTGCAAAAACAAGTTAGACGTCCTCTAATTGTTGTTGCATCTTTTACGTGGCTGCAATTGGGTTCTAGCAAGAACGTTTTCTTACCTACGAATAACCACAACGTGATTTTTGTCAACTTCTATTTACCCTTCATAAGGACCCTTTTCGTCGAATCCGCTCCAACTAAAGTGGGAGAGACAGACACCCGCTAGCCACCTTATGCAACTAGTGCATGTCAGTCGGTGGAACCTATCTCACGTAAGCGTATGTGTAAGGTCGGTCTGGCCCGCTTCATCCCACAATACCGTTGAAGCAAAATAAGACTAGTAGCGGCAAGCAAGTTGACAAGATCTACGCATAGAGAACTACGCATAGACCTACCTCATGATGCCACTGTTGGGGAACGTTGCAGAAAATAAAAAATTTCCTACGGTTTCACCAAGATCCATCTATGAGTTCATCTAAGCAACGAGTCATAGGAGAGAGATTGCATCTACATACCACTTGTAGATCGCGTGCGGAAGCGTTCAAGAGAACGGTGATGATGGAGTCGTACTCGCCGTGATCCAAATCACCGATGACCAAGTGCCGAACGGACAGCACCTCCGCGTTCAACACACGTACGGAGCGGATGACGTCTCCTCCTTCTTGATCCGGCAAGGGGGAAGGAGAGGTTGATGAAGATCCAGCAGCACAACGGCGTGGTGGTGGATGCAGCAGAACTCCGGCAGGGCTTCGCCAAGCTGCTGCGGGAGGAGGAAGATGTGTAGCAGGGGGAGGGAGGCGCCAAGACACAGGCTGCGGCTGCCCTCCCCCCTCCTTTATATAGGCCCCCGGGGGGGTGCCGGCCCTGGGAGATCCAATCTCCCAAGGGGGGCGGCGGCCAGGGGGGTGGAGTGCCCCCAAGGCAAGTGGGGCGCGCCCCCCACCTAGGGTTTCCAACCCTAGGCGCAGGGGGGGCAGGGGGGTGCACTAGCCCACTAGGGGCTGGTTCCCCTCCCACTTCAACCCACGGGTCCCTCCGGGATATGTGGCCCCACCCGGTGGACCCCCGGGACCCTTCCGGTGGTCCCAGTACAATACCGGGTGACCCCGAAACTTTCCCGATGGCCGAAACAACACTTCCTATATATAATTCTTTACCTCCGGACCATTTCGAAACTCCTCGTGACGTCCGGGATCTCATCCGGGACTCCGAACAACATTCGGTTTGCTGCATACTCATATTCATACAACCCTAGCGTCACCGAACCTTAAGTGTGTAGACCCTATGGGTTCGGGAGACATGCAGACATGACCGAGACGGCTCTCCGGTCAATAACTAACAGCGGGATCTGGATACCCATATTGGCTCCCACATACTCCTCGATGATCTCATCGGATGAACCACGATGTCGAGGATTCAAGCAACCCCGTATACTATTCCCTTTGTCAGACGGTATGTTACTTGCCCGAGATTCGATCGTCGGTATCCCAATACCTCGTTCAATCTCATTACCGGCAAGTCACTTTACTCGTACCGTAATGCATGATCCCGTGACCAGACACTTGATCACTTTGAGCTCATTATGATGATGCATTACCAAGTGGGCCCAATGATAGCTCTCCCTCATACGGAGTGACAAATCCCAGTCTCGATCCGTGTCAACCCAACAGACACTTTCGGAGATACCTATAGTGCACCTTTATAGTCACCCAGTTACGTTGTGACGTTTGGTAAACCCAAAGCACTCCTACGGTATCCGGGAGTTACACGATCTCATGGTCTAAGGAAGAGATACTTGACATTGGAAAAAGCTCTAGCAAAACGAACTACACGATCTTGTGCTATGCTTAGGATTGGGTCTTGTCCATCACATCATTCTCCTAATGATGTGATCCGGTTGTCAACGACATCTAATGTCCATAGTCAGGAAACCATGACTATCTGTTGACCAACGAGCTAGTCAACTAGAGGCTTACTATGGACATATTGTGGTCTATGTATTCACTCGTTTATTACAATTTCCGGATAATACAATTATAGCATGAATAAAAGACAATTATCATGAACAAGGGAATATAATAATAATCCTTTTATTATTGCCTCTAGGGCATATTTCCAACAGCAAGGAGCCCATGGCCTAGACCATAAGGAGGCATCGACCTAGAGCACACAGAGAAATCCCTGTTTTCCTTCTTCCCATCACGTGTTCGCCGCTTCGCGATGATCCTATTCCCCCGAGGGCCCCGATCGCGAGTCGTGGCGCCGATGTAGATCGCTCTCTGCCATGCGGCCGGCTGGTCTTCCTCCAGGTCCCCGGTCCCGTTGTGTTATCCCCCGTTCGTGAGATGCCTCTCATGTGCAAGGCGAAGCCACCCCACTTATAAGGTCATCCCTAACCTCCTCTTTCTAGTTGGTCACGTTCATATGCTGCAGCAGCAGTCAGATCTTAGAAGGTCTCGCATATGATGCAGTACAAAATTTTAGTTTCGTGTGCCCGTTGCTCTATTTGTCTGGACTTTGTCTGACACAACACCAATCTCCTTATCTATTGAAAAAGTTGCCTGCTGTGTGTTCGATTGTCGTTCTTTGCATTCTCTCTCCAAATCATCATGACTGCAAATTTAACTTAAAAATTGGAAGAAGGTCTCAGCTATACACACATAACTTCAATACAAACATGGTTATATAATAAAGCACTCAGACTAGGTAAATGATCTTTTATTGTTGCAAATGAAGCTTTTAAACTTTAAACCTTTAATCTTGATGTTTGCCCTCTATTAGGTATTCGATTTGTCTAATTAAGTAAAGGAATACACTATTTACAATTTTCGTTTTATTTTGGAACAATAGACAATAACAAGTTAGGTAAAGGAATGAATCTAAAAAGAAATGAGATTATTATTTTGATCTTTATAGTAGGGCCCCGGGTTGTAATTTCGCCCTGGGCCCCTGAAATATCAGGACCGGCCCTGTCTAAACACCCTTATATTTGTTTACAGAGGGAGTATCTAGTACAGGAAGTTGTTAGCGAGGCACAACTGATAATGTGACGAAGGGCATCTGCAAGTTGCTAGCTAACTTGGGACTGAAACACCTATATGCGTGAGCTTTATTGTATATTTGTATGTGTGCTTGTTCGCACACGAACACGTCACCGTGTACCCTCGACGCTGGGGTGATGCACCGCAGCTCACGTCGAAGGAGACCCATCCGGAAGCGCGGTACGCAGGCAATCCGGCGGGCGCTTTTGTAGACCCGAAACCCCACACGCCCGGGAGGGACCCCGTCAGGGCGCGCAGCGGCTATGGGCTGCCCTAGGTCGGCCTGACCGCCCCTAGGGCCTCGTGGATCGCCACCCTGCAAGTAGAAGAACGAACGAAGAACGAGGAAGAAGAAGAATGAGGGAGAGAGATAAAGATAAAAATAAAAGATGATAGATTGATTGGTCGATTGTGTGTTGTTATTCAATCGGCTGTCACCTCTTACATATATATGAGGCGGCTGGACTTTCCGTACAAGAAAAGGGCTCAAATCCCGTCCAAAACATCAAAAGATAACCTAACTCGGACTAC
Organism: Triticum dicoccoides; assembly: GCF_002162155.2. Taxonomy (NCBI): domain Eukaryota; kingdom Viridiplantae; phylum Streptophyta; class Magnoliopsida; order Poales; family Poaceae; genus Triticum; species Triticum dicoccoides. Next base: position 52,950,738 of record NC_041387.1, read on the forward strand.
GAGGGCCGGAACTTCCGGTCAGCCCGGAACTTGCGGGCTAAAATTACATCAAGTTGCCCTCTTGCATAGCTCCTGCAGGTCACATATGGCTGCGGATCGCGATGGCCCCAAAAGCAAAGTTATAGACCTTGCAATGTAGAAAAATTCGTTAGTTGAACACTTTTTCATCTGAGGTCATCTTGATGTCGAAACTGGCCCCGCAAATCTGCAAATAGTGTTAAAATTCCAGTTTTCGGGGTGCTCTGCGTGCAAACTTTCGGTTTAGCCCGGAACCTCCCCGGAAGTTTTGCCCGGAACTTCTGGGGCAGACTTATGTAGCACATTGTTTTGGCTCTAACTTTTGCATACGAACTCCAATTTAGGCGTTTCTTATATCAAAATCGATCGTTTCGACGAGACGAAGACAATCCATGTAGAAACATTTCCCATATGAGGCCATCTTGGGGGCATAATCATCCAAATAGTGTTTTGAATGCAAAATCTCAGTACTTCAAACACAACTTCGGCCTTAGAGATTAGATCGGATGGCTACGGACCAAATCTCAAAGTTTCTCCTTTTGACGATACGGAACTTTCTCACTTTGAGCACTTTTCCATTTGAAGCCTTCTTAATTACGTTTTTGACAATGCCAAAATCTGGTGTCAACACATGCCCCCCTGTTTTTCGGCAATGCTTGTGTGCCGAAAAATAACTTCCGCATAGCTTGTTCTAAGGACGATGTCAACACTCCATCAGCCATTTTGCATATTCTTAGGACAATAAGTATATATCGGGCATTGCTTGTTTGAACCTCTTGATGCAAACTTGGGTGAAAACTTCTCAGCTTCTATAACAATCCGGTGATAAGGTTCCATAGACCAAAACCATATTGTTCATCCTTTTGCTAGGACTTTGCAGACAATCAATAATGAACTTCCTCCAATCCTTACTTCGCCTGCATAAAAGTTTCATTAGTGGCCGAAGTGGTGGGCTTCGGTTCGGCCTTACCTATGTTGACAAAACCTAGCATCGGCTATTGATAGAAATACAATACACCATGGTTAACATAGTAGCCGGATGCTTGCTGTGCCAACTCTTTCAAATTGTCATGTCTAGATATATGAACAATTTTAAAGCAACCCAAGGTAAATCTTGCATCTAGACACACCAAAAGATAAACTATAAGTGATTCGTCAAAACATTGATAACCCTTGGATACTTGTTGTACTACTCATAACGAATCACCCAAAGCCTCAATACGTATAGCACCTATGGCAACCAAAAGCTCCAAACCGAATAAAATTTTATATTCGGCTTTGATTATTGTGAAAAAATATTTTAAGTGGCATGAGGCTTGTTTTGATCTCCAATTGAACTAAGGACGATGTTAGGATACTACACCGGCCATGCTTTGACATATTCTTAGGGCGATAGATAAATATCGGCCATTAACATGAGGTCCATGTAAAATTCACCCACCAAAGTATGTATAGCCGAAATAAACAAATAAAATAGGAATAAAATATTTCAGCCCCTTTGTATTAGCAACAATGTAACTAACCAAATGTATGGTAATTTGGTAATACCCTCTCATGATATAGAAAATTATGTTGCATCCATGGATCAAAATAATCCACGGAGGGTAATTGATCATACCTAGGGATGAATTCCATGGCAAAGGCATCAACGGCATGGTTGAAGAAAATGGATGATGTGCTAACCGAATATTTTGATGTTGTCATGCGCACCTTTGGCTTAATCGTTTGTTGCTTTCATTATTTTCCTTCTTCACTTTTATTGTACTTGTTGCAACAGAAGCATGCACATCATTTTTGTCTTGATTGATCTTCTTGGGAACCCATGCCATGTTCTTCTTTTTGAGCTCTTGTGCACTAAGATTTTGTAATTTCTTCTTTTGCCAATATGATAAACCGAGTGGGCATCTCGGCTATAATTTTGTTTCAACCAATGGCAACTCTTTTTGGGCCTTGTGCACCCTCAACTTCTTTTCTTTAGATTTGGCACTCTGATTTTTATCAATTGATTGCTTCACTTCTTTGCCTTTTATAGCCAATGTCAACACTTTAATTGGCTCTTTGTTATTTGAGATCAAATCTGAAGCAGCACACTTACGACCATCGCTTTTCACGCGGTAAACTTGCTTTACCACCTCTTTCTTCTTTCTTGAGCTCTGGACCGATTCCTTATGATTGAAACGGTCTTTGACGCGTGATTGTTCAAATGTTGATCTCCTTGGAGCTGCATAGTATTGCTGAGATGGTCTAGAATAAGATGGAGAATGTGCCCTTGTATCATACCTGTCCCATGATGAATATGTATCCATATGATCATAGGGAGGTATCCACGGCATTGGCATTGACGGCCCAAAATAAGGATATGAATATGTTGCATTATAATTATCACTTTGCCAATACCGATCCTCATATTTGCGCCTTGGGGTGACCTTGGTTTCTTTGCATGATTTGGACGATAAGCATTCTTTTCTTCACTCTTCTTTTGATATTTATCCAATAGTTTAGCGAAGGTGATTTTTGATCTCTTACACTTGCGCTTATTTCGGCCTTTGTTTTCTTTTGGTTTGCTTTCATCGATCATTCGATTTGCTTGTTGCCCCTCAGTCCTTGGTGTATCCATTATAGCTTCGATGGAATTTTTGCCCTCAAGATTATGTTCATTATGCTCTTCAACAACTTCTTTACTTGAAAGCTTGATCCCATCACCTGTAGTTTTTACCTTCTCTTCAAATGGATCGGCTTGAAGCAGCCGATGCAAAAACTTTCTGCCATCGGTACCAATCGGAATAGACTGGTCATCTCTTGGTGTCTCAACAAATTGCAATTGTCCTTTGTCAATGGCCGATTTAACTATTTGACGAAACATGTTGCAATCCTCAAAATTATGCTTGGACGAATCATGCAACTTACAATACATTTGTCCTTGGACAGATGGTTCAACATGGTGATCAAGAATTCTAATATAATTATTTTGCAACAACAAATCAAATATTTGATCACACATGCTTGAATTGAAGGTAAACTTTTCATTCTCTAGCCGATCTTGCTGTGAGAATGGCTTTGGAGTTAAGCAAACGAATGGTTCAGATTTTGTATCACTCCATTCGGCTATGAATTTTATTTTGCATTCTCTTACCGATGTCATTGGATAAGAAACTATACTTGCATCAGTTTGCTCAGAAGATTTTAACCTTGGCTTTAAATTTCTAAAACGAAAATAGTTATAACATACATGTCTCAATTGAGACCAAGTGTAAGCCAAGTAAGAAATAAGCAAAGCTATCCAATTAGATATGAACTTTAGATAACGCAATGGGAAAAGCCTTGGCTGCAATAATTTTTCGCTATCGGTCTTTCTGAATGGTGTAATGGGTTGACAGATATGTTGCATAACAATTTTATTGCTAACAAGTAAATTACCCTTCTTCATCGGTCTTTCAAAATTACTTATGAGAATATTTCTTATAGATGCATCAATAATGAAGTTGTGACCAAATCTGAAAATAAGTAAATTACTTGCTATGCATACCTCTTCAAATACGTTGGAAGAGCATGATGGTGGTGTGACTTGAACAATATCTAGCTTCGTCTTTGGATGACTCCCCAACACCTTGTCATCATCTTTTTCTTGATTCCGTGCGTCATTGCTTTGAAGATCCATGTCAGCCGAACTTTGTTCGGCTACTTGTTCTTGTCCTTGAGGCTTGTCAATTTCTATGGCACGGAACTCATAGGGCAGGAAGTAGGTTCCATTGACTTCGGAAAAATCAAGCATGGTTGTTTTGCTATGCTTGCCATGCCCTTTCTCAATAATGCGTGCCACTTTGGATTTGATGAATTCAGAATATATACTACTTGATTCGGCTTTTCCAATAACCGAATTTTCTTTGTTACCTGAATCAATAACTTTATCTTTTTTAATTTGCAAGGCTTCTCGCTCTTGTCTAATTTTAGCCCACATCTCAGTTTGGCGAGCTTTAAACTTTTTCATCTGAATTTCCATCCACTCCTCATGAGATTGCCCCCCAATACTTTCAGACTTTTCCGGCAATGAGGTGCCGAAACTTTGCAATTGTTTACGGGGTGCACTGGATGGTACAACACTGGGCAACTGCATCATTTGCACAACTCTAGCTTTTACTGCAGCAAAATCATGCGGCTTCCCGCCTTCTATTAGTTCCTATCGAACGGAGTTGCACAAATCCCAAGAGAATGTAAGCTTGTTCTCAACCACCCAGTCTGGATATGGTTGCCCCCCGATGCTTTTAGACTCTTTCGGCAATGAGATGTTGCCGAAATTCTGTAATTGTGTAGGGGGGACATGATATGCCACAGTAGTAGGTGAAGGCATTTGTGCTCCTGTAGAAGTTTCATTTATTCGGCCATGACCATGAAGGTGCGGAGCCGAATTATGGACATCAACAGTAGCATATGGTGCCAAACAATTAGTAACATTAGGTGTAGCATATGATGTTTGAGGGTAATTAGCCAAATAACTAGTAGTAACATCGCCAATTCCCCTATCCACCGGCACGTTTGGATTAACGTACTGCAAGTTATTTGCCGATGAATAAGAACTTGAAACACTTTGTTGCATACCATTGGAAGTTCCTACATAGGGTGTCTTAACTTGATTAACCGAACTCATCATGTTATTCATCGGCATATAAATTTGTGGGGTTGCCGATGCATGGGAGTTGGGATACATAAGTTGCATGTTGCTAAAATTATATGAATTAGAATCATGGATATTTTGTTGCATCGGCCCTTGCACATAATTAGATGCATGATTGATAAAGCTAGGGCTAGCCGATACATTATGCTCATTAGATGATCTAGCAACAACATATGCATTATTTGCATCTACATATGTGAATTGGGTATTCATTAGATGATACCTTTGTAGATTGCAAACCCTAGATGACGATCTCTTAGTAGCAATAACGGGCCGGAGACCGTTCAAAGCTTCGTCCCCAGCGGAGTCGCCAAAAAGTGTGTTCGCACACGAACATGTCACCGTGTACCCTCGACGCCGGGGGTGATGCACCGCAGCTCACGTCGAAGGAGACCCGTCCGGAAGCGCGGTACGCAGGCAATCCGGCGGGCGCTTTTGTAGACCCGAAACCCCACACGCCCGGGAGGGACCCCGTCAGGGCGCGCGGCGGCTATGGGCTGCCCTAGGTCGGCCTGACCGCCCCTAGGGCCTCGTGGATCACCGCCCTGCAACTAGAAGAACGAACGAAGAACGAGGAAGAAGAAGAACGAGGAAGAGAGATAAAGGTAAAGATAAAAGACGATAGATTGATTGTTCGATTGTGTGTTGTTATTCAATCGGCCGTCACCTCTTACATATATATGAGGCGGCTGGACTTTCCGTACAAGAAAAGGACTCAAATCCCGTCCAAAACATCAAAAGATAACCTAACTCGGACTACGAGGGCCGGAACTTCCGGTCAGCCCGGAACTTCCGGGCTAAAATTACATCAAGTTGCCCTCTTGCACAGCTCCTGTAGGTCCCATATGGCTGCGGATCGCGATGGTCCCAAAAGTAAAGTTATAGACCTTGCAATGTAGAAAAATTCGTTAGTTGAACACTTTTTCATCCGAGGTCATCTTGATGTCGAAACTGGCCCCGTAAATCTGCAAATAGTGTTAAAATTCCAGTTTTCGGGGTGCTCCGCGTGCAAACTTTCGGTTTAGCCCGGAACCTCCCCGAAAGTTTTGCCCGGAACTTCCGGGGCAGACTTATGCAGCACATTATTTTGGCTCTAACTTTTGCATACGAACTCCGATTTAGGCGTTTCTTATATCAAAATCGATCGTTTCGACGAGACGAAGACAATCCGTGTAGAAACATTTCCCATATGAGGCCATCTTGGGGGCATAATAATCCGAATAGTGTTCTGAATGCAAAATCTCAGTACTTCAAACACAACTTCGGCCTTAGAGATTAGATCGGATGGCTACGGCCCAAATATCAAAGTTTCTCCTTTTGACGATACGGAACTTTCTCACTTTGAGCATTTTTCCATTTAAAGCCTTCTTAATTACGTTTTTGACCATGCCAAAATCTGGTGTCAACAGTGCTCTTGTTCTTGCTTGATTGCAGTAGTAAGGTAGTACGACGAGGTGGCTTACCTTGGCGGCCAGCTGGGCGCGACCATCTGTTTTGTAGACGCGAGGCATCAACAGCGGCTTTTCACTTGGCTGTGGCATGCGTGGTAATGGTGCAGTCCATTGTAGGTTGACAAATCAACAAGTAGAAAAGATGGATTGATGGGAAGATGAGTAGTGATTAGGTCGACGGGAGATAGACCCAAATAAATAAAGAATTGCTTAAACATGATTTAGCATTTGCTCACCCAAATAAAGAATAAAACATGTTTCCTATAAATCCTGATACTATGCATTTAATAAAAGTAGATACTGTTTTTCTTTATCCGAACAACCTCTAAGCTATGCTTATATGCTAAACCAGTTTTACTAATCTTGGATTAGTTGCATTATCCAAACAGAGTTTACGTTGAAAATCAGGACAAATTCACTTTTCAATAACGAGTTCCCTACAAAACTAAGTAACAAAACACCCATCCCAGAAGTGCCACGGACAAGTACTTGTCACGTCTCACATGGGCACGTGAGTTTGTGTCTGTTCCCCAAGCTTTTTTGTTTTGGCTAGAGGTTCCACCAAGCTGCATGCATTGGGGGCACATGTTTGACCCTCTTTGAAAAGTTTAGCCAGATTTGACCCTGATCTGAATTTTTTTTAGGATCTGATCCTTTTTTCTACTGTTATAGTGTCTGACAATAGGGTAGCATTGCCTACCGCTACGGTCTATGACGATAGGACTTAACTTCGCCGTCATGTACGTTTAACGTGAAAAATACCCTACCGCCGGAGTCCTTGGCTGTAGGCGGTACAACCCTACCGCCAAAGAGCCTGGCGGTAGGCAGTGCAATGGCATTACCAGTACACACATGCATCGGTCAGTGTGCAGCTGCTTTGTCCTCTCCATGCACATGCATTCATGACCAATCTAGCAGTAACCCATGCGCTTGTGGCGGCAAAATTTCGTGTTTTGACCCTTCTTGCATACAAATTCAGGATCTGACCCTGGTTCGAAAAAAATTCGGCATTTGACCCTTTTTCTTACCGCCAGGGACCCTGGCGGTGGGATACTAATCCACATCAGCACGTGAAGACAGCCGCCGTCCCCCTTCGTCGCACCCTACCGCCAGGGTCCCTGGCGGTAGGCTGTCTAACCCTACTGCCAGATCCCCTGGCGGTAGAGTCCGGAGCACTTATTTCGCCCGAGACCCCGCGCGCCCCTGCCTATCTCCCCACCCCTCCCCCTCCCCTCGTCGATAGTTTCTTCTTTTCTCCCCCAAGTCGCCTCTCTCTCCCTCTCTCATCTCCTCCACTCTCCTCCTCGGATCTTCGTCGTTTCTTCATCGTTTTTGTGGATCGAGATGGCCCCGAAGAGAGAAACGTAAGCTCCTCCAATCCCTCCAAGTAGTTTTTGCAAACGTGCTTCCGATTCGACGCATTATTTGCTTGAAATCCCTCATATTTTTGAACTTATATTGGATTTTTTTCACCTAAGATTGTTTTAGCTTGATTGTAGTTCTAGTTCTTAGTTCTTTAGTAACTAGTGGTATTGACTATGAACTCTAATCAATAGTTCATATGTTAGTGTGAAGATGAACCCTAGTTCATAAAAAAATTGTTAAAAAAATTATGATGTAATGCATGTGGGAGGACTTGATTGTAGTTTGATGATGCATGTTGATATGATGATATGAAGATGTGGGAGGATTTTTTTTGTTTAAAAATATGATGATATGATGCATATTGGAGGATTTTTTTTGGTTAAAAATATGATGATATGATGCATGTTGGAGGATTTTTTTTGATATGATGCATGTTGATATGATTTGATCCATCATGTGTACTAGATGTTGTTGGAGGAATATGCTTAAGATTTTATTTTGATATGATGCATATTGATATGTTTTTGATATGATTTGGTTTCATTTTTTGTTTATGTATGCTTATGCTTATGATGCTTTTGTTTATGAAATTTTATTAAGGCGGGCACCTCTTGCGGACAACATCAGCCCACGGTACTCCATACTTGACTATGCATTCGACAAGGGTCATCGTGCCCATTTCATAGAGAACGGAGAGGTAAGTAATATGAATGAAATATTGATAAAAGTTTTCAGATTGATGAAAATAATTTCCTAACTTTTGGTGTTCACTTTTTGACAGATGCTCCAGCCATTGCGCATGAGGGGGCACGGGGTTCATGGGCATATGGACTATGACGAGCGCTATGGGGCGTTCTTCAAGAGAGCCCGACTGTTAGGTTTCATGTTATAGTTCAAGCGTCAGCCGTCGACGCTTGTCCACGCAGCTCTGACAGCTCTGATTAACCGATGGCGACCGGAGACCCATTATTTCCATCTCCCATGCGGGGAGATGATGGTGACCCTCGAGGATTGGTTGATGATTACTTCCATGCTGATCGAGGGTCATGCATTGACCAAACAAGTGGAGAGGACCAACTGGTAGCAGAGGGTTACCACCCTCATCGGCGACTGCCCCGAGGCTAAGGGTAACCGTACATCCGGTGTGCCGTTGCCCTGGCTCTCGGAGCACCGAAAGACATGCACCCAAGACGTCGATGAGACGACTGTGGAGTGGTACGCGATGCCTACCTGTGGTATCTTCTCACGGAGGTCGTGTTTCCAGACGGATCCGGGAACTCTGCCAACTGGTCGTAACTGTTTTTCCTAGCCGACTGGGATGCGGGGTACAGTTGGGGACCGCATCTCTCGCCTACATATACTGTTCGGTAAGAGAGTACCTAATTGCCTACCTACGAAAGTATGTCCATGCCATTTTATTATATCTGATCCTCATCTGATGTTTTGCAGCTTGACGACGCAACCCAGAGGACGGAAGACAAGTCCAATATGGGTGGCTTTGTCTGGGGCCTCTCCATTTGGATGTGGGAGAGGCAGCCGGTGGGGCGTCCGGAGAAGCTGCCAAGACGCCCATGGGGTGCCTATAGCGAGGACGGCGACGCTTCTCGAAACCCCACCGTAGCTTACGAGTGGGACGTTGTCAAACTCTACATGGGCCTAAACAAGACTTCATACAAGACCTACACCAACGAGTTGGACGCTTTTACGCATTGGCAGGTATATGAACTCGCTCAACACCTTTCTCTTTGATTCCACTTTGGACCGAGAGTGGGAACTTACCAACGTATATGTAATAGGTAAACTGGTGGCTGTATCTTGACCGAGAGTGGGAATTTGATCTGAACGTGATGTGCGATGAGGACCGTGGTCTTTGGCGGTGCATCGTGCCCATGATCTGTGTGTACGCCGTCGAGTGGCACTTGCCACACCGCGTGGCCACACAGTTTGGGGTGTATCAACATACCCCACCGAGCCTGCCCACCGATATCGGCGGCCACATGCTCCACATGTGAGCGCTTTGTTCTTCCTTCGTGCCCATGATTTCATTGCATGGCGACTTTATTATGATGTTTCTTGTTGCTAATGCCTTGCAGGATGAGCCGGCAGAAGAATCAGTCGATCACAGACTGGGGAGAGGAGCATAAAACTCATGTGCGGAGTGGAACCGACGGAGGTGCTGGAAAGATGGGGAGAGGAAAGTGACTGACTGGGATGCTTACCTGGAGCGACACATGAAGTGGTACGATGATGGCCAGAAGCACCGTCTTCGTCTCAGGCCTCGGTGGACGGCGGAAGACATCGCAGAGCTTGAGAGGGATGACCCCGAGGAAGAGGCCTACCAGATCGGCATCAGAGACATGCAGTGGATTTAGGGAGTTTGCACCCATCATCAACAGAGTGGTAAGTTTGAATCGGGGGTTGTATTTAAATTATTGTATTCGTCATCGTGACTGACTTATGTCGTTGCAGTCTGGTGAGCTGAATAGATGCATCTTTGAAGTCTCAGATGCACTAGGTGATGCCCCCGGGAGCGTACAATCTAAGAACAAAATGAGGGGGACGATGAAGGTACAATTTCAGCCTCCTCGGAACAGATGCATCTTGTTCACTTGCAATCATAAATCTGGTACTTATTATGCCCTTGTTTCTTTGTGAGTGCAGACGTTCGTGAAGCGTTGTCGTAAGCTGGTAGGCCTGCTTGGGTGTGCTGGAGCTGGGTTGGTTGAAGCTTATCATCCCGGAGCCACACAGGGTCACATCACCTCATCGAGCCATGGTCCCTCGTCGTTTAGGTTGGTTGAGGAGGAGGAGGAGGAGGCCACAAATGAAGGAGAGGAGGAGGAGGCCTATCATTAGGAAGAGGAGAATGAGAGCGATGGTGAGGAGGAGTACGATGAAGATTATAGACCTCCAACAACTCAATCATCTCAACCATCTTAGCTGTCGAAGAGGAATCCGAAGAAGAAGGATTTGCTGAGTCCGGACCCTTTCCAGAGACCGGTTCCTCTACGGTCCAAGAAGAACACTGAAGAGACTCGTTCAAAGAGGAACGAGGACCGTGCCTCCAAGACCAAGAGGGGAAGGCTGGATTAAATTCTGATATTCGATACTTGGCTGTAGTTGAAAAGTCTAGTGTTTGTGAAACTATGTGTTTGCTATTTGAACTATGTGTTTGATATTTGTGAAACTCCGTTTGCTATGTGGAACTAAGTAGTTGAACTTCGTTTTCTTATTATGCACAAGTTTACGTGGAAATCCGTATGACATGTGTATGTGATGCCCAAGTTTAATTGTTGTTTGATATCTGTTATTTTGACTCTATATCATTGCTGTTTTTGACACTATATCATTGTTTGAGATCTGTTGGTTTTGGAAAGAAGAAAGAAACTAAAGTTGGATATAGGCAAGACCCTACCACCAAGGACCCTGGAGGTAGGATCAGACAGCCTACCGCCAGCCCCTATGGCGGTAGGTTGACCCTACCGCCAGGGCACTCGCATTTTTTGTTACAGAAGGTTTTCGGGGCAAAAACCCTGGCTGTAGGGTGCTAATCCACGTCGCGGAGACGGTGACCGTCCCCCACCGTCACACCCTACCGCCAGGGTCCCTGGCGGTAGGCTGTATAACCCTACCGCCAACTCCCCTGGCGGTAGCGAAATGGTCAAATCCCGAAATTTTTCCGAACTGGGGTCAGATCCTGAATTTGTATCCCAAAAGGGTCAAAACACGAAATTTTGCCGCTTGTGGCTGCTGCCCGCAACATGCATCCATGCATTATGTAATCCATCCATCCATAGACTGGCCTAGCCCCCTACAATCTAGCTGCGGCAGCCGGCAACATGCATGCATGCATTAAGTAACTCATCCATCCATAGGCTGGCCTAGCCCTACAGTCTAGCTGCATGCACATACTATTAGCGCCAGAGGAGAGCTACCGCCAAAGTCTTTGGCGGTAGGTATAAACTGGCTACCGTCAAAGACCATGGCGGTAGGGTCTTTTTCATATTAAACAGACGTGACGGTGAAGTTAAGTCCTACCGCCATAGATCGTGGCGGTAGGTAGTGCTACCCTACCGCCAGCCACTGTGACGGTAGAAAAGGGGTCAGATCTCAAAAAATTTATGAATTAGGGTCAGATTCGGCTAAACTTTTAAAAAAGGGTCAAAACGACCCACATGAGCCTTTGTCCTTGTCGTCGTCCTGACGCACAAGCAGATGGACCACTGCACGATGCCCCACGACGCAACCTTTTTCTGGCAGAACGGACTGCAAAACACTCCACAAATCCCTCTTTAATTTCCATCGCGTATGGTCAACACGAATCACAGGGCACACACTTGTGGCTATGATAGCTATTGCTGTAGCAATCTATGGTAGACACAATTTTATCTATATATGTATACATATAGACACACACACATATCATCTAGTGATAGTTACCCCACATATCTCATATACTACCATATGGTATTATATATACTACTTTATCATTATAAATATGTTTATATATTATATATAACATATTCTAAAGCGAGTTACATAAAAAAACTGTAAGTTGACCCATGGTTTTTATTATATTTGTGAAATACATATATATATGTACCTAAAAAAGAATATACTCAAAATATGATGTATACTATCTAAAAAGTAGTATATATACTACCTAAACTTTCTTATATACTACATGGGATTGACTATTGATCAGTCGACTGACTTTGTGATATGGATCAGTCACTTTTTTCTCTGCATGCAGCGTGTGATGTGGTCTGTTGTGTGCAGTGTACGTGCGCGTGTGAGCTAGCTCGGCCGCGTCCATGCGTGAGCTAGCTAGCTCCGGTTGGCTGCGTCCGTGCGGGAGCTAGCTAGCTCCGTTTGCGTCCGTGCGTGAGCTAGCTAGCTAGCAGCTCCGACCGTGGTTAGTGGCATGGTACTGCATCGCACAAAAGAAGAAAGGAAATGTAAAGCCGTATGAAGCAAACAATGATAGAAAATTGCACATAATTAGCGTAGAAATTGCATTGTTTCATAATATGCAAAAATAAGCATATAGTGGTGCAATTTTTACACAGCGGTAAGAATCGCACATATTGCATAAAAATTAAGTGAGTATATATCATGTTATGTGGGCTATTATTCGATAGGCGCCTTTTTTTTGTACATTCATTCAAATTGTCTCCACCACTGTCCAACACAGATCTATATCAAAAGGCCCAGCCTTCTTCTTCTTTGTTAGCCTTTTTATTCCCCTTATACTAATACTAAGAAAATAGAACAAAACTAAAAAAATGAAGTTTTCTAGGGAAGAATGCATTAGTGCCATAGTATTACCCTTCTAGAAAAAATAAAATAAAATAAAATAAAACAAAGCAAGCAATGACAAAATTTATAGAACAAAATTGCACTATTTTATAATATTCAAGAATAAGCATATAATGCTGGATTTTTCACCAAAAGAAGTTCCGTAAGAAGGAATAAATTAATGGCATTGGTAGTATGCTTAAAGAAGAAAGAAAATGAAAGAAAAGCAAAATAATCAAAATAATAATATATCAAGTTAGGGTTCAATTAATATTTGTATGATGATGAAAAGGTTCTCTATACGAAGAACTTGAATAAAAGTAAAACAAAATTAAAATAATGAATTTTTCTAACAAAAAATGAATTAGAAGCATTTTGGTATTACCATTTAAGAAGAAATAAAATAATAAAAGAGAACAAATACTAACAAAATTTGAACACAATTTACACAGAAATGTGAGCTTTTCTAGTACACAACAATAAGCATATAACATTGGAAATTCTGAAGAAAAAAGAGTTTCCTCAGGATAAATGAATTAGTGGCATTAGTATTACCCTTAAAAAGAAAGAAAATGAAATAAAATAAAAACGAAAATCATAGTAATGAATTTTTGTAAGAAAGAATTAATAAGTGGCATTGGTACTATCCTTTAAGAAGAAAGAAATGTAAAAAATGACAAAACTTGCACACAATTTACATGGAAATTGCGCATTCTATAATATGCATGAACTAACATATAATATGCGAATAAATAAAAATAAAATAATGAAGTTTTTTAATAAAGAATGAATTAGTGGCATTGGTATTACCCTTTATTAATAAAGACAATAAAAAAATAAAAAAATGACAAAATTTGCACCTATTCTATACAGAAATTGTGTTTTTCTATAATATGCAACGATACTCATATAATAGTGGAAATTTTGCAAAAAAAGTGCCCTAAGAATGAATGAATTAGTGGCACTGGTTTTACACTTAACAAGAAAGAAAATGAAATAAAACCAAAACGAAATCAAAATAATGAAGTTTTCAAATAAGGAATAAATTAGTGGCAATGGTAATACCCTTGAACAAGAAAGAAAATGAAATAAAACAAAAGAAAATGAGATAAATCTAAAACAAAATCAAAATAATAAAGTTTTCTTAGAATGAATGAATTGGTGGCAATTGTATTGCCCTTTAAGAAGAAGAAATAAAAACTAAAAACAAAATCAACACTAAAACAGAAATAAAAACTAAATAATCTTTTTCTAAGAAAGAATGAATTGGTGGCTCTAGGTATTACACTTAAAGAAGAAAGAAAATGAAAAACTAAAACAAATAATGACAAAATTGCACACAATTTGTAAAGAATTATACTTTTTCATAATATGCAAGAACAAGCATATAATAGTGAAAGTTTCATAAAAGATGAAGTATCCAAGGAAGAATAAATCAGTGGCATTGGTATTACCCTTAATATGAAGTAAATTAGAACAAATGGTTACAAAATTTGCACATAATTCATAGAAAAATACACTTATCCATAATTTATAGACATACTATATGATACACACGTATACACATGCAACATTTACACATACACAGAAAAAACTAACTCAAGAGAAAGAAACAGAAATAAACACACATAAAAGGAAAAAGAAAAATAGCATGAACAGATTTTCTTTAGACGATTGTCAAATACTAGCAAAAGCACCATAACGTTTGCCTTTAAATTTGAATAAATACTCCGGACAAACACGGCGATTAATACTCTCGGCCATCCGGGCTTCCGTCATCTATTTAGTGATTAATATACTCACTGTAATTAAGCAAGCTCGCATGCGTCGGCTGCATGCTGCATGTGCGATGTACTGCTGTAGCATGCACACTGCAGCACTCGTTACGTGCATGAATCGGTGGGAAAAGAAATCGACTGACCATAACTATTATTTTCAGGTGACCGAAAAGTAGCTAAAGTGATACTACATATTACGAGTACATACCGATTTGAACAACATACCAAACCGAAGTGGTGGTAACTACCACCACTGGTGGTAGATAAAATTTTTGTGTGTGTGTGTGTGTGTGTGTGTGTGTGTGTGTGTGTGTGTGTGTGTGTGTGACGTGGATAATTTCAAATCATAATTCAAAACATAGCTCAATATATAAAATGAAAAATTCAGCATTGAATAGTACATAATATAATGGGGCTTTAGATTTGGCACGTTTTCTATATTGATACGAAATTTAACATTTTTGTATCTTGAGCCATGTTCCAGATTTTAATTAGAAATTGTGTGGCAACATAGATTAATGTTGTGTCAATGTGCTAAAAACGTATATTTTCAAGCATTTATAAATGTGCAACGAGTAGGGTGCACCACAAGCCCTTGTGCACCATATAAACCCCCCTGGATAACAAGCCTCTGATGCACCTGCTTTGGTTGCACTGTTTCCCCCACGCAGGCTCATCTGTTTGTATAGTCAAATATGAATTTATTTTCTTTTCTCACAAAAAGTTTTAACCTTTTTTTTGGAAAATAAATATCATTTCAAAGTACAGTTAATATAATCCTCATTACCGAAAAAGGGTTTTCCCCTGCTTTGTATACAAAGCAACCAACCAAGACAACCAACAATAGGTGCTGGGGCAGAAGCAGCACAGTCACGCCCAAAGAAATGAAAGAGAAAATACAAGAGAAACAAATGCCGACAACGGCGAATCGACAAAAAACGAAGAAGCCTCGTGGCCGCTGCATCCACCGAAGATCGCCCACCAAGCTTCGAGCCTCCGAAACGCCGGTATCAATCAACACCTCCAAGAAGGGACGCAACGATGACGACGCTGCTGCTAAGGGTTTCCCCCGATACGCGGTGAGGAGAGAGGAAGGGTGGCCCCGACGCTGGCGGCACCCTCAAGCGCCACCGCGTCGGTGTCGGCCAAGCCAACAGGGATTTTTCTCGATCCCAACCTTCACCCCAGGCACTCTGAAGCTCGCCACCAAACCGAGCACCACCCTGTGCCAACCCAAAGAAGAAGCTTCCCACGCTATCTCATCACGGCACCACGAAGCATGGCCTGCACAATGAAGAAGAGGAGACAGGATTAGGGCAGCAGCACTGTCGGCACGCGGGAGGGTCCCACCTCCACCGTCGATGACGGTAGCTGACCGGACGCAATAGCAGGAACATACCAGGCCCGTGGCCGCACAGGCCCGGTCGGGATCTCCGAGGCCCGTAAAGTTCCCGCCTTCGCGCTACAGTCGGCACGCCGTCGAGGCCCCCTATCCAAGCCGCTCCCTTGCCTCCCCACACAAAGAGCCGCCAAATGGAAGCACCACCACCACATGCACCGCCGGCCACCACCACCAGGTCGCCGGACCACCACCGGCCAAGCCGCACAACCACCGCACACCCGCGACGAAGAGGAACCATCGCAACTGCCTGGAGCCCGAAGCCAGACCCCAGCCGCCGCCCACACCGCCCGCGGCCCGCGCCGCCTAGCAGATCTATCGCTGAATCACACCCACGCACGCCCCACCAGGCAGCCGCCGCGCCACCACGAAGCACCAGCGGGGCCGACACGCCGACACCACCAGGAGCTCCCGGATCCACGCCGCCGAGCCCCATCACAGCCCGACACCTCCCGCAGCCCGCCATCCCGCGCCGGCCAGGAGCTCCGCGAGGAGAGGGAGCGACCCCGCCGCCGCCCACGCCGGCCAGGCTTCGCCCGGAGGAGGCTGGGGGCGGAGCTAGGTTTCCCCCGGCCCGCTCGCGGGAGCGGCGGCGGGGGTGGGGCCTAGTGGTATATAATCCTCATTCTGCAAGAACATGGGCATTGCAAACGCTTTAAACCTTGACTATATTATTACCGAGGCTTCTTGTATATGCCCTAAATTAAAGATGTAAAGCGACAATGGGGATAGGTCTCCAATAAAAAATTCAGGGCTATGGAATTGTGAACTCGGTGTCTTGGAAGTGTCCATTGCAAGTTCGAACAATCTGTCTGTATATAGCTATTTCTTACAACACACGTCCAAAACTACTCTCTACTCATTTTTTTCATACATTAAAATTACATAGTTCCTGTCAATATCTGTTTGCCACAATCCGCAGGAGGTATACAAACTTTCTACAATGTTTGTCAGCCTTCCAAGTCCAAATGAATTAGTCAAAATTAGTTTCACCGCAACGAGCTTCATGCTATATCAAGCACAGCTTGCTTAGTCCTAAAATTAATTATCTCGGGCTTCTTTAGGAAGCATTTCGCGTCTCCATAACCGTAAAGGAAAACTCCAAGCTGCAAATAACAAAATGATCAGCTCTGGCTAACTAAAATAATAGTAACTGGTAAAGCATTTGCAGTAGAACTAAAAGTTCCAAGGAAAATTCTGCAGTTAGAGAACATACCTTGAGGTCTTCTTGAGAAAAATTTCAACACCTCATCGATCAAAATTACCTAGTGCCAAGGAGAAGTTAAAATATATGTGCAAATGGAACATACATAGTATCCAGTTCATAACTAGCTACAGTGTAAACAATATTTATGTAGGGGCAGAATTCCCACGTGTCCTTGCCATGTTTTAATATAGAAAGACTAGGTTCACCAGAAATTTGAACAACATGGCAACTCAAGGTAGAAAAAACACTCACAGGGAAGGATAGGTAAAGAACAACTTTCCACTCAGCCAAAGTTAATGGAGACACCTGTATAAGTAAACCATGATTATCATAATTCTTTGGCGTTACTGTAAGCTTACTACTCCCTCCGTTCCTAAATATTTGTCTTTCTAGAGATTTCAACAAGTGACTACATACGGAGCAAAATGAGTGAATTTACACTCTAAAATATGTCTTATATACATCCGTATGTGGTAGTCCATTTGAAATCTCTAAAAAGACAAATATTTAGGAACGGAGGGAGTATAAAAGAACAGGTGACAATGTGACTAACTGCATGACGTGGGTCACAACTCACAACTCCACACAAAAATGAAGATGAGTGACTTACTGAGAAAAGAGCTGACAGGGGTTCCGTATACAAGACTGCTACGTGAAGAAGCATTGTCAGAATGATTGACCCAACAAGCCATAGGTTACTCCATGGGTGAATGACACTGATGCAAGGGAAGTTCCAAAGATCATTTCAGGTATGCAAATTTATTTACAGATGCAGACCAAATATTACAAGCAGGACAAGTGCCACTGGGTCAGAGAGAAATTTCAAGATCACGCAGGAGAGATCCATGTGTATCTATCAAGATATCAAGATTTAAACCAACTGTTTCCTGCTCATTAGAAGTAGCACATGGAATTATGGGTATTGGGTGCTGCTATATGCGGGGGGAAATCGAGGCTCAAAATGAGATGAGATAAGGGATCTTACAGTAGAGATTGATTTTCACTTAGGTTATTCAAGGCATTAAACATCTCGACAACAACAAGAACAGTCATTGAAACAGTTGATGGATGGCGATCCTCAAAGATGCTGCAAGGATATGAAGTTTGCCTGGTTGAACATGAATCAAAATTGATCTGCAATAGGAAAAGAAAGATATTCAGAACTTACTGAATCAGTAATGTTTGAACAAGAGCCGCAATAAGAAACTTCAAGTAAAATAAAGAAGGGGAAAATAGACCATAAGGAATATTGTTAAGCAGGCATGGAGAGGTAGGGGAAGCATACAAAAATTTATTGCTGATTTCACATTCAGAACTCTCAAACATACAGAATTGAACTGTTCAAGTATGGAAGTGAAATATGATTCTGTGGTGAGGAAAGGCTAAAAGTCTAAGCAATAACCAACCATGGCAGTAAGATCCAGAGGAATGTACCACCTTGAATTCAGATCAAAGTTTGATTTCTTTTAAAATTTCGATGGACCAGCAAACCAGGAGAAACAAGTCAAATTCAAATTAAATGCTCGAATTTACAATAAAACCTGACCAGGAGAAAGGCCATTCCTGACCAGCTCCCGCATATGACTATGCGCCAGAACTTTTTATATGTATATGTAAGCATTTTTTTTAATCCCTGGGTACATCCAAACAGCCATATGAATTGACAGCTTGAAACTCCATTACCGGCCCATCCATCTACCATGAGGCCCAACAAAGGAATCTCTTTGTATAAGCTGATCTCAGAACAAACGAGTTATTTCATAACTTAAAATGCACATCAATTATCACATGCCATGTTACTCACAGTGCTACTTGGGAAAAATCATATAGAAAGGGTTTCGACATCTTATATATTTTTTGTTACAATATGCAAATTCTACACTAGGGCTTGCTACAACCGTATTCCTTCTTGGAAAACAAATACTACCTCTGTAAAGTAGCATAAGACCTTTTAGATCACTAAAGTACTGATCTAAAAGGTCTTGTATTACTTTACAGAGGGAGTATAAGATTTCTTGGCAGGACTCACTCAAGCATGTCGACCAAGATCTCCTGGAAAATCCAACCCAATGAGATAGGCAAGCAGTTGCCAACAGCAAAGGTATTTTATAAAGTGAAAAAGAAGTATACAGTACTGCACTACAGTCTACAGGAATATCTTTTCAAGTATAAGCTTCTGGGTGGGTTGTAACCCCTGTTTATCAGGTATTACTGCTGTGCTGTTCCAGACTTCCCAATAAACACCAAAAATTAACAGTGTAAAAAGTAGAAAGAGTTTGACTTCCCAACTTACCAATTCAGAGTATGGTAGTCTAGGACCATCTTCAGAATAAACAAACCACCAAACGAACCCCGCTATAGTGGCAAGACCAACATAAGCTGCATTAACAAATCTATAAGAAACAACAATAATTCCAGAAGCAAAGCTAACAAATGTCAATACAGGCACTTTAGTGCATACCACCAATGACTAAATAGCGGAAAAAGAGCCATCCACTGACCACAGCTTCGTTCACCTGCAATTCAAATATGCAGCAGGAAAGAGCATCTTAATAAATGCGACAAACTAGAAAATTCAAATCATAGCTATTACTTGAACCGACTCACTTAGCAATTCACACTTTTTGATAAGTACCAAGCAATTACCACACAGTAATTAAAATGAAATAAGTCAACAGTTCTCATGGACGCAACAAGGAATCAAGTGTACACATAAACATATAGCATAGTGCACAAGTAAACTAATAGGAAGGAATTTGGGCCACTGCAGCATCCAATTATCACTTAGGAATATTCATGTGCCAAACGAGTTCTAAGAGTGAGAAGTGAGATTTTCATAAGGTCATTGTCCTGTGGACTTTCTTTATCTCGCAGTTGGTAGAAGATTTTAGAATTCCTGATAACGCCAGAACAGCTACGTTGTCAAGTTACATGAATTTACTCACTATGCAAATACAGTCAACTGCTAAACCAATTTTAACTGAAGTCAGTATAAACATTAAAATAAAATAATAATGGGGACAACCTAAAACGTACATTAGTTTATTAAAAAAATAACAAACTACCAAGTAATCACTGTTACGTACTCCCTCCATTCCACAATTCTTGTCGTGATTTTAGACTTTTAGTTCAAATTTGAACTAAAACCATGACAAGAATTATGGAATGGAGGGAGTATAAGATACGCGTATCACTGTTAGGTATAGATACATGAATATAGTACCATTAGCCTAGGCTGCCCATGTATAAGTAATATATATTCCATTCAATGATGACAAGATGGAAAGTTCCCTCTCATCAGGTACAACACCCTTTTTATATTACCTTACGAGGCTTAACTGCCATGATATTGCCATCAGGCTTGTTAAAACCAATTGCAGTTGCAGGCAACCCGTCAGTAACAAGGTTTACCCAGAGTAGCTGGACCTACAAAGTGATGGAGTAGAGGTAAGCAGATTTTCCATCCAATTATAAAATTAAGAAGCTCCAGAAATATGTATGTTAAAAACATTATACAGCAGTAAGCAGGGGGCAAAATATAATGACAAGATAAACATGCCACACATGACTGTACTTTTTTGCCACATTAATTCGAAAACGAAATATAAGATTGTGATACTTATTCAACTACAGATGATAGATTGTATAAGTCCACATATTTCATCTCAAGACACATAGAAGCTAAGAAAGAGTTTCTACTCACAGGTACAAGTGTGTCAGGCATCCCAAGCACCGCTGCCACAAAAATACAAACTACCTCCCCAATATTTGATGAAATCATGTATCGAATAAACTGCTTGGTGTTATTATATATGGCCCTTCCCTCTGCAACAGCCTGTGAGCAAATGATAATAATAAGTTTGAGTAAACAAAAAAGCATAATAGATCCAATGGTTATGTCTTATTTGTATGTTAATCAGTCAGATTATAATCTTACTGCAACAATTGTAGCAAAGTTGTCATCAGCCAATACCATATCTGAAGCACTCTGAAATAGAAAGGTAAACATAAGTTGTCAAATTCGAAAAGGATTGACTGAAAATATTTGAAAGAAACAAAATTCCCAAGATAATGAGTACCAATGTCCATGTTTACTTCTAATCTATAAAGCAGTTAATACCTTAACGTCAGTTTAAAAAAGTAATACCTTTGCAACAGCAGTTCCTGATCCCATAGCTATTCCTATATCTGCTTTTTTCAGGGCAGGTGCATCATTGACTCCATCACCAGTCATTGCAACCTTGCATGTGAAACGAACATGACTATTGCGCAAAATGAATTATTGCATTAAGTGGAAAGTGAAGCATAAATTCCCATGATCAATTCCATAGCAACTAAATAAGTTCCATCACCATGAAGACTAAAGAGCTCAATGGAAACTTTATCAACAGGTACAAGCTTACCACTTCATTATGTGATTGCAAGGCTTCAACAAGCATCTTCTTATGAGAAGGTTCCACTCTGCAGTAAAAATAGTCAGGTATAAAAAGGCAATCAAGAGTACAAAACCGGAAGAATGGTGATTAATCCATACGTCTGTCCATGGTTTAATCATTTTGCCACTTTTTTGTCTGAGTTATTGCAATGTCCAATGTAGTCACTTGCCACAGGTAAGTAAGCATATATTATGTTCCGTGCCACTAGATTGTTATGGACTGGAGCTATAGTTAGTGTTCAAAATTGAGATGGTGATTTTTCTGATGAACTATATCTCTAGTAACAAAGCACCACACTAATAATAGGAAAACAAAACTCCAATCTCAGCCATTGCATCAACTTACGACTGCTTATGGCAGCACTATTTGTGTACGTCACTACAGCCAGTTCATCAGCAATGAGCTGGGTGATCTCAATAGCAAAATAAAAACATTTTTAATGCAGTAGAATACTGCTCCATTACTTTGCATTCTATTAAGTTCATGGAGCTCATTACAAGAGAAAATGCGATATGTCATGACCCATTCAGCAAGGGGTAGCTATGTCCTAAAGTTTAACAAGGTTGTAATGATATTCAAATCACCTGGAGAACAGAACCATCCTTCGCAATGCATTTGCCCTTTCCAAAGGAGGAAGCCCTTCAAATTCTGATGCTGTATATGAATACCCTGTAAAGTCATCTAAATGCTCAAACGCACCAATTTGCCGACATAGAGATTCTGCAGTGGACTAAAATAGCACATATTTATTTTCTCAGCAGTATCAGAAGATCTTAGAGCAAAAATAAACAAATATGTTGACCAACCTTGTTATCCCCAGTAACAACAATAACACGAATCCCTGCTGACATACAAGAATGGATAGCACTGTGAACTTCATCTCTTGGAGGGTCAAGCATCCCAACCTGAACCAGTAGCAAACGAATTTGCATCATCAATTATTAGTGGCACTGCTATCTTAACTAACATAAATCATACCTGCCTACAAAGGCAAAGCATATTAAAATGATTGAACAAAACATAGAGGACTACTAAAGAAGGAACAGCAGAACCAGCAGGAGTGACAAAGCGTACCAATCCAATAAATGTTAAATTTGCCTCATCATCATAGGAAAGACTTTGTTGGCCTTCTGGCATTCGTTTTAATGCTAATGCTAGGCACCTTAGGGTATCTTTTCCTGCAAAACTGAAACATTCGGAGATCATTGAACATATTCATCTAAAGCATTTGATGTAGGAAAAAAAAAGATTAGTAATCATATTTAGAGAAAATAAAAAAAACCATATGCGACAATATGACATTCCCAAGTGCTAACTTAGTGGCAGAGTTTGGTCAAAATTACCGAGGTCCCTTCATGTCAGAAATAATGTCAGTTATATTGTTAAATCTGCCTATATGAACTGAATGTTTCAATGTTGTGATCACATCCATCAAGAAACATACAACCTCATGACCCAAAAGCTACATGCAGATTTAAAGGCTAACCTTTTTTCTATTGTTAAATCTGACTATATGAATTAAATGCTTCAATAATTTAATCACATCCATTAAAAAACATGCAACCTCATAACCCTAAAAACTACACGTGGAAAGGCTGACCTTTGAAATCTAGCTTCCAGCTCATTACGTATGTCCATAGTCAATGGTACAGAAGACCCATCATCATTGCACAATATATGTGTGCATCTTGCCATTACACTTTCAGGGGCACCTTTTGAAAACATAATCTCCTGTTGTTTTCGACTGCAAAGGACGCTCATCATTTTGCGATCTCGGGAAAAGTCTAGAACTGATATCTAAAGAATAAATCAGAAAGAAGAAAACATAAGAACATCATAAATAAATCTGAAGAAATAGGATCAAAATTTAAGTTAAATAAGTCACACCCAGTTAACTATACAGGATATACAAAATGGTTTCTCCCACATATAGGCTGGCAGGATAGTCAAAGTGTGAGCAATATAATAGATAGTGCATATACTATTCCATCCAAGTGTCAACTGCAGTTTACCTAAATAATGACTTGAGATGAAAACCTTAACAGCTACTTAAAAAGATAATTAAATGATTTAAATTTTCTAGTATGTGGGAGGAACAACTGCTGATACCACGAGAACTTTGGAAGTACTTGCATAGTTGCATAAAGTATCAGATCTGCTGTATATTTTTTAACAACTAACAGAAGGATGATGTTTCTAATGCCTACTTATATGCTAGCAGAACAAGTTCATAATCAAGGAAGTTCTTTATGAATGAGAGTAGCAGACATAGGGTAGGGGCAGGGGGGTACTCTTAAAGGGAGCTGCAAATACAGGGCCACAGAATACGAGATCAATATATCAATGCCAACAAGTAGAGAAATATAACCTTTCTGAACTGATTTTCCCAATAGTGATTGCAGTACGATGCACGCTCATGCTTAGTTAGCATGTTCAGAGCTGAAGGCATCGAATCAAAGCCAGGAAGACCGACCTAATCAATCAACAAAATGAAAATTGAGATTGGTAGTTCCCATGGAAGCTATCAAAAGTGCACTGATAAGCAGATACCGTGACTAACAACTGACCTTCTCCACCAGAACGCGCAGAGCAACTTCAGTGGACTCTCCAATCTTCTCATAACTTTTTTTATCAGGATTGTACTGTAAAGTGGACTCATTGCAAAGAGCTGAACACATGGCTATATGAAGGAGACATGGGGACTGAGGAGGAAACTCCAGCTGCAACAGATGAAAGCCGCCTGAAAAGTTAGTGTCTATACCAAATGTCACATGTACAATGTTTTGCACACTGACTAGGGACATCATGGTCATTCGATAAATAACCCAAAGTGTTCCGCGGGTCGCTAATATACTGATATGGCTGGTCACACAATTAATCCATTTACAAGAGCATAACATTTGTCTCGCTGGGTAGAGCTGTACATCTCAGTCAAAAGTTGTGTACTGAACTGGTCCATTGTTGCTATGCTATGCACCATCATACTCTGTCATTCTACTCTAATGCAAGGCATTCCCTGGTAAAGCTGAGCTTAGCAGAGTAATGGCTACAAGACTAGTGAATTGTAACAATCTTGATCATGTGTCATGGGTTTGGTAATTTGGTATCATTTACACAATGTGTTCTTGTACTGCAGTCAAAAAATAATAATTTCAGCTGTTAAGACAAATGAAAATACAGGGTTCAGGCCGTTGCACTATAATGATCACCATGTTAGGAAGTATCAGTATTGGTCTAGGAGTCCTATTAGGCTATGTTTCCTTTCCTTGTGTAATATATATATGCCCCATGGGCTATGTAATAGAGATAAGTTGCTTTCATTCGCCGTCGGTTTTCATGGGCCATGATTCTTTAAGCAATGCTTCATTCTCTTGATGTGCCATCTTCTCTTGACAACCCATCTCCTCTTGAAACTTCTCTTGTATCTTCTATTGATGCGGTGTCTTCCTCTGATGTGCCATCTCTTCGTTATCCCCTTTGGCGACTCGACAGGTTTTGAAGACTCTTCATGCTACGCCGACACTCTCAAGACACGGATTTGGATTATCATTTTTTTTCCTAGTGTTACACTTCTTCAAATGCAATGTTATTGCATACGCTTTGCATTCGAGGGGGGATGTTAGGAAGTATTGGTCTAGGAGTCCTATTAGTCCTATTAGGCTATGTTTCCTTTCCTTGTACCCCAAGTCATGTGTAATATATATATGCCCCATGGGCTATGTAATAGAGATAAGTTGCTTTCATAACACACCAAATTAGTGACAGCTGAGAAATACATCATTGTACCTGATTTTCACTGGCGTCATATATAAACCCATCAGGAGCAAATGTGGTTCCACTAATAGAGTACTCATCAGTTATTGGTCTCTGGTGCACAGACCGCACAACACATACCTGGGATATTAAGACCCTTGTTAGTTATGCGGTGAACATAATATATTGACCAAGTGTAACAGACTTTAATCTTAAAGCGCATATTGTATTTTAGTCAAATCCCACTGCACACTTATGTATGCAAAAAGGAAGATAAAATGAAAGGGCCAACTAAAAAAAATGATGCTGTAAACTGGAGTACTCACCTTAGACACTGACATCATGTTTGTCGTAAGAGTGCCAGTTTTGTCACTGCAAATGACTGTTGTGCATCCTAATGTCTCCACAGAGGGCAAAGACCTTACGATGGCATTCAAGCGAGCCATTCTCTTGGTACCAAGAGCTAAGCACCTAGAAATAAACCAATGATATGTTATATTCACTTCAAGAAGGAACAAAGTAAACCACTACACTTCAATAGAAAATGAACAAGAAACTTAGAACATCTAGACTGAGGATAAGATAGGTAATGGACAGTATCATGTTTCTAGTTTCTTAACCAGAGTCATGGCTGAGACAAATGCACAAGATCAATTCTCTCGCGCTCAGAAAGGGTTAGTCAATAATGACTCCCAGCTCCGCCTCGCCCACCAGCCTAGCCGCCGTCGAATCCCCGCCAGTAGCCCCCCTCCCCCTTCCCCTTGACATGGTGCCACCCAGCACTGACCCTGTCGAGCACCGAGCGACCCTCTCCGGCGACCGCGTGTCCTCCGGCGACCGCTGGATCGACTCGGAGAGTGAATCCTCGACGCGCTCGTACAACGATGTCGCCCGTACCCCGCCGGCACCCTCTGCGTTGCTGGCGTCCTCTGCTCCATGGGCCGCAGCACCCTCCCGGCCGCCTGCCTCGACCCGCCTCGGCCCTTGCTCCGAGGTGCACCATATCTCTGGCGGCGTTGAGGTCAATGCTGACGATTACCAGCAGCCTTGGCACAAGAACCACCGCCACCGCAGTCCGCGCCATGCCGTCGAGCCCAGCCCACCGCCGATGTGCTGGTGTAGCCCTTCTCTGGAGGAGATCACTGGCTCTGCTTTCGTTGCTTCGACCACTGCCACCGCGTGCCAGACTGCACCAACGGCATCCGATGCCGCCGGTGCCTCCTGTCTGGCCACGACTCGCGCTCTTGTGATCCCAGGCGTCGGGACGCCGCCTGGCAAACCCCGCACTGCCACTGGCCGCACAGGTCATGCCCAACCTTCGCCTCCCCCGCCTCCCGCCGCCCGCCATGCCTGCAACGCGTGCACCTAAGCCGGTGAGAGTTATCATGGCGCATTTGATAGAGATGGAGGCAGAGGAGGTCCTGGGCTGTGCGATGGTTGCCTCCATCACCGGCAACAGGCCGTGCGTGTCCGCAGCCGAGGTCTCCGACATGCTTCTCAACACCTTCGAGCTCACCGACGGCGACTTCACAGTCCACGCGCACCACCCGAGGACTTTCTGACCCTCATCAACTCCCACTCTGCCAAGCGCCACCTGGATGGAGACCACTTCATCAACTCACCGCGTTTCTCCCCTTTCATCTGGCCATGGAGCAAGCTCGCCCACGCCAGCTCCAGCGAGTTCGAGTACCGCGTCGGGCTGGAGCTTCGCAGCAGTCCCACACAGGCATGGCACCTCTCCACCTCCGAACACATCCTTGGGGAGAGTTGCTGGACCGAGCACCTCCACCCCAACAAGCGCTCGAGGATTGACCTAGCCACGTTCTGGCTGCGGGGCGCGTGCACAGTCCAGACAGCATCCGCCGTCCTAGAAATCGTCGAGCGGGTCCCCGCGCGCTGATCATCAGGACCCTCACGTACCCTATGCGTTGGCTCGCATCAAGACAAGCAGAGCACCGCCTCTCCACGCCCAGCACGGTGCGGGACAAGGAGGGGATGTCATGCGTGATGGCAACGACCAAGACCGTGCTCCTGGCCCTAGGGGAGCGCGCCCCCGAGGCAGCAAGCGTCGGCGCTTCCGAGCGCCGCCTCCTAACCGAGCGAACAACATGGCCATGGACTCCTCGCTCCGGCGCGTCGGCAACCGCGTAGTTCACGCCGATGGGGTAGCCGTGGCGCCCGACTAGCCCATTCCTCCCGACATGGTAACGTTGTCGCCCGTACGATAAGAGATGCAGCATGGCCCCTTGGCCAGGTCAGCAGGGCCCCACCAATCTCGTCGCCATGCAAGAAAAAGCAAAAGAGCGCTTTGCATGTGGACCCGGTGCGCAAAGTTGTGGACGAGCAGGGGCTGCCGGGGCCATGACGACGATGCCCGTTGGCGACACCTCTTTGGCTTTAGGGGCTTCGGTCACTGATAACGGATCGAGCCCGGTGCCAAGTGGGAATCTCTCATTGACGGCGAACCCTCCTGAAGCATCTCGAGATTCAAATCGGGCTGCACTTCGAGTACCCGAGGACGATTGCAAGGGGATCACATCTGGCTCATCCAATTCGATGGATTGTCAGGACCTGGCTACTCTGAGCTAGGTGCCAGACTAGCAGCCCGTGCCACCAGTCAGGCCAGCTGCCATGTCAGGGCGAAGCGGAGTCTCGCCAATGCCAGCGCTTGCAGTCGGGTCGGATGTGCCCGATGACCAGTCCTTCAAGCCGCACGCGTGCGCAACCAAGGGTGGGGAAGCACACCTTGCCTTTGGCGCGAATCCTCCCGCCAGAGAGCCTGAGCCCCACACCCCAGGGACAATTCTGCAAAGGCCTCTGGCCTAGCCCACGATGCCAACGCACACCACAGATCCTACCGCGCCCAAGCTCGCACCGGCATGCGCCCAGCATGGCTCGCGCCTATCTGCATCAGGGTGCTTCACCTCCCCGCCGATCATGCTGCGCCGATCCCGTGGCCGCGCCGCCCCGCCGTGAACCAAAACGTTGGGCGAGTTCCTCACTGCCGCCACCAAGCACATCAGCGCGGCCTTGCCAACCCCTAGGAAGAGGTCGTGCCACCCGCTCAACTTTGCCCCCCGACGCGCTCGCTCGACTTCGACCACATCCCCACCTACGGCGCCGCCCACCACCGAGAGAAGGGCACAAGTTTAGAACATGCACACCCTTGGGATCGTTGGGACCAACTAGAGGATTACCTCCGCCGAGATGAAGGTGTATGATGACTTATTCGCGGCACCCATCCCGCGATCCTTGGTCGACCGAGAGATCCCAGTGTGCATGGCCGCTCCATTGACTGACCTAGCGCGCGCTGAGGTGACATGCGTGCCACAGGCCGTATGTACCCTGCGCACCCTTGGGATCGTTGGGACCAACTAGAGGAT
>NC_041387.1:52980107-52982253 GCF_002162155.2 Triticum dicoccoides
ACAACCTTAGGATCGCAGATTGGAACGTGTGCGGCCTCAACGGGCGCGCCCGGCACATTGCCATCCGATCGCTGCTAGTCACTACTTCCGCCTCCATTATATACTTACAGGAAACAAAAATGGTGTTGATTTGTTCGTCCGTTGTCCTTGACACTCCTGGCTCGGAATTCAACGACTATGCATACCTCCCAGCTCAAGGCACACGAGGCGGCATCCTGCTAGCATGGAAGAGCAGGGTCCTGACTATCACGGACCGACTATTCAGCGCGCCCTAGTGGTTGTCGGTCGTCTATGGTCCCCATTCCCCAAGAAGATGCGAATACGATCCCCTTGTAAGAGCTTCGCGAGATTCGCGCGGATTGCTGGCCATGGTTGTTGTGTGGCGACTTCAACTTAATCATCTACGACGAAGACAAGAGCAACGACAACTTGAACAGACGCATGATGGGCAGATTCCACCGCATCATCAACGACCTCGCATTGAAAGAGATATACCTCAACGGACGACGATTTACATGGTCGAATGAGCAATCACCGCCTACCCTGGTGCACCTCGACCGCGTGCTTTGCACTTTAGATTGGGAGGACGCGCATGGCAATTGCTACCTCCGCTGCCTCACGTCCGTCCTATCAGACCACAACCCCCTCCTTGACTGGTCGCCCACACATACATCACACGGGCGCTTCCTGTTTGAGGATTTTTGGCTGTGATTGGGTAGGTTCCACAACACGGTGGCCACGGCATGGGGTTCAGTCCACGACCAGGATCCTTTCCGTCGTCTGATGCTACGTCTCCAAGGCATGGCTCGCAAACTTACCAGCTGGAGTGCCAAATCCACAGGGAATATCCGGGACAAGAGGGCTATCTACTGGAGCTCATCTCGCGCTTTGACAAGGCCCAAGCGGATCGTGCGCTCTCCACTCCAGAGGACTAGCTACGGAAGCAGCTCGAGATCTCCTACCTCAAGCTCGCGTCCTTGGAGCGCACCATGATTGGTGAACACATCGCCACACTCAAAGACGGCGATGCATTCTTCCACCGGCAATGCTCCTTCCGCCGGCAGAAGAACCACGTGTTCAGCCTTACCATGGATGGCCATGTGTTCACCAATCATGGGGATGGCGCAGGCGGCGTTCTCGCACTCTGACGAGCTCTTTGACTCCCCCATCGCCCGCTACCGCTCGCAGACTTGGCGCAACTCAGTGAGCCGTGCGATCTGGCATGCATTAATGCACCATTCAGCCCAGAGGAGATATGGGATGCTGTCAAACGCCTACCGGCCCACAAAGCGCCTGGGCCCGATGGGTTTACAGCCGAGTTCCTGCGGGGCATGCTAGGGCATTGTTCGGCATGACTTCGTGGATGTCTTCCAACAATTGTTTGAGTTGTGTGGCCGCGGCTTTAGCAAGCTCAACCAGGCCCTTCTAACCCTGCTCTGAGCGCGCTGACACCTTCTAGCTCCGCGATTACCGCCTGATCTGTCTGGTACACCTCATGGCCAAGATCTTTGCGGAAGTGCTCTCGCTGCGCCTCGCCCCAGATTGGACTGCCTGGTTAGCCGCAACAAGAAGGTATTCACCCCAGGGCAAAGTCTCCACGACAACTTAACAGTGAGCCTGGCCCACCAATCTGGCACCCAAGCGGGTTGCTCCAAGGTGACCCCTTGTCCCCACAGCTCTTTGTGCTCGTTGTGGACACCCTTGGCTGCCTGATTCGCCACGCCCACGACTCCGGCATCCTGCAACAACTGCATCCCCGACGAGCTATTCCGGCGATCTCCCTATACGCCGACGATGTGATGCTCTTCTGCCATGCCACGCTGGACGATGTGGCGGCCGTCAAGGGCATCTTAACCCTGTTCAGCAGAGCTAGTGGCCTCCGGGTGAACTAGACCAGAAGCTCTACCACCATCCTTCACGGTGACCTCGAGGCGGCCGAGACGATTGCCCAAGTGGGATGCCCAGTAGTGGAGCTCCCCATTACTTACCTTGGCATCCACTGATGTTGCGCCGCCCAACTACAGCCCCTCGTTGACTCGGTGGCTGCTAGTCTCCCGGCATGGAAGGCTTGGCTCATGAACAAGGCCGGACGACTTGCATTGGTCAAATCAGTGTTGTAATCCCGGTTCACCAAATACTAGCGTTT
>NC_041387.1:52982447-53041432 GCF_002162155.2 Triticum dicoccoides
GCTGAGAAGATCCAGCAAGGCTTCTTGTGGGTTGGGCGCGCTGTCGCTAATGGAGGAACCTGTCATGTCAATTGGCGCCACGTGTGCCGCCCGCTGGAGTACAGCGGCCTATGGATCCGAGACCTGGAGCGCGCCGGGCTCGCATTACGGCTGCGATCAAACCTGGCCAAATGGGCCGGCACGGCATGGCACGACCCGGCCTGGATTAAACGGGCCAGACACGGCAAGGCCCGGACTGGATTAAACGGGCCAGACACGACACGGCCCAACCAGGCACGCTAAGTACACAAGCCGTGCCGGTCCGGCACGCGTGCTGTCCTCTCTCGCCCAGACACGCCCCCCTCGCTATACAGGCCGTACCAGCCCGTTTGGCACGCTGGCACAGCGACCCGAGTAAACAGATCGAGGCACATACGTTGTCTAAAAATAAGAAAGATAGAGGCACCTACGTCTCGTAGCCTCAAAAAAACCTACATCTCGTGGGCTAGTGCTAGAAGGCACATCGAGGCCAACTAAAAGAAGAGATTAAAAAGTGAGGCAATCGAGCCACATTCTGTACGATCATGCCACTCCTCCCGGCCCTCCCGCAACGACTCTTTCGAGCGAGACGCTCCTCGGCCACATGCGCTCGTGCCGCTTCTCCCCATCTCATGCGCTCTTTTTTTCGAGTGAATCCTGATCTCGTTCGCTCGTGCCGCTCCTTCCAGGTACAATCGCTCCTTGCTCATGTTTGTTAGACGTGTCGGGCCGGGCCGGCACGCGTGCCTGGCTAGCCAGCCCAGGCACGGCCCTAGCCAGGCCACGTGTCGGGCACGGCCCGTTAAGCCACATGACGGCTCGGCCCCTGACGGGCCAGGCACACGGGCTATCGGGCTGGCACATCTAGGCTGGCCCATTTGGCCAGGTTTGGCCGCAATGGCTATGGTTCGCTCTCACAAATGATGATTGCGCATGGCAAGGGCTTGATTTCCAATTCTCCCAATAGGAGCGCGTGCTATTCTTTGCCTCCACCACTGTGGTCATCGAGAATGGCTCGACGGGCCTGTTTTGGGACGATCACTGGCTAAATGGCAGTCCGTATGCAAATTTGCACTCGTGCTATACCAGTGCATCCCAAAGCGGCGGCGCAAATCAAGAATGGTGGCCGAGTTACTCGGTGGCAACACTTGTGCCCACGATGTCCAAGGAGTCCTTGGGATACACGAGATTGGGCAATATTTGTTACTTTGGTAGGCCGAGCAGCACATCACCCTTATGAACAAGACAGACCGGCTGCTCTAGAGATGGACGGCCAACGGCACCTCCTCGGCAAAGTCTTGCTACGCCACCACCTTCCACGGATCCACGCGATGCCCCTCATGTAAGTTGACCTGGAAGAGTTGGGCGCCGCCTCGCGTTAAGTTCTTCCACTGGTTGGCCGGCCAAGACCGATGCTGGACTGCAGCACGACTCACCCAACGCGGTCTGCAGCATCACCCCATATGCCTCCTTTGCTATCAGGCACCGGAGAAAATCCAGCACCTGCTCCTGGCCTACCCGTTTGCCCGGCAAACCTCGCACATCATCCTTATGGACAGGTGGCCGCGAGCGAAGGAGCAGACACCTCCCACGTTGCGTAAAGCCCTGCAATCCATCACCATACTCGTTCCCTAGATGATCTGGAAGCAGCGGAACGAATGCGTCTTCGACAACGCAAGACCCTCGATTGATACGTTAGTGGATAGGATCAAAGATGAGGCCAAATGTTGGGCACAAGTAGGGGCACAGGGCCTCAAGGTCGTTCTCCCCGCGTCCTGGGATGTCCACTGATCGGGCGCATGGCCCTTGTAACACTCACCACTAGGAGGATTGTTCTTTCCCATCTTTTCAATGCAATGAAACGCAAAGATCCTTTGCGTTTTCTCGAAAAAGAATGACCAATTTTGTCGCGAGCAGCACAAATTGTTTACACCATATACAAGGAAGCCAAGTTCAGTAACTAGCTAACAGGCCATGGGAGGAGGATTGTTCTTTCCCATCTTTTCAATGCAATGAAACGATGCAATGAAACGCAAAGATCAAGAATGACTAATTTTGTCGCAAGCAGCACAAATTGTTCACACCATATACAAGGAGGCCAAGTTCAGTAACTAGCTAACAAGCCATGGGATTAACTCAATTGTGTTACAATGTACAAATCCCAATGCACTCTTTCAAACTACCAAACTTCACTTTTCAAATTCCAACTGATCACACTTCCCATTTTGACAAGAATCTGAATTGATTTCGTGCTTTATTAATAATTAAGAATTAACTGACTGAGAGAAACATTATAGTATTAACAAACATTGGTAAAGTTGGAGATATTAAGTACACCTTCAAATTATGTTCAAAAAAAAGTACACCTTCAAATTACAGATTTAAATCAGATAAATTTTGTTGATATATCAACTGAATCACATAAAATGTTTTATTTGACACTACTGGAAAGCTACAAATTGTTTGTAAGGAAACTCACGTTGTTACTACAGCTGGGAGACCTTCTGGAATGGCTGCAACAGCAAGGGCAACTGCTACCTATCAAAAGAAAACAGTGCATATTTTCCAGAAATCAAAGTTAGGCACGATAATTAATAATGGTTGAAAGCAGCAGTATAAGGTACAAGGAAGTACAAAATTAACTAATCCCTCCAATCTTAAGTATAGCTTTGGGTACATGAAGTAAGAAGCAATACAAAATGGCATTGGCACCCTTCATTATTCACAAAAATTATCATTTTTTCATTCAGTATGTTAGAAAGCTTCATTATCAATGAGAACATGCACATTTACTACGAAGGGTTAACAATAACACAAAGCAATGAGTAAATAAGCTTCCAGGTTGTAGAACGATATATACTTAAAGAGAAGTTCTTAGGGCTAAAATGACTTGCTTGCAATGGGAAGTATTAAATAAAGATAACAATGCCTAACCGGGGTGGATTGACAGCTCTTTATCAAATGCATGTAGGTAGGTCCACTTAATGGACACAACTATATGAACAAGGAACTCATTTAAGATTTTAAGCCAGTCAACTTGAATGAAACGAAAGTTGCTGTCATCAACCACATCTAAACAATCGAGAATGAAACGAAAATTGCTGTCATCAACCACATTTAAACAATCGAGTTTCCAGGTACAGACCATACTGTGCAACATCATAAATGGCCTGAGCATATGAGTTATAATAAATGGCTATAAACAATGTCATTCTACAGATACATGCACTATAGAGCCTGACAACAATAACCCCAGCTAATTTGTGTGAATGTAGCTTTCATGAAGATACAGTCTACGAAAGAGAACCAACGATACCAAATTCTGCACTCTGGCTTAACACACAACAAGCAAATCTCTGATAATCATATTACAGAACCTACAATGAGCAAATACCAATAATCGAACATTCAGACAAAACAGGAATATTGATATTACCTTAAAATAATGAATGGCACCCCTAAGAAAGCCACCATGAGAAGGATCTCGGAAATGGCCAATATTTACAACCCAAACAAGAATACAGATCCCTGCTATAACCTGAAAATAAAATTAAAAAATCTGATTAAGCCTGAAAAAAGCATTTGAACTTCAAACTATATGATTCCTGAAACAACAACGGTGATTCACTCTCAACCAAGCTTATATTCCACCCATTCTTTTTGTCATTCTAATATTTTCCCCATTAGCACAAGTAATATTTTCACAAAATACACTGAAATCACAGTTATGTTCACAGTTTGCATTGGTCAACTTCTAATCTGAGTTGGACTTGTTTTAGACTAGAATTATTATGACTCTCCAAGTCTCTAATCTATCAGACATGTATCATGCCATGGACCTGCAACCCTAGCTAGGTAAACGTGACTTCAGTGTAATTAGATATGTGCATCTTACAGGTTAGAGAAACATATGAGCGCAAATAAAGGGAATCCAAGTTAATTAATAAGAGATGGATCAAACAGTCAAGTACAAAAATGGAAAACCTACACAAAATTTGGGAGCAAAACTACCAATCATAAAGTTGCTGATATTTCAAGAGAAATGTAAATGAATATACTAAACCATTAAGGCTCTTTAGCAAAGGAAAACAAGATTCAATTGTGGTTAGCTTTCCTTGTGAAATCTTCATCAGGCTCTCTTCCAGTAAATGGTTATAAACTTATAATTTTGATTGGTTCCATACAATAATGCCCCTTAATTTTGGAAAGAAAAACTACTCATAACATGTTGGAAAAGACCATGGTCAGCTACCTTTGCCAGAAATGTGCCAAATTCGTCCAGTTTTTTCTTCAGTGGAGTCGCTTCCTGGATGTGTGGAAATATCGTCAGTACGTAAAATTGTCACTATACATAAAGCAATCATAGTGCTAAGACACAAAACAATACTAGAGCAGCAAAAAGATTAAGTGAAAATATATATTTCGAATGAGAAACATCAGTATCAAATTTTATCATAATATACACAAATGAGAAGCAAATCGAATGCTTACATCCTCTGTTCTCAGCATTGCATCACGTATACTTCCCATTGCAGTATTAGAACCAACACCAATAACGACAGCTCTTGCTCTACCAGCTACAACAACAGTACCCTGGGAAGCAAAGGCATCAGGTAGCATGCAAAGTTCAGAAGAAGCAACTGGAGAATGGATGTAATGAGCAAAAAATTTGAAGAGAAAGTGTTCTTTCAGATGTAATTTGAAGAAAAAAATACCCTGGACTTCGAATTAAAGCAGTTCAAGAAGATATATCACTTTTTTAGGTTTAAGACGGCGCTGGATGCTAGGCAGGAGTTCTGTGCCACCTAGTGCCAGTAGCCTGAAATTTGTTCCTCTAAAATCCAGAGCAGTCTGAACATGTACTGCAATCTGGACGACAAACCTAAGTTGCGCCTAGGCGTGTAGGCCTGGGCATTCGGTAGAAACCGAAAGTTCGGTTAGTACCGTTCGGTTCATTTTTAAATTCAGTTATCGAAAATGCTAATCGAAATTGAATGCCCAAAACTGAAAACCGAAAATTCGGTTAACCGGATATTTAGGTTCGGTTTTCAGTTTACCCGAACCAGGGCTTTCTTTTGTATTCTATCACAGCGCAAGTACACACACCTTTATATAGCCGAGCTACCTACTCCCTTCCCGTTAGCTGGGCGATGTGGGACTAAAATGATATACTACTACCGGCCAGTTCGCACCATCGGCTGCACCTTTTCACGTTCAACTAGCTCACAGACTTGCACATTGTTGGGCTTGGGCCTTGGACGTATGTGGTCAGCCCAAGGGAGCGGCTGGTATCTGGTCGCATGCGTACAGTCAGCGCTGTGTCGCGAAGCTTTGATCGTTCGTCCAAGCTTTCTCGTGTGTAGTTCGGCTTTTCGGTTTAACCGGTAAATATACTGAACTGATCGATCTCATTTCGGTTAGTGAATGCAAAAACCGAATATTCTTAAACCAAGGATAAAAACCAAAATTTCAGTTTATTCGGTTTCGGTATCAGTTCGGCGTTCGGTTTGTCGGTTTTTATGCCCACCCCTATAGGCGTGCCAAGAGACGCTCTGCATGATAGCAGCAGCTGCAGGCTTCACTGCTCAAGCGGGTAGAAACTAGAGGGGTGAAAGAGTCAAAACTGAAATGAAAAAGGGAAAATTAAGGCCCCACCAGGCCCATTTGCTCACTAAGCTGCTGCTTTAGTTACGTCATGGTTCAGATCTGCCTACAGATCGTGCTGCCGCTGTCACCACGACTGCATGAGCAACAACATCTAATGCCATCAACCCCATCACTGATGACACGCCGCCACGGGTGGCAACCCACTACAACACTTTCTTACCTTGCTGCAGCCGTTCATTTTCAATGTCCACACACCACCTCCTTGTCCCTCCTCATCGATGCGTCGCCAGTGAAAACACCTTCGGCAGAGAACCTAGGGCCAAGGCTACATATTGCTCTCCTAGTGTTTTCGCACGCCTAGGTGGGCGCCTAGACACATCTTTTTTAACCCTTTTATGTGTTACAAGCTCTCAAATGTAAGATTTACATTAAGGTTTCAAAAGATAATCACACAATCCTACAAAGACTTAAACATATCAAACTGCGTATTGTTTTTCATCGTTTCTCGATCTTACCTAACGGCCAAACGAATATGCTTGTGAATAAGCAGAGAGGACAAAAGATCGCTAGCTCAATTATTTTGAGCGAACAAGACATGTAGGTATGAGCAGTGTTTCCACAATGGAAAAAAATGGATGGGACATATCCTGAATAACAGCCTCACATGGCTCCTACATTTTCAGGACACTCCAATCTGATTCATCATCCCTCAACCAACGGATTCGCATTGAAGTTTAGATATTTTCATTTTAAAAAGCATGTTTACTTGATTAGTTCCCTAGACTGAACGCTATAAAAAATCGATAGATCTATGTGATTACCAAGATACTGGGTTGCACATATACACCTACCGAGAAAAGAATGTTTGTTTTGTCCTGGTAGACAGCATTCATTGCTGAAGTTGAATCAAGCTCTTTAGCCACTGAACAGCTTTCCCCTAGAATAATGCACAAAATAAACAAGTGATTCAGAAACACGTATGTTAGCTGTTGATAGGTTGAACCATGCACCTAGCAATGTCTCTAGCGACAATGATATGGCCAGATCAATGCACTGCCCAAAAAAAGGGCATAACATTTCTCCTGTTCTCTAAAACAAGATTGCCACGACAAACTAGTAAACTTCTAATATTAGGATGAACAGGAGGATAGCACAGGACAACACAAAATATACCTGTCAGAATTGCCTGGTCAACACGCAATTGATGGCTTAGCATTTCAACCATTCTCATGTCAGCTGGAACTTTGCAACCAACTACCCATAAGAAACAAGGTGTAACCAAGTTAGATCAGGAACATAATCAGCATTATGCTAAATGGAAATCACTTGAATGGCCTTGGACAGTACCTCCCACTTCTACAATATCTCCAGGGACAAGTTCTGTTGCTGGAAGTATAGAAAAGCAACCTAACAAATTGAACATTGACAAGTGACTCAATCATATGAATATAAATAAATAGTTTAAAGAACATTAGTAACATTTAATACTGAGTCTTTCAAGTGAAGATATATCAATCCAATCGTAGATATCAAGATAAACACTTTGTTTTCACAAATCAACAAATACAAGGATTGTTAACCAGGTGGAAGCTGATTAAAAGGCACTTCTGGAGCAAGAAAGTATGATGCAAGTAAATGTTGCTCTTAATCAAAACATTTTTGCTTCAATTCATAGCCTTACAAACCAACTTTAAAAAAGTTGCAAGTGCAGCCCAACTCCTACTTTAATGACACATGTACATGCACGCAAAGCACATGCACAAAAGAAGCAACTGACAGGGACTAAGGTTTGCACAAGACTCTGCTTGACATGATGTGTCAACGATATAAGTAGGCTCAGGCACACTCAGATCTTTAGCAGCCTGTGACAATGTATGTAAACCCAATCTAAAAGTGGCCTTGGCATCATCAATCTCTTCCAAGAGAATGATGCCCTTCTTATGGAACACCTTCACAAGTTCTACGATAAGCATGGCATTCCCTGGGTCCAGCTCACACAAACCAACCTGCAGTGCCAATGACATATGAGCTCATGCCTCACATGTCTGTCAAAGCAAGTTGATTTTGTTGAACTTGAATTTTTCAAGTGGAATGGTTACAAGTACATATTTCCAATTTCAAAACTAAAGAGTAGATGCAACTCATAGCCATAATTAACAAAAGTTCAATCAGAAGACTGCAAATAAAAAATTGTGTGAAAATATGCTTACACACTCAAAATGCAATAATCGATTCGAAAAGTTTATTACCATTGCGAAGCACCGTTGCAACATCTGCTTGATATGCTCGCAACTCCTGCAGATTTTTCAATAAACGAGTCATTGTGGATGGACAACAAGAGTTGGCCATTGCAATATCAATTGCAGTTACATAGTACAAGATGAAGATAATAACTAGCATATGGAGTTAGATTAACCATGCGTAGAAAAGGAATAATTAGGACCAAAATCAGTACTCTTAGTATTGCTCCAAATATGTGAAACAAACTATAATGGAGTTGGAAACAAGAGAACATGACCAGGGTGAACATGGTGTATTCACGATTATGCATCCAAGAATTAGGTAAAAGCCATTTAAACATTCCAAGTTTCACCTTGAAGTAATTTGTATGATGTTTGTAGGGAAAGAGGGAAACAAGAAAACATAGGACAGCAGAAGATTTAAAGCCACGCATAATATCTCACAGCACGTGCAAAAAGAAAATCATATCAAACAGCAGTAAACCAGATCTGCAGAGTTAAGCACGACACTAGAGCCTTATTTAAAAGTAAGAACCTCGAGAGCTTTTTCAGCATTTGTTTCTGTGATCACACCAACTGCTGCATTTGCTGCTAATATCATAAATATGACCTATGCAATCAAAACAAAGGCCATCTTGTTAGTTACTGCCTTCATGTGGCACTTGAAAATCATCTTCCTCAAATAGGACATATGTTCCAAAGTGGATCAACTTACAGATGGTTCCAAAAATGCTGTTAATCCAGTTTCACCATTCAATCGAGCCAAAAGGAAGGATACCACAGCAGCTGCTATCAATATTTTGACGAGTAAATCATCAAACTGTTTCAAAACTAACTTCCAGAAGGGGGTACCTGGGTCAGAAGTTTCAGGTTAATAGATGATGAATAAAGGGTAACAAAACTAACTTTCTTTTATCTATTTATCTTCCTTGAAATCCTTATTCGTTTGTTCTGGTTACGATTTTTATTTATTTTTGGTAAAATCCTCCTGGAACAGAATCGAGTTAGTTGTTATGAACTTCAATAAAGTTAACTTCTGTAGCTGGTGCCAAAGAGAACAAAGACCCAATACAATATAATTTGGTGATCATCCAACAAGGTATTTGTCTAACACAGTATTTGCAAAAGCTTGCTAGGACAAGTCATCATCCAAGGTAAAGGATGTTAAAGGGTAGTATGGCTAGTATTTATGTCTTAAGGTTATTTCTTGTATCTGCGGAGAAACAGCCCGACTGGGTGCATTAAACATACCTATTCAATCCAACAGTAACAAATACCTATAAAACGCGTACTATTATACTACTACCCTTGACATTTTCTACTACCTTACCAAAATAAATCATTTTTACATGGGAATCACCAAACAGTAGAGCTTACACATTTCAATGATACTCTCCTTCTCATAAAACATCCAACTTTTCAAAATTGTCGTTTGCAATGCAAGTACATTGGCAAACTTGACATATAATCATTACAATACTTTTGCTTTATACCCATATTTAAATCATATTGAGTAATTGTAGCATGCCAACTAATAGAACTCGTAGTTTCCATGCATCCTTGTCAATCCATGGTTGACTTATATTCAGTTATTCAGAAAGGGTAGATGAGTAAGGCAGAGACAATGTAATACCAAGTACCAACATCTTCTGACGGCAAACACTTTGGAGAAAAGGTGTAACAGGCAATATGAAATGTGTTGCCACATGTAAAATGAACATTAGAAGTTAGAACTGATAGCTTACTTTCTTCTTGGGGCAGCACTGCAGATCATCCATGCACGAAAGCAAAGTGCAGCAATCAGTTAGAGGCCACAATAATGATAACAAGAATCAAAATGTATGAATACCGCAATGCAAAATTAGATGATAACATAAATATGTCTGCCCTCAAAATTGTGCAGGGGTCTCGACTGAAGCTTTCAAATTTTACTGAGAAAATGGTAGGGATCTGAACTACATCCAAAGTATGAAAGCTGTATCAATTCAGTTAAATCAGCATCACGGTGACTTCCAAATTTCATTCAGGGATTACAAAAGTCGATACGTGCGGGTTATCGCATTACATCCGTGACAAAATGTTTTTTGTCGGATAACCTCAGCAAGTTATAAGGGTGTGAGGCCGTTCCCCGTTATTAGTATTACAAAAAAGTCACCGAGCACATTCATGCAAAGCACATCTCCTCATTTAGAAATGCTCTGGTTTTAGATGGTTCTAGTGGCTAGGACTTAACCACCAAAGCAGAGGGCATATCAATGCTGACAAAATATAGAACTATAGATAGCCACCGTGTGCGAAATAAAAAGCCCTATTCTGATGAATTTGGATAGAATACATTTCGAGGTTGGTGCACAGGAATCAAACAATCCCTCGTCTGAAAAACTTCCTCACTCAGCAAAACCCCATATCCTTCTCTCCATTTGTTACTTTAACACAAGCAGTTCGGCGACAATAAGCAAATGAAAAAGCATTGGACAGCACGAAGTTCCTCACCGTTTTTGCCGTGAAGCAAGGCATGCTGCTCCACCTGCCCACACAAGCCAAAAACCAAATCAGCCCCCCATTCCCCGTAACCCAGACCAAAAACCACAGCGCGGACGGCTCGGAGCAGCACCTGCGAGTCGGAGAGGCCCTTGGTCCGGTCCACGCCGAACGCTTGGAGCACCTGCGAGGAAGGGCGGCGACCAGATCCGTGAGAGGCGGCGGCGGCGGCGAAAGGAGGGAAGGTCAAGCGATGGCGCGAGACGGGGCCGAGATGTGGCGGCGGGGGCTTACCTCCGCGGCGGACTTGGCGTAGGCGTCTTCCATGGTCGGCGGCGCCGACGGGTGGGAGGGGGCGGGGGCGGAGGGGAGGGAGTGATCGCGGCGGCGCGGCCAGGGAGAAGCGGCCGGATTTTCTCAGCTCGGGTTTTGGATTTGGGTGTTTTATTGGTAGCAACGGTGTGATTTGCTGGTCAGAGGACAGGTGGCCGTGGGATCTCTGCTCCGGATCGGCCGCTGGAACACGTGGGCCATGAGGAAGTGAAGTGCGAGACAAGTGATGCACACTTTTTAGCCTAGCTTTGCTTCGCCTTCTCGCTAGCCGGTTTTCAGGAGATCGGCAGTAACGAGTAAAACTGTTCCCCAAAACGTGTCGGGGATGACTCAAAAAAGGAAAAGAAAATGTCAATAATAATAACAATATGCGTCCGCGTGTTTGGAATTTCACAGGCTGCAATGCAGGTAAATGAACTAAATAAATAGTTAAGGTCATCTTCAAGGTTGAAACTCATTTCACCGTCGTATGTCCGGACATGTACGTGTGTCCAGCATGCTCTTCAAAGTTCAACTGTCTCCACAATCTGGACTTCCCCAAATCCAGATCACATGGGCCCTACATAAAACTCCACCCCACCATGCACTCTTTCGTTTTCGTGTCGGACTCTCCTTTTCCTGCTCAGCTTTCTGCCATAGCAGGACATTTCTCGTTGTGGCCCTCTTCTATAAATCCGAATAATGCCCACCCCACCTTCACCATGTGTCAACACCGGCAAAAAATGGTCGTGTGTTACTACGGGCAAAAGGCGAGAAATGCCACGAGCAGGTCACAAAGCGCTAAAGTTTCTCTCCCATATCTCTCGTTTTCGTTGACCACTGTGATTCTCCTCTCCCATCTCTCACATTTTCATTGACCACTGTGATTCCCTAGCATGCTTAAGTTTTGACGATCTAATGGGAAGGCCAAATTAAAGCAATTCCAAAAGAGAAGCAAA
Source organism: Triticum dicoccoides (assembly GCF_002162155.2). Taxonomy (NCBI): domain Eukaryota; kingdom Viridiplantae; phylum Streptophyta; class Magnoliopsida; order Poales; family Poaceae; genus Triticum; species Triticum dicoccoides. The sequence goes on from NC_041387.1 coordinate 52,994,065, forward strand.
TCATATGATCTAAGAATTAGATGTATTTTGTTTTAATTACAAGAAACATCATATTGGGTCGATGAGCCTCTTTCTTCGATGTAATCTCATAAATAATGCAAGAGAGACATGATGGCCTTTCTTCGATGTCAATCAATTAGTTGAAAGAAAACTTAAGCGATACCACTCACAACTAACTAAAGTGAAAAATAAACTCGATGAAGGTGCAAATTCTTGTATAGAAAAGAATAAAATCTTTTCCTTTAGAAACATAGACCGTCTTAAATAACATCTCGCGAAAAAAAAACCTCTTAAATAGCATGTCCGCTCGCGCGTAGGACCTGGGACGCCGCCGCCACCCATTGCTCTGCGACACCACGGCCGCCGCCTCCGTCATGTGGAACGACAGAGAAGCTCGAGCACGGCTGAATGGAGCGGTTCCAGACGCCGGTTATGCGGAGCATCTCCGCCCAAGCGCTGGCCCAGGACCGCTGCCGCCACCTACCGCTCAGAGATGTTGCGGTCGCCGCCGACGCCACCCGCTGCTTCACGATGCCGCTATGACTGTCACCACCGCGAGGAATTTTCAGGAGTTATTCCTCATTTTATTATTGCTCGCCAGATTATTTTCAGTTCAACAACTGTCTTGCTCAAATTTCATATCATATGGCAAACTATTTAATTTCAAGAAATACAAAAGAGGTCTAATGGACAATAATTCGATTACTGTCATACATCAAATTTCATATTCACCGGTCGCCGCCTCCGTGGAGGCTCCTATGACACATCAACAAAATAAGGACTGAGTGTGGACGAGCTGAATCGGGCGGGTGCTATAGGGCAAACGACTTTAAATCGTCAGGGGAGAGCGTGACGTCGCAGCTCCTCCACCTCCTCCTTCCCGCCTAATCCTCGAGCTTCCGCGGAGCGGGCTGACGTCGTTGTCGGGGGTCAGGGTCGCTCACCATGGGCGGAAGAAGGGTGACATCCATAGGCAGGTCGCCGCCTCCGTCACGAGGAACGCCCGAGAAGCTCGAGCATGGCTGAATGGAGCGGATCTAGACATTGGTTGTGATGAGCATCTCCCCCCACACGATGGCCCAAGATCGTCGCCGCTACCTACCGCTCTGAGATGTTTCGGTCGCCGTCATCGCCACCCGTTGCTTCGCGATGCCACTGTGGTCGCCACCAACGTGAGGAATGTCCGAGAAGCCACTCTTCATTTTATTATTGCTTGCCAAAATATTTGTAGCTCAACAACCGCCATACTCAAATTTCATATTCTATGGCAAATCATTTAATTTCAAGGAACACAAAGAGGTCTAATCAGCAACAATTTTATTACTGTCATACATCAAATTTCATATTCTCCGATCGCCGCCTCCGTGGAGGCTCTTGCGACACATCAAGAACAGAAGGACTGAGTGTGGAGGAGTCGAATCGAGCGAGTGTTGTAGGGCGGATGACTTTAAATCGTCAAGGGAGAGCATGACGCCACAGCTCCTCCACCTCCTCCTTCTTGTGTGGTCCTCGAGCTGCCGTAGAGTGGGCACACGTCGCTGTCGAGGGTTGGGGTCAGTCACCATGGGGGAAGAAGGGTGACACCCATAGGTAGGTGCACATGGTGGTGTGGGCTGCTTGATATAGAAACTCTAGTCAAGGGAGAGCAAGAGTCGACCGGCGGAGCCGTAACCTCATTCTATAGGAGGATCCCTATGTGGTGGGGAATCGACCACTGAAGAGAGAGAGAGAAGAGAGGCTTATGCGATGCATGCTAAATCAAGAATAAAAAAATCAATAAACCGGTGGTAGGGGAACGATAAAAAATCAGTGGGGTATTCCTTCGATTGATGGGAGTCGTGGGAACCAAAGAGGACTACTATGCATTGCCATTTAATAATAGATTGTCCTTAATAATAAAGAGAGAGATTATAGGCATGTGATTGATTCATTTCCATAAATGTGGTCTTGTGTTATCAAACATTGATTCGTTTCTGTAGATTTTGTCTTTGAAGATTGATTAGAGATCACTATGATTTTTTTCAATAATGACATTACTAAATATACCGAAGATCGATCTACATGATTTGTGTAGATTTCGAAGATAAAAACATGATTAAGTACATTAGTGGGCTAAAAGTCGGTTAAATAAATTGGTGGCAGAGGTTTAACCGGAATGAGGCAACATTGCCAACTCATCATGGCGTATAGGTTTGTGTCAACTCTGATAGTATTCCGAGTACAAAATAATAGATTGGTAATAGAAACAATGAATCAAAAAAGGAACCAAAAAATAAAACTTAGAGAAAAAATGCGTGCACGCGTCAAATGGGCCAGCCAACATTGATGATAGTTGATGTTTTTGTAAGATTTGATTTGATTTTGGTATGAGTAGTGGAAGGCAAGTAAAGTTTGGTTTTAGCTAAGATTTTGTTAAGACTTGATTTAATTGAGTTAATGACGTTGTTTTGGAAAAATACCCTTTTTATCTTGTTTATGGAAAGTGTTGATTATAATAGCATACCGAGCAGAAAATAAGATGTTGGTAAAAATAGTTTTTTTAGTCTAAACATACTTTACTTTATTGAGTAAACAAGTTCATGGGGATACAATGTAAGTCCGGTGGGTTTAAGAGCCATGCATGCCGCCCGAACTCCAGACCAAAAGCATGTTTAGCGAGGCTATGTGTCTCAAAATTGGACTCTCGCCCTTCGAAGATGAAGGAACAATGCTGAAAATTCCTAGATGTTTCCAAAATCTCTTTGATAATGCTTGCATAAACTCCTCCAATATTGTTCTTGATATCATGAACCGCACCTTGGCAGTGTGGCCACCAGCACATGCGATAGCGCAAGACCCGTGGCTAGCGCCAGAGCTTCACGACACGCTAATGCCTCTAGGGTGGCTGGGTCAGAAATTCCCCTAATACGGATGACTGAAGATCCCATATATGTTCCGGCTGGATCTCTGGAAACTGCACTAAATGTACCTTAATTGAGATCACGTGCGACTTCACCGTCCACTCTAATTTTCGCCATCCCAAGAGGTGGAGGGATCCACCTTGGGTGCCCTTGGCGCCGTGGCTCAGGAGCCACCATGGTCTTCTTTGGCTTACAATCCTTTAGCTCCCTCACGTATTTCATGATAAATTTATGTGTCGCTTGGGGGCTTTGGAAACATGTTCATGCAAGGCCTGCCTTTTCGCATGCCGGATTGACCATAGTGTCACTACTACCTGCACTAGTGCAGGATGCTGCTAACGCGACACTATGATCAAAGACCCTTCGAGAAACTGTGTGCGATGCAATAATCGCAAACGGTGGTGTCAGAGAACCGTCAAAAATGTCCAAAACATTTGCAATGACGGATGCATCAAACATGGTTCAGATTTAGTTGCATGTGTGATGCAGGGCATACGGTTCAGTTCAATTAACTATTTGCGATGAGGAGTAACAAAAGAAACGGGCAACCAGATGAAGGCGTGTGCGATACACAACATACGGTTCACTAGGATGAACTAATAGTGATTAAGCAACACAAAAGAAATGGTGGCTTAGGGACGCGCTTGTCCGAAATGTGGGGTAAGTTATGAAAGTACCCCCACTGATTTGAGGTGATTCTTTCGGTTCAGGGGTATCACGGGCATTTCACATGTCGGATTTTACAGGAGGTGGGAGTTTTCGCGCGCTGTAATTTTGTAATAGCAAGGCACGGGTTGAGATGGAGGGAGTTGTCGGAGCACAACGAGACAATGATATATCGTAAAATGCCCTCCATTTTCTACACATCACATCTATATTTACTCTTACTACCATAAGGTTGGATAACACCGATGGTACTGAAGAAGTTTAGCTCTGCATTGCTCTTAGCTGTACCTTGTGCCTGTATCATTGTACTTACACTTATAGCTACTTGGTTATGTAGCATCACTCTTCATCTTATTTTAAATATTCTCCATTTTTTCTTATATTATCACATCTATATTTACTCTTAACAAAATGTAGAATAAAGGCAATGCTTATGAAGAAGATTTTGTGGTAAACTTCTTGAATTGCCCCCACATCCCCCACCCCCCATCAGCATGGACAAGGGCTTTATAGAGCCTGTTGTCGGTGTCAAAACTGGCGGATCTCGGGTAGGGGGTCCCGAACTGTGCGTCTAGGCGGATGGTAACAGGAGACAAGGGACACGGTGTTTTAACCCAGGTTCGGGCCCTCTCGGTGGAGGTAAAACCCTACTCCTGCTTGATTAATATTGATGATATGGGTAGTACAAGAGTTGATCTACCACGAGATCAGAGAGGCTAAACCCTAGAAGCTAGCCTATGGTATGATTGTTGTTCGTCCTACGGACTAAAACTCTCCGATTTATATAGACACCGGAGAGGGCTAGGGTTACACAGAGTTGGTTACAACGGAGGAGATCTTCATATCGTATCGCCAAGCTTGCCTTCCACGCCAAGGAAAGTCCCATCCGGACACGGGACAAAGTCTTCAATCTTGTATCTTCATAGTCCGGGAGTCCGGCCAAAGGTCATAGTCCGGCCATCCGGACACCCCCTAATCCAGGACTCCCTCAGTAGCCCCTGAACCTGGCTTCAATGACGACGAGTCTGGCGCGCAAATTGTCTTCGGCATTGCAAGGCGGGTTCCTCCTCCGAATACTTCATAGAAGATGTTTGAACACAAGGATAGTGTCCGGCTCTGCAAAAATAAGTTCCACATACCACCGTAGAGAGAATAATATCTGCACAAATCTAATCTGCTGACGTATTCCGCAGCATGACATCACGCCACGGACAATCCTTTATTCGAGTCGTTTTACTGTTCCACCTCAACGCGTTTAGCGAGGCGGTTTCCTTGGCACGTCTTGTCAAAGCAGAGATCGTGTCCCCTTATTTCGGGATTCTCATCAATACGGGCGTGGGTAACCCAACCATGCCTTTTGGTATGACTCTCTAATTGAAAGGGAGTCCCAAACGGTTACGGGGAGGGCTCTTGGTATTCAACTCCTTTGTAAAGAGACCAAGGCTCGACTCCCTTCTCTTTCGATCCAATCGAATCCGCCCCTCGCCTCGAGTTCCAACACTCAAAGCTTCTAGTTTTAGGCGCTTCGGACTTTCGATGATGTCCGGCTCTGACCTTCAAGGCCGGTGGGTGCCTTCCTCCGTTATGGAAGAAGACGTGCGAAAGCTGAGAGATGCCAGGTATCTAACCGGCGAAATCTCGCATAGGCTGCCTGCTCAAGGGCAGGCCATTCCTTCTCCCCAGCCCGGCGAGAGCGTGGTGTTCACATCTCACTTCCTTCGGGGGCTAGGCTTCCCGATTGATCCCTTCATGAGGGGGCTGATGTTCTATTACGGGCTGGAATTCCACGACTTAGCTCCGGAGTCCATCCTCCAAATTTCATCATTCATTGTCGTGTGTGAAGCCTTCCTCCATATCACCCCTCACTTCGGATTGTGGCTTATAACCTTCAAGGTGGAGCCTAAGATGATCGAGGGGCAGCAGGCTGAGTGCGGAGGAGCTATCATAAGCAACATAGCCGGCGCTTCATGGCCCGAGGGCACTTTCCCATAGGAGTTTGGCTTATGGCAACGGGACTGGTTTTACATCACAGCCCCCAGGGGCACCACATGGGTGGCGCCACCTGCTTTTCGCCCGGGTCCCCCACCACGCGAGCATCATGGGTCAATGAAGGGCTTATCTGGGGGCCGTCCAAAGACGTGCCCCTACTGTAGGACCGCATTCGAGATCTCCTAGAAAGAGATATTAAGTTGACCGTAGTGGCGCAAGTTATGATGATTCGCCGTACGCTGCCCTGCAAACGTCGCCCTCTCCGCCTGTGGGAATTTAATCCGGAGGGACCGCGAGTCCTCCAACATTTTATGGGCGCGACGCCCGTGGAGATGTACAAATTGTTCTTCGGATCACAAACAAGGTGTCCGGACTTGTCCGAGGACGCAGGTTTGAGCTGCAATCGCCCGGATGCTAAGGTAAGTAGCCCCGTATTTGGACACGCCATCCGCATTTTCATCATAAAGTTGCCCTTTAATAGAGCTATCCTTTGAACAGGAGTGGATAGCGAAGGCAAAGCTTATCAAGTGTCCAGCCCCCCTGCCCGAGACCGCGCCGGATTCCGTGTTAACCAGGATGCTGGAGATTATGCTTTCGGCAGAGGGCAAAGAGGGGAACCAAGGAGCTACCGCCTTCATGGAGGAGACTGTCAGGAAGGGAGGAATCGAGAATTCCCCCAACCTGGGAAAGAAAAGGAGTGCCTCTGAAGACCCGGAGGGGATGACCTCGAAACGGGGGAAGAAATCTTCGTCAGAGGATCTGGCGCCGGAGACTGCCCCGACCGCATTGCGCCCTCAAGGGGATCAGCTTTCCTCCGAGCCGTAAGTAAAGAGAGGGGTTCAAAAATTAGTGGCATCCCTGTTTTATTTCTGAGGAAGATAACCAAAATATTACCTTGCAGTTCGGATCTCAACCCTTCTCAGCAGAGCTCGTCTTCAGGGGATCTTCGTTCGGAGATGATGGAGAGAGAAACGCCTCCCCTAGATGCACCGACTTACGAGGCAGGCAACCCCTAGGTGTCGTCCCGGCGGGTTTCTCCAAGTCCGGATCCTGAAAAAGGTCGTCGGGCTAGTCCGGTGCCCTCTGGTGCGCGGTCGGAGAGGCTGAGGGATCTGCTCGGGCGAGCGTCCGTCTCGGAAGAACACCGTATGTTGATGAACACGGTGATAGGAAGGATTTCATCTGCAGAAAGCGGATTGTACAAGGCCGCCAGGAGTTTACTGACAGGCTTTGAGGTACGTGAAAAGGTGTACCTTTTGATAGAGCTGCATATATAAAATGCGCCCTGTATAAATAGTAGCCCCTGAGACTCTGTGTGTCGTCAAGAGTGATGGCGCACAGAGGATCATAACCCCAGGTATAAAATGTCACCTTTTTATGAAGGTGGCGAGGCGTTCGGTGGCTAGCCGGACTGATGAATCTGCCGAGCTAAAGCGGCAACTTGACATGGTGGATGCCGACATCACGCTTGTAAATAAGAGGCTAGACAAGGCACAAGGTATGCTCCACAGACATCTGATAAGAGGAGTTCGATGCTCGTGCCTTACAATATATGTGCTTAATGCAGATAGTGCTGCTGCCGTGGAGAACCTTCGGGTGGAACTTGCCCGAGCCAAGGAGCAGGCAAGGAAAAGTGATGCGGCTGCCATTAAGGCGCCCGAAGAGCTGAAAGACGAACAGGCTGCTCACTACCAGAGCAAGAAGGTAATAGTCGAGATGGCTATAAAATTGAAGGATGCTGCCGACCGCTGTAAATTTCTCGAACAAGAAGAAAGGGCGGCTCAGAAGGACCTTGAGAAGATCACTGCCGAGGCCAAGGATACTCACTCTGCAATGAGAGCTATGAAGGAGGAGCTGCGTCAGGCTGGAGATATCACGGCTGGAAAGTCTTATATGCTGCGGATGAAGTTCGGAGATCCTAGGTATGCTCCGTTAGACCGGCAGTGGAGTGCGGAAAGCACTTATCTGGATTTGGCAGCGAGTGCGGCAGACGCAACCGAACACTTCCGAGGTTGAGGTGACCATAAATTGGAGGAACTTTTTTGGTCGCAGTTCCACAATCCAGAACGCCCACTTTCGGTATCCGACCGTTTGGCCGCCTGGGCGGAGCTGAACAGGTTATCCGGACTCGCCATGAAGTATGTTGCGAGTCGTTTGAGGCCGGGAGAGCCAGAGCCGAAGAGTTATTTTGGTTTGTTGCAGCAGTTCCTTGGTTCTGTGTCGCATGTTGATGCAATGAAGAGGTCGGCGTGCATAGAGGGTGCACAAATGGCTCTTGCCCGTGTCAAGACATACTGGGCGGATATGAAGGCCAGTGTTGTTGCATCCCGGGATTCGGACAAAGGCCGAGTACCTGCCAGGCAGTACTTTGAGGAAGTTCTTCCGGGCGCTCATTTAATAGAAATGCAGTGCTCGAAGGATGTTGTGTTCGAATAGCATGTGCTATTGTAAAAGAAATATTTTGATAGAATATAAAAGCTTTTTATACTTGTGCTTGCAAGAATTATAATACCTCCTGTGCGACCGTTAATGTATATGTGTATATAACCTGAAAGATGGCAGTCGTTGGCTTCAGCCCCCACGCATATAATGCGGGGGTGTTCGCAAAAAGGCGCCTTTTCACACTTAATCCAACATCTTGGTCCTACAAAGGAGGTGATAGCGTGGCGAACTAGGCAACCGGACTATAATGCTTTATCACTTTCACTTAGCCGTAGGAGTTTGACATTGGGGCTACTCAATAGCCCCTAGAGGCACCGCGCTCGCCCAAATTCGGGGCGCGTGTGCGCCTGACCGGGAAGCGGCCCTTCGTTAATGCGGAGGAATCCTAAAGATTCCGAGAGTCATCGAGTGGTTGACCAGTCTCTCGCTATATCATGACAGTCAGTTTTCGGCTTTCTCTACTAAGGTTCTCACCTGGCCGAACCGGGGCACAATCGCAGTAGTTCTCCTGGTGCCGCGTTAGCCGATATAACGGAACGTAAGGCAGCAAAACATAGGAGCCGGGCAAACCCAACATTTGACCAAAGACATGATTCGGAGCTGATGCATATAAGGCCAAACTCGTAACGCCGAACACTCCCTAAGGTATTCGGTCTTTATGAAGACGGGCCGAAACAAAGCCCTTGGTAAAAAAGCCCCTGGTGTCCAAGTACGCGCAAAATTCTAGCGTGGCCACATGCCAAGACGCCAGCCTCCTCCTTGGTTATAGCGAAAACCGGGGGATGTTGTCAACAAGAGACAGTAAAAAAGGTTTATGCAGGGTCTTAATTTGAAAAGAATCCTTGAAACGGGTCCCTACTGCACGTCTGCGCCTGTGTCTCCGTTATGCCGTATCCTGGACGGGCGTAGCACGGTGTTCGTCTGCGAGAGAGAGGAACTTTAGTAAAAAATAAGCATGCGAGAAATCTATATTAAAATAAACAAAATATAGTTGGAGCAAGAATTGAGCCGTATTGTCTCCTAGCGTGAACACGCGGAGCCCCTTGTACAGGGTTATGCGGCTATTAAGCCTTTGTATGTTTACACCGGACTCGTCGAGCCGTGTCCGGGATGGTAGGGCTGGATTAGTGTGCGGCTGTCCAGGCGGCCGCACCATTACTCATACTTTGGGGATCAATTGATATTCCCCTGTAATGAGATGATGCCTCGTGGACCGGGCATTTCAAGTGTAAGGGATGCATAATGCGGTATTGCGTTAAAGCGGGCGAAAGCTTCACGCCCCAGTAGCGCTTGATAGCGACTTATAAATGGGGCGATGTGGAAGGTTAGCTTTTCGCTTCGGAAGTTGTCGGGTGAGCCGAACGTGACTTCTAACGAAAGGGAACCCATACTCTGGGTATCTGGACCCGGCGTGACTCCTTGAAAAGAAGTGTTGCCATGGCGAATTATAGCTGGGTTTACCCCTAGTTTGCGGATTGTGTCCTGATATAACAGGTTTAAGTCACTGCCGCCATCCATAAGGACTTGTGTAAATTGGAGTCCGTCAATAATCGGATTCAAGACCAAGGCAGTCCAGTCTGCATTCTGGGCCCCTCTGGAGTAATCCTGATGATCGAAGGTGATTGGTTGTAACAACCAGTGGTGGTGCTCCTCTGGGGCTGGCCGTATGGCGCGTGTCTTCTTAAGCGCCGTTCTGTTTTTCCCTTTTGTCATCTGAAGTGAATTTACTATTTTGACTTCTTGTGGGAACTTCTTTTGTTCTCTGGTGTTCTGCTTGTGGGGTGTGTCGTCATCCTCGCTTGGTGTGTCGAGCCCCTTGTGTTCGGTGTTGAGTTTGCCGGACTGCTTGAAGACCCAACAATCTCTGTGGGTATGGTTTGCAGGTCTCCCGGGGGTACTGTGGATTTGACATATTTTGTCCAGGATTTTGTTGAGGTTAGACAGCTCGTCCCTGTCATCTTTTGGTGGCGGCTTTTTCTGATTTTGCCGAGAGCTTTTGAATCCGGCATTGACTGTCATGCTCATCGGGCTATTATCCTTAATCCGGCGTTGTTCTTTGTTACGGCGCGGTTTCCTGTTTCCATCTCTGAGTTCGGATGTACTCGAATCGCTGGTGTTTCTTCTTGCCAACCAGCTATCCTCTCCTGCGCAAAAGCGGGTCATGAGGCTTGTTAATGCGGCCATTGTTCTTGGCTTTTCTTGGCCGAGGTGTCTGGCGAGCCATTCGTCTCGGACGCTATGTTTGAAAGCTGCTAGGGCCTCGGCATCCGGACAGTCGACTATCTGATTCTTTTTTAGTAAGGAATCTGTTCCAGAGTTTCCGGGCTGACTCTCCGGGCTGCTGAGTTATATGACTCAGATCATCTACATCCGAAGGTCGGACATAGGTCCCTTGAAAATTTGCCCGAAAAGCGTCCTCGAGCGCTTCCCAACTTCCCATGGTGTTTTCGGGAAGGCTTTTAAGCCAATGCCGGGCTGGCCCTTTGAGCTTAAGGGGTAAATATTTTATGGCATGAAGGTCATCTCCTCTGGCCATGTGTATGTGGAGGATATAATCCTCGATCCAGACGCCAGGGTCTGTTGTTCCATCGTATGCTTCTATGTTCACGGGCTTGAATCCGCACTGGAAATTCATGATCCAGCACCTCATCGGTAAAACATAGGGGATGTGCGGCGCCCCTGTATGTAGGTGTGCCGCGATGTTCGGATATTTTTTGCATTGCATTGCTCACTGGAGCTTGATTTCTTGGCCCATAGATGGATCTGGTTGGACCCGTTTTTTGATGCGAATCCTTGGGTGGATCGCGCGCCGTATTGAGTGCGGCGCCCTTTGTCGCTTGAGATCGATCATGGGGTCGTCTATCCGACCTGGTGGCTTCCTTGTTTTTTGACTGTGGGGGCTCTAGGGCCTCTTCATCAAATTCCGGTAGTAGTTTCCGCTTCGGATAGCTCTTTGTGTGACGACTGTTGCCGTACTTGTGTGCGGTATTGAGTACTTTGCCCCATCTGATCCTGAGTGCATCTTCCACTGTTTTGAGCCTCCGCTTCTGCTTTTTCAAGCTACGTGCAGTGGCAACAAGCCTTTGGTGGAGGTTCTGATGTTCCAGCAATTTGTCCGGCGTGAGGTCCCCGGACTATTATCTTTCCTGGGGACGGGTTGTTCGGATTGTCCGCCCTATTTGGATGGTTGCTCGATGGCATGTTCATCTTCCGTTGATTCGCCCTGCTCTATGGCTGGGTCTTTGTCGAGGTGGGGCTTGGCGTGGCGCTTACGCCGCCGCTTTGATTGTTTTTCGAGGGAGCGATCCCTGGTTGTGCCCTTTTGATCCTCGTTGTCATTTCTTTTAGGTGTGTCCACCATGTATACATCGTATGATGAGGTGGATTTCCAGTGCTCTATAGGTGCTGGTTCTTGGTCGTCTCCTTCGTCCACGTCCATACCGTCGATGTCTTTGGAGTCGAAGTCGAGCATGTCGGTTAAATCGTCGACAGTGGCTACAAATTGGGTGGTGGGTGGGTTTCGAATTTCTTCGTCGTCTGCATCCCAACCCTGCCGACCATAGTCCGGCCAGGGCTCCCCTGACAAAGAGAGAGACTTCAGGGAGTTCAGGATATCGCCAAAGGGCGAGTGCTGAAAGACGCCCGTGGCGGTGAACTCCATGATCGGAGCTCAATCGGGTTCGATCGGAAGGGGTGCGGAAGATTCGGAGTCCGGAACGGAGTCCGGCACCTTGGAGTCACGGGCCTTGCAAAGGACTAGGCTGGAATTCGGCTCTATCGCCGTAGAGATTGCGGAGCCTGGGGCGGCGTCCAATCATCTGTCCCCGACTAGCGCAGTCGGCTCTGAGCTAATGGTCGGAGCGGACACCTGAGCGGCATTCTGGGCGTTGTCCGGCGGCAGAGCTAGATCATGCCCATCGAGACAGTGCGGCGCGCTCGGCCGTGGCTCGAATCCGTCGAAGATCAAGTCCTCGCGGACGTCGGCCATGTAGTTTAAGCTTCCAAACCTGACCTGATGGCCAGGGGTGTAGCTTTCGATCTGCTCCAGATGGCCAAGTGAGTTGGCCCGCAGTGCGAAGCCGCCGAATACGAAGATCTGTTCGGGGAGAAAAGTCTCACCCTGGACCTTGTCGTGGTTGATGATCGAAGAAGCCATCGGGCTTAAAGGTGACGACACAGAGGAACTCTCAATGAAAGCACCAATGTCAGTGTCAAAACCGACGGATCTCGGGTAGGGGGTCCCGAACTGTGCGTCTAGGTGGATGGTAACAGGAGACAAGGGACACGATGTTTTTACCCAGGTTCGGGCCCTCTCGGTGGAGGTAAAACCCTACTCCTGCTTGATTAATATTGATGATATGGGTAGTACAAGAGTTGATCTACCACGAGATCAGAGAGGCTAAACCCTAGAAGCTAGCCTATGGTATGATTGTTGTTCGTCCTACGGACTAAAACTCTCCGGTTTATATAGACACCGGAGAGGGCTAGGGTTACACAGAGTCGGTTACAACGGGAGGAGATCTTCATATCGTATCGCCAAGCTTGCCTTCCACGCCAAGGAAAGTCCCATCCGGACACGGGACGAAGTCTTCAATCTTGTATCTTCATAGTCCGGAGTCCGGCCAAAGGTCATAGTCCGGCCATCCGGACACCCCCTAATACAGGACTCCCTCACCTGTCTTCACCAATAATGTAAGTTTGTCCTTCTCAAGCTTTCAAACTTTGTTGTGTATATTTGGTTAGGCATGACTACAACAGCTGTTTATTTTGGTGTTTGCATCAAATTGCATGTTTAAAGTTTATTATGTAGTTCATAAACAAAAGTTTGTCCTTCTCAATTTAAGTTTTCAGTTGTACAACCAAGTTCCTTCTTCATACCATGCAGATTAAACTATACAAAGCAAGTGATCTTCTTTTGCACTGAATATATGCTTCTGTTCTTGATCCGTAATCCAGTGGTCTGGTTGTCGGCGTTCTGGGAACGGGGGTACCCAGACTTGCCTGCCTGCGGCTTGCAGTGTGGCTCAAGGAGTGGCCCAGTACGGCCCATCTTCATCAACACATGCTCAAGACCCTCGCGAGGGGCCAAGCCTCGCGGGGAAGGACGACAGGAGGCTTCCTCAGGCATGGCCTCGTCAGGCTGGCTCGCGAGGAGGCGGAGAGATCAAGGTGGGGTACCTCACGAGGTGCCCGTGACACAAGCCATGACGACCAAGGCCAGGCGGGCGCCAGGCGGGCGCCGGCCTGCGCAGAGTCCTTGTTTCCCCTTTGGTGCAAAGGGGGCAAGCGCAGACAAGGGTATCAAGCAAAGGCAACCATTTTGGTGCAACAAGACCAAGACCAGCAGGGCGGCAGAACGGAGGTCATCATGGAGCCCAAGCCAGCGTCATCGTCAGGGTCTTTGGCAGGCGAGGACCAAATTTAGTCAGAATAAGTGTACTAGATGTTCCCCTTCAAAATGGCCAATTGTTGGTGCCCTTCCCGCTCAATATTTGGGAAGAGGCTCGGGGCCTTCGCCTATAAATAGGACTAGCCACCACAGTGGGAAGGTAACTGGAGATCAGATAGGCATATCGAATCGACCCCTCCGAAGGGACAACACCACCATAAGAACAGACCCTCGCGAGGCTGTTCTTCCCTTGTATAGTTCATCATCATCCCCAGAGGCAATCCACCACACCACACATTGGAGTAGGGTATTACACCACAATGGTGGCCTGAACCAGTATAAATCTCGTGTCCTTTGTGTTATTCTTCGTGTAGTTTAGATCCTAGCGAGGCGGTGAGACATGAGTAGGCTGGGGGTGTGATCTCCGCATGCACCCCAGTGTTCGAACCTCAAGGGTCTGCCGGAACCCAAAATCCGACAGTGGTGAACCTACCCACTACAACATAATGTCATATTCTGCAATGTCTTAACTATGAACAATGTCATATCATTCTACTATTATTTAAACCGTCTCTTTATTTGCCAATTTGAAATGGGATAAATTGACAGCACACTAACCATTGATACTTATGAGTTCTTGATCTGTAATCCAGTGGTATCGTGAAGCTTCCAACTCCTTCACAAAGTCATTTCCCGCCATGTCTTGACCTGAACAATACCATATTGTGTTAATGCTATTTAACTGTGTCACTTCATTCGTCAATAAGAAATGTGATGAATTCTCAGCAGTGATACTTATATGTGCAAAACCTGTCATCTGTCTGCTTGTTTATCTTTTAGAGTGGGGAGGATGTAAGTGTCAAACAAGCGCAGTCTCGTCAGCTTGCTCAGCTGCTTGCGTTGCAGCTCCTTAGCAGGGCTAACCTTTCTTGAACTTTATTAAAGTGTTGTCGGTTTTGTATATTATTTTGTCAGTGTGTTTATTTGCACTGGTGGCGATCTTTGATGCCAGTGTATGTAATCCGTTGGCTGCTTGTGCTTTATTATCATAGTGGCGAACTTTGACGCCCAGTGGATGTATTAAAGTAAACTATATATTACATGCATGATTAACTAGCATAAATGATCATTTGATCATCATCTACTTCTTGTGATGCTTGCTCTGCTTGTGGCTCGATCTGGGCTCGTTGATTTGGATAACGAGACACTTCCTCATGTCAACGATTCACCTATGCATCTCGTAGCATGTCTACACACTCTTGGCCGCGAACCTGAGGTGAGGTTCATCCAGTCACCGCATACAGGCCATGTGCCATGATACGACATTTGTCCTCTAGGCATCCTGCTTCATCTTTTCATAGTAGGGGTCGATGATGGCCTAGGCGAGTTTGACCATGGAGTCCTTCTTTGTGCTGCCCCAGACCCTGTAGTGGTCACAAATTTCGACAAGGTTCTGGCAGGCCAAGCCCGTAACACTGTGCGCTTTTACATTGTTGGTGGTTTCCACCATGGCGAACTTGTAGTTGGTGTTGTTGACAAACCTGTTAAAACGGTCGCAAGGCTCTCTGGCCATGCAGTAGTGGTAGATGAGGACATGATGGCGCATGCACAACTGGGCGACAACAACCTTCTGATCTATGCCGGGACGACCGGCGGTGTACTGGAGGTCGATGCCGACCACCTGGTACTTGTCTCCAGCAAGCAAGTGCTCAACGGTGTTGATGTAGTTGTTCACCACGGCCGGGTCGATGGTGTACATGACCGAGAGATCCGTCTCCCTCGTGTGGGTCTCCACTTTATGCTCGCCGAACTCCATTGGAGCGTCACTAGACATCCCCTCTCTATGTGTCGTCGTGGGTGTGCTTGTTGTGTTGTGGGGTGTGATCGAAAGGTTGCAGAGACTAAGGTTATAATGGCCGCGGGAATTAAAGGGGAAGCTGAACGGCCTGGAATATCGATTGGCACGCCCTGATGGCAGTTCTAATTCGCAGTGCGTAACTCCATCATGCCGCACGTAACTGCATCGCGTGGCAACGCGTGCAGCGCAACCACATGCATATGGGGCCCCGATGTGATCGTGCACAGGCCCAACCGCTGGCAGAGCGTGTGCGGTGGAACGCGAGCAGAGCGCTCCGCAGTCGCCTCAACGACGCACAACCATATATATGCATATAGCAGTTGAACACGGAAGGAAAAGTTGTCCACAACCCGAGCGCGCCGACGGATGCGAGCAGAGCGCGCTGCGGTGCCTAACGGCGAGCAGAGCTTGCCGAGGGATGCGAGCAGAAGCTGGTGCTGTGTGTGTTGTGGACAAACGCTTGCTGGTATATAACCTCAAATTTAACCAACAAAATTATAATGCATGTTATAAAAATTATATAACTGGAAACTATGTTCGAATACGAATCCGACGATATAATCTTTGACAACATGCATTCGTATTTTATTAATTAAATTCTACTTATAAACCAGGACGGGCGTATAGTAGTTAATTAAATCACAAACGTTTTTTTATTAAATGTATGTGTACGTATCCTTTTGTCCTTCCCTCGCTCGTCTTGTCACCCCGCTGCCGTAGACGGTTTGAGCGCAAGCTTGAGTAGCACATGGGGGCGTTCTTTTGGCCAAACGGTGCTGAGCCCATTCCCGCGCAACCGCGCAGGTTCCTGCGCAAGCTTCCCACCCAACTCGGTGAAATCCCCCAAAATCCTAATGCTTATCGGCCTACTATATAAACCCTCACGGCAGGCGAGTCCTGCGTCGCATTTTCGCCTCCCTCCCTGTATCTTATCTCGTCTGCTTCTCCCAAAATCGACAATGGCACCGGACCATCGTCATCGCTCAGCCACTCCACCGTCATCAGAGCACAGCTCCAGCTGGGAGGCTACACCGTGGCAGCGGTGCAGTCCCCGGTGTAGTGTAGTGCGCGCGGCGTCCCAGTTGGGTGTGCGGGGAACACACACCACACGCTCGGCCGCCGGTGCCCGTCGGCACCTATTGCCGGCTGCCATTGCCACCACAGCTCTGTCAAAAGCCAGGGCCATCACCGCTCCGCCGCCGTGGCCATCACCCCACTGCCGGCCACCGTGGCCATCACCCCACTACCGGCCACCGTGGCCATCACCCGCTCCGCCACCGCAGCCCGAAGGCAGGAGGTGGTGGTCGTGGCCGCCACCCCGTCATCGTCCGCCGTGGCTGCTAGCCCACCATTGACCGCTGGGATCATCACTCGCTCCACCACCGCTGCGCGCAAGAGGGAGGCGGAGGTGGAGGCCCACACATGCGGCAGCAACCTTGTGCGCTACATCGAGTTCCTGTGGGAGGAGGAGGAGGGCCTCGTCAAGCACGTAAAGAGCCTTACCGTCGTCGTGGCCGCGGTACACGCCAACGCAGAGGCGAGGAATCATGAGATCTATGAGGAGAACCACCACTTCGAGAGGGATCTTCTGGAGTGACAGAGGGCGTTCGAGGTGAGCGTCGCTGAAGGTGCAATAGCGGCAGGCACCGTATTGCAGTTGTCTAGCTCGTTGGTAGGCTCCTCCTCCTCTTCCTCTTATTGAGCGCGCTCGGCAGAGGAGAGGCTGCCGGAAGTAGTACAAAGCCCCTCCGTAGTAGTATTTAGGGGCTATTTTGTTCAGTTCATCTGACTATAAATGTGGTGGAACTAAACAATGTACTTAAGATTAGCTAGCATATATAGTTGAACTAGCTGTTTCAGTACGTGGTTGACAACAATTGGGGAAAAGTTTGGTCAGTTCAGCTGTAAAGTTGAACTGTTTGTATAAATTAAGCATGATTTCTTAATCTATGAATGAAATCTATACTTAATTACTGAATTTTAGTTGCAAAAATTAGATAGTGCTAGTGATTTTTTAGCTGCATATTTTGACAAATCGCGGTGTTACAAGGATTGACAAATGGAAATGTTACTAGATCAACAAATATCAATCTTTCCAGTTTGACAAATGGCAATATATCCAATATGACAGATGCAAATTTTACCAAATTGTCTATACGTGGTTGCAGACGGGTCATCCAAAAAAATCATTTGCGTTGAAGGGAGGTAGAAATCCTGCTTGCCAAAGGCTTAGCGCTGAAGTCTCGCTTTGCATACCTTATTCAATCTGAACCGTTTGCGTTGAAGAGATGCACAAATCCTGCACAGCGAATTTTTCCTTGGCTTACCGCGGAAGACCATAGATCTCACTTTGCATACAGGTGTTCTATCTAAAACCTTTACGATGAAGAGCTGCACAAATCCTGCTCGACACATTTTCCTTTGGCTTACTGGGGAAGTTGTCAGTGTACATACGGGTGTTCTATCTAAAACGTCTGCGATGTTAGAGTGGCAGCTAGTTGTTTCAAAATGCCTTTGTTGACTAGTATTCAAGTGCGCCTTCTCTCAAAATGGACACGAAAATTACCACGGCATGTCGGGTGCCATTCCATGATAGCATGCCAAGTTTCATGAATTTCAGACGAGTTTTGCATTTACTAGAATTTAAAAACAAAGTATCTCAACGTTTTGTCGACAGTCAATAGTGCCGGTGTTTGAAATTCATTCCCATTTCTTGCATGGGACCTAAGCATACACCCAAGGACTCATATTTGATTTTTCAATCATTTTATATGCACTGGAGCATGTGCATGTAGTTCAAATTTGAATTATGCACATAAAATGCCTAGAAAACCCAGTTAATATATAAAAATGTCCAAATGGACCCCGAAAAATTTCAAAATTGAACACAACACTCCTATTGTTCTATGTTTTGTGGCACCCCAGCTCAGAGAAAACCGGAACGCCTCGTATTCCAGCCCAGAGATCGAGATGAAGTCTTCTGGAATATGGCACTACTTAGCATAGAACAAATCAGCTCTTTATTACAATCTATTTGGGTACAAGGGCTTCCGATATAACATGGAATTACATCGGCACAGCGACACTACGCATGCCACTGTTGCTCTATGCAAGCAATAGAACAACTCGAAGTAGCGGAATAACTCTAGCAGCGGAACCACGACGACGGTGGTGAACTCCACTCCGCAAGGACTCTGGCTGGAACGCTTATCCTAGCTCGCAAACAAAGAATCCACGGCAAGCAAACAATCAAATCTGGCTTGACCTGCAAACTGGCATGACACGCCAGGTCAGTACATTGAATGTACTTGCAAGCTCACAATAACCAAAAGCATTCAAGACAAACAACAGCATGGCAATTACAGGTTAAGCAGGAATTAACATGATATCATCATAACAACATGGCATGAACAACATGAACATGATACAACTAGCAGAACATGAGCATGGCATGAACATATGAGTCTGACGATACTAGCATGCAACCTGATGACACTACATGCACTATTTATTCTGCTCGGGTCACTTTGTAACCATCACATGCATCACTTACCAACCTTGGACATCACGCGATTATCTCAGGATCAAATCAAGCTTGGTATAAACGATATCGTAGTAATCATTAAATGACCACAAGGAGCTTGATTTTTAACCACGATTCTCGCACAACATCATGAATATACAACAACTCGGTATCCTTGATACCACGGTGATCATACGGATCATAAACGGAACCACTCTGGGTTCAACGGGCTATCTCGTAACCCAACTGTGATCTTTCCGGCGATCACAACCATGACCAACACTTGGTCTCAAACGGTGATCTTTCCGGCGATCCCAACCAACTTATCTCATCATCGAACCGGTGTTGTTATTAAGCACATTATTATTAATACTATTGACTCACAGTGTGACCGACACGAACTTGGCCCTTATCCGCGGGCGTGACTATCGATAGATTTAATATACACTCTGCAGAGGTTAGTACACTGTAACCACACTACGGAACCCATGGCCTCGTACTCCCATTCGGGTGGACCAACGACGTTCCGACATGTAACATCCCAAATTTTTAATTTGGAATGTTATACAAATAGATCATTATTGCATATCATATTTAATGCATTCTGCCTGATCCTAGAAATTCTACGCAACTCAAGGACCCACGGAGAGAGTTGGGGGATTTCAATGTTTTCATATTTGAGTTTTCTCAAATTTTGGAAATAGGATCATTTGATTTTATTTATTTTATCTTCAATTATTTCAATTATATAAATATGGTAGAGGGAATAAAATGACTTTCCCGAAATAAAGAAATATTGAGGATTTAATAAAAAAATCAAATAAGATTTTATTTTGGATTTTCTGGCTATTTTATTTGAATTTAGGAAAAATGCGTGTTTTTCAAAATTGCATTTAGGCCCCAAATAAATTTTCATCTAAACCGTCTTGATTTTAGAAGCCCGGGAAAATTTATTTCGGGATTTTTGGAGTCCGTTTAGTATTTCTTTCATTTGTTTTTCTGTGCGATAATTATTTTAAACAAAAAAGTTTCGAACCGACTACGGGCCGTAACCGGCCACGACTCCGCCTGGCCGGGTCCTTATAAGCCGCCGCCCTGGGCCGACCCCGCCCCAGCCCAAGCCGCCGCCGCCGCCAAACCCTAACCCTAGCCTGCCGCCGCCGCCGCCAGCCCGCACCGCTGCCTCCGCCGCCGCCGCCCGCTGTCGCGCCGCGCGCCGCCGCCGCTAGCTGCTGCCGCTGCCGCCCGCCGTCGCCGCCGACCGCCACCGCCTCGTCGGACCCCGCCGCCGTCGCCGCCGACCACCGCCGCCATCGCCGGAGCTGCCGTCGCCGCCGACCCGCACCCCGAGGTTGACCTCGCCGCCGCCATTTTTTTAGAAAAATCGTTCGGTTTTTCCGTCGGTTTTCGTCGGTTTTTTTAGATTCGTTTTTTATTAGATCTGTTTTTTTTCGGGTTTAGGGTAATTAGCGAGCATTCGCTCGTTCGTTCATTTTAATGAACGCATTCATCG
Organism: Triticum dicoccoides; assembly: GCF_002162155.2. Lineage (NCBI taxonomy): Eukaryota > Viridiplantae > Streptophyta > Magnoliopsida > Poales > Poaceae > Triticum > Triticum dicoccoides. The sequence continues at coordinate 53,014,345 of NC_041387.1, forward strand.
TTTAGATCCAGATAACGAACGTTTGTTCGTTAATCTGTTTGTCGTTTTTCTTTTTCTCGGATTTATTCGCGATTTTTCTCATCGCGATTTCTGATCTGATTTTCGTTTTAGTATATCTTTTTGCCCGTTTATCGGAATTGGGCGATTCAAACGCGGTGAGTTTCGTCTCGAAACCCTCTTTCCGAATAATCTACTCAAACCAGTTTTTGCTTCTGTAAAATTTGACTTAGGTCCAGATTAGTAAACGAAGCTTGTTTCTTTCGCCGTTTGAGTTTTGTTTCTTTGTTTGATTTGATTCTTTTTGCAAACCGGAGTTCTTAAGTTGAGCTTTCTGGTTAGATCTCTTATTTGAGTTTTACTCGTGCATTATACAAGTACTTATTGTATGCTTGTTTGTTTGTTTGCTTGCGATAGAGTACCCGGATTGCACCACTTGCTACTTCGAATCCCTAGGTTTCACGGATCATCAGCAAGGCAAGTAACACTTTGATCATACTTCTTTATTACCCAGTTTTTATGCATTAGATCAATCCTCAAACAATTGCATGATTAGGATTTGATTAATATGTGGGTTTTGGGAAGTAGTTGAGGTAGTACCTATTACCAGTTTTATTATCAAACCCTTGGGAGTTACTTCTACGTTTGCTTATTTTGCCATGCTATGCTAGTAGACGTGGATCGGGTGAGTGAATTTCCATGACAGATGTGAAATTGTTAATTAATGGTTTATTTAAGGTGGCAACTTTAATACACATCTGGGTGGATTGAGGTACCTGGGTATTCCAGGATTGCCTGTTTGTTTTTGGACTGCCACCCAGGCTCAAAGGGATCATAAGATTATTCATGCTAGAAACTTCCGTGTGCAGCCACATGCTATTATGGGCTCTAGCATAGTTGACTAAGTCGTGCAAACTCTTACAGTGGTAGACATGCAGATGTAGGGGAAAGTAGGTGTACAAGTCTACCCATCGTAAGGTGCTAGCACTTCTGAAAGATTATGTCTCGGTCATCCGTTTCTCAAACACCATGTAGTGCGAGAAAACCAATGGAGGAGATCGAGTCTTGTGGGGAAAAGTGCACAAACCTCTGCAGAGTGTATTGTCACGCCCAATATGCGATACTATCCTAAAGAGACTCGAAGGTCCCACCAAGGATAGAACCGCATATTGAAACACTTTTGCAAGGTGGATATCATTACATCAACATTACATAATAGATGGGGATACATACAAAAGGCATAGAATGCCACACGAATACAACATCATCATACATAAGATCAACATCCGACTACGGATGAAACATAAACAGAAACTCAAACGACATCCACCCTGCTAGCCCAGGCTGCCGACCTGGAACCTATCCCCTGATCGAAGAAGAAGCAGAAGAAGAACTCAAGACAAGCAAGCATCGCTCTCGCGTCATGATCATCGCATAACCTGTACCTGCAACTATTGTTGTAGTAATCTGTGAGCCACGAGGACCCAGCAATCCCATTACCATGGGTATCAAGACTAGCAAAGCTTAAAGGGAAAGGAAGGGGTAAAGTGGTGAGGTTGCAGCAGCGACTAAGCAAGTATGGTGGCTAACATACGCAAATAAGAGCGAGAAGAGAGCAAACGGAACGGTCGTGAAGCTAGCAATGATCAAGAAGTGATCCTGAACTCCTGTTTACGTCAAACATAACCCAAAACCGTGTTCACTTCCCGGACTCCGCCGAAAAGAGACCATCACGGCTACACACACGGTTGATGCATTTTAATTCGGATCTGGTGTCAAGTTATCTACAACTGGACATTAACAAATTCCCATCTGCCCATAACCGCGGGCATGGCTTTCGAAAGTTTGTACCCTACAGGGGTGTCCCAACTTAGCCCATGATAAGCTCTCGCGATCAACGAAGGATATACCTTCTCCCAGGAAGACCCGATCAGACTCGGAATCCCGGTTTACAAGACATTTCGACAATGGTAAAACAAGACCAGCAAGACCGCCCATTGTGCCGACAAATCCCGATAGGAGCTGCACATATCTCGTTCTTAGGGCACACCGGATAAGCTAAGCGTACAGGTATCGACGTAATCCAAGTTGCCAAGGAATGGTCCCGCATGGTGCTCTAGTTTGGACCAACACTCGGAGGAGCACTGGCCCGGGGGGGGGGGTAAACAAAGATGACCCTCGGGCTCCGGAAACCCAAGGGAAAAAAGGGCTAGGTGAGGCAAATGGTAAAACCAATGTTGGGCCTTGCTGGAGGAGTTTTATTCAAAGCGAACTGTCAAGGGGGTCCCATAAATCACCCGACCGCGTAAGGAACGCAAAATCCGGGAACATAACACCGGTATGACGGAAACTAGGGCGGCAAGAGTGGAACAAAACACCAGGCATAAGGCCGAGCCTTCCACCCTTTACCAAGTATATAGATGCATTAATAATATAAGAGATATTGTGATATCCCAACATAATCCTGTCCATCATGGGGAAATCTTCAACTTCACCTGCAACTAACAACGCTATAAGAGGGGCTGAGCAAAAGCAGTAACATAGCCAAGCAATGGTTTGCTAGGAAGGGTGAAAATGTTAGAGGTTCATGGCAATTTGGGAGGCTTGATGAGCAAAAGATAGGTAGCGCGGCAAATCGATAGAACGAAGCAACTAGCATAGCAATGATAGTAGTGAGATCCAAGGTGACGGTCATCTTGCCTGAAATCCCACAAGGAAGAAGAACGAGTCCATGAAGTAGACGAACCAACGTAGTCGAACGAATCCTAAACAACGCAACGTTACCGAAACTAAGAAGCAACACCGGAAATAAGCAAGCAACAAAGTAAACAACCATCACATAACCATGGCATGATGTGCAACCAAGTATGATGCATGTCGGGTTTAATGAGGCATGGCATGGCAAAGTGCAACAAACAATTCTACAAGTTAAGTGGAGCTCAATATGCAACGAGTTGCATATTGGCGAAACTTCACAACATTTATTTAGTTCGATCTTGTTTAGGCTACCCAATAATATTAAATGTTTTTAAACATGGAAAGGGGTGAAGCATAACAAAACTACCTCTCTAGGCAATTTTAAATGAGGCCGGAAACAACAAACAACAATTCCGGAAAATCCTCATGTCCATATTTCAAATTTGGTACTCTTCTGCCTATTACATGATTTTAGAGTTGTTAAACAGTAAAACAAAGTGCACCATGTTAAACTAGGCATTTTTCCACCCCATTTACATATAAAGTTTATTAAAATTGGAGTTACGGTTAATTAGTTATGAAATAAAGCATTTTAGCATGTCATTTAAGCAAAATTAAACAAACATCAGTTTAAGCATTTTAAACATGGATGTAAGTGGCATATTATTAATCTACACAAAATTCTAAGCATTTTACATATTTAAATCATTTTAATCTGATGCACGGTTGTTGAGTTATTAAATGCATGAAGTGCAAGGGGGTTTCTGCAAATCTGTTAATTCGCTGGATAAATAGATAAATTCGCAGGCGAGAAAAAAATATGCACGGGCCGAATCTGACTAGGCCAAGTGTACAGGAGAGGGCTGGAGGGGGGCTGCTCACCCATGGGCCAAGCCCAGTCGGTGGAGAGGGGAAGCAGGAGGCTGGAAGGGGTGCGCGGAGCTGGGCCTCGCGGGCGAAGGGAGCTGGGCCCGTGCGGCTGTGAGCCAGCCGACGCTCGCGGTCAACGGGGACTGGATCGAGCGGAAGTGCTCTGCTCATGTTTGTGGAGGAAGCAGAGGGACGCGGGGCGCTTGCCGCAGGTCGACGGCGCGAGGCAAGGAACGGCAGCACGGCGGCGGGATGCGAGCTTGGCAGGGGCGTGGACGAGGGCCCTTTCCGGCCGAATCCAAGGCGGAGCAACCGGATTTGAGGAGGTCGTTGGCCAGGGCGTCAGGTGGAGCTAGTACCTGAAGAAAATGGTGGCGCGACAGTTTCAGAGGGGAGAAGACTTGATAGAAGAAGAGGGGCACAGGGAGAAGGAAGGAAGAGGTCAGCCTGGTGGTGGTGCTCCGGTGGCGCCGAACTCCGACGAGGCGAGCTGCAGGAGGAGAGCACGGGAGGGGCTCCAGGAGAAGGCGGAGAGGGACGGCAGCCTGCTGGCTTCGTTGTTGATGGCGTTTGGGCGCCCCGGCGAGCTGCGGCTCGTCGCCGGCAGCGACGGGAACGGAGGAGAGGCTCGGGCGAGAGGCTGCTGCCTCGGATCGATCCACATCAAGCGGGGCCAGGGGCTGAAGCGGTCGCCTCGTCTCTGCTCCAACGAAATAGAGGACCGGCGCGGCGAGGAACTTGAAGTGGCGGGCGTGGTGAGGAGCTCGGGCAGGGAGGTAGATCGAGGAGGGGATGGATTTGGGTTGGCTGGTGTTGAACGAGGGAGGATTTTGGATCAGGGAGGATGAGGCTGGGTGTGTGTGGGCGGTTGCGAGGTGGAGAGCAGCGGCTGGATCGCTGGTGATCCCGAGGAAGATGCGGCGGCGGCGGTGCGAGGGACAAACGTCCTAGATTTTAGGGTTAGTTTAGATTAGGTATGAAGTTGGTCTATATATAGGGAAAGGGGGGTTTAGGATAGATTTGGACCCTCTAATTAAATCGGACGGTCAAGAATAAATAGGTAGGGAGTCCAAATAAGAAAACGAAGATATTTTATAGATATTTGGAGATGATCCGGACCCATTGGTCATGACAACCCGGGTCGTGTCCGGGAGAAGTTTCAGACGCGCGCGAGGGGTTTGAGTAAAGAGTAGAGGGGTCAAATGGCCAGACAAGAGGGAATCGAAAACCCGGTTAGACTCGGATCGGTCTACGAAGGCAAGGGGGAAACGCGACAACTACGAACGACTATGAGTTTAAAACATGACGGCAACGGAGTGCCGATGCAATGCGAATGATGCGATGATGAAATGCAAGACATGAACAAAATGCAAAACAAAAAAAACAAAAACCCAACCACGGATGAAAATAACATATCGCATCTCCGGAAAAGGCAAGAGTTGGAGTTACGAATATGGAAAGTTGTATCTGGGGCATTACAACACTCCACCACTACGAGAGGATCTCGTCCCGAGATCTAGGATGGCACCGGAGGGAAAAGGAAGAGGAAGATAAGAGGTAAACTAAGTTGCTTCTTTGACAAACGAGTGAAACCAATGAACCTTGAGAGGTTGAAAAGTTGAAAGAAGAACACGACAGAGTTGAACGAAATTGGCAGCACTCCGATAGAAAAGAGAAACAAGGAACATCATGTGAACCTTGGAGTTGCAAAGCTATGAATGACGAGCACAATGGACAAGAGGGAATTGAAATCACTCTAGTTGAAACGAGATAAATAAGGAACAAGGAATATCAAATTCGGACAACACTCCGGTTGAAAAGAGATGCAAGACTTGATAAGATGAAAAGAACTTGAAGAGATGACACAACACTCCGGTTAAATGGATAAGCACGAAAAGAACATGATCCTCAATTCGAGAAGATGAATGAAAAGGGCAACATCACAATGCCTCCGGAAGAAAGAATAGAAGATAGATCATTGGAATAACAGAATGGAGATGAAGATGCCAACTTCTGCCACAAAAGAACTTGGAAAGCACTCTTCCAAGCAGGTTATAACGGAGTTGTTGCAAAACCAACAACGAAAAAAATAAGCTTGTAGTGGGCTTATGGAAAACATCTCAAGACTATGAGGTGACAACCGGCCACAAATGGAAACCATTGATTTGGTTGAGAGCACTGAAGAGATGAAAAACTTCTTCCACCAAGATGATAGAGAGATAACTTGGACCATTGATAATCACCACAATAGCAACATTCCTTAGGGAAGGCTTTAGGTGAAATCTATACCAAGATAACTCCAAAGAAGAGATTGATGGATTTAAAATACTTCATTCTTGACAACATGTGAATCACGAAACATGAATGAAAATTGTCAAGAATGACATAATACCACCTCAATTGATAAGGTAGAACGAATTGCACTTCGAAATGCAAGAAGAAGAAAACTTGAACTCCTTAGAAAAAAACATGTGTTGGGCACCATGTTTAATTTTGAGTATAGCTTGGCGGATCATAACTTCAAGAGAAATCTTGAAGAACAATTGAAGAATGAAAAGAATCCTTGATGAACCATCATGTAGAGACTTCGTGAGAACTCCGGTAAAGAATGATCAAACGAAAGGAAAGCTGAAAAGAACCCCGGTAATAAAAGGATAATATAAAGAAAGAGAAGTTGAAGACAGAAGGTGAAGCCTTGCGATGATTTAGATGGAGCTTCGCGACGAGATAACGCGGAAAACTTGGAACTCCGGAAAAAAAGATGAAACACTAGAACCGAGAATTACTTCATCATGAACAATCTCCGGAAGAAAAGAATTGAATCACCTCGAGGAAATAAGGATAAGATTTATTGTATGCTTATCCTTCATCAAATTAAATTGATGGCAAGCAATGGATTTGGCACACTACCTATTCCCGTAGAAAGGATTAAAAGAGATATAGCGCAAACTTGAGAAGGTATTGATGGAACCACCGAAACAACGAATGAAATGATACGGTAGCAAAGGAAGAGGAATCTTGAACAAACCACCGTAAGAATTGAAAATGAGATTAGCAAAGGCACAATTCACCGAGAAGAATTGGAAAACGAATGAAGATACTTGAGGGGATTTAGATACATGAGAACAAAGAGATCATGAACTGATTAGAGGGTATTTGAACGATGCACCGGTAAGATTTGGAGAACAATAGCTACACGCTGAGAATGAATATTGTGACATGATGGCCTTCGGAGGAAAGAAATGGAAACAACTCATGAAATGCTCCGGATGGGTGAAAAGAATTCTCACAATCGAAAACAATTATGAGAGGATGGCATCAAGCTTGAACTACGCATCTTTGGAAGAACGGGTAAGGATTTAAGAGGAACTCTTCTTCGGTCTTCAAAATTTGAGAATGATGAGGAGAAACACCACCATGAATTGTTGAGATACTCAGGGAGAAAATTAGAAAGGTTGAACAAACGATGAAAAGAATTTGAAAGATCTTGGAGAAGGCATGTGACTGATGAAAATTCATTCTTATGTCAAACTTTGAAATGAATTTGAGAATAGTTCCGAGAAAATTAGAAGAGTCAGGTAAGATCCTGGGAAAAGACCTGTGGGTTAGGGCCCACTCGAAAGAAACATCATTGAAGGATTGCTTAAGTAGAGATTGCACCGGTAGAATTAAATAGCTTGAATGAGAGAAAAACCTTGAAGTAACTCGAACGGATTAAGAATGGAAACATGATTCTTCTGAGATATCTTCGCACTCCGTAACAAATGAATAGTGAGAGGTGAAAGATTAAGAAGTGCACTGGCAAGAGAAGACATTTGGAACAAGGAAAGGATATGATCGACAAAGCTTGAATTGGATCCACCAAAGAAGAAACAACAATGCAGGATGATGAACTTGAAACTGTTGAGCATCTTCATGGGAAATCACCGGATAAGAACATTGAAAGAAAAGAATGAAGAGACTTCTCACAGATAAAAGGATACATGATTAAGAAATCTGAGTCCTTGAAGAAAAAGGGTGGGAGGGCGGGAAAACAAAGGCAACTTGGGGACGGATGAAACCGATACCATTGAGAAAACTTAGAATTGATCTCACAAATGTTGAAATGATCGGATCCACTTGAAGAGAAGCACACCGGTTGGAAAGAATTAACAAGACGACCTCGATGATCAAGAAGGATTAGTATTCACATATCAACATGAGAACACCGTTTAGAAAAGGTATGGAATCACACTTGACATTGAAGCAACTCGGATACCACAAATAAAACAAAACAAAGGATTTGGCTTGCAGAATAAGCCGGAACAAATACATATGATAGAGATTTACCCAATCCCATATCATGTATTTGTTAGAAAGATATTCTAGGAGCTACTTGAATTCCCACCTATAAACTCCCGAAACTTTCTGGTTATGCAATCTGGTGTTGGGGATACAGGGGAAGCAATATATCTCACCCAAACTAACAATACCTACATCCAGCTGTATCCATCCGTCAACACATAACCAAGAAAACTCCGGAAATCGTGTACCTCAACCTTCAAAAAGCATCCATTATACGAGTTATGGCAATACTCCCGAACTCCCGCCCCAATACTGGGTGGCGTCGAGGTTATCTCACCAACAACTGCATAAAAGAGATTTTCGATGTCGGCAAAACTCAGGTATTCCAGAACTGCAATGATAAAATTATGACGACAACACCTCGGAGCTCAACTCCCCGGGTCACTGCCACATAAAAGACAGGAGGCACCAAGAACAATGTTCTCGTCACAAAACCATCGGAACGATTCCAAGATACCCGCGTGATCCTAAATTTTTTTTAGTGAAATTTGAGGAGAGGAAAGTCAAAACATCTACGTCAGGAGACCTCACCAGAGCGATGAAGGGGCTGAGGAGTAAAAAGAATCCTACTCTCTGATATATATAATCCTAAGACTCAAAATAGTTTTTTCTGGACTCAACAACGGCCAACAATCAAGGAGGCTCCTATGGTCGGTCGAGGCTCCGATTACCAACTTGTCATGCCCAATATGCGATACTATCCTAAAGAGACTCGAAGGTCCCACCAAGGATAGAACCGCATATTGAAACGCTTTTGCAAGGTGGATATCATTACATCAACATTACATAATAGATGGGGATACATACAAAAGGCATAGAATGCCACACGAATACAACATCATCATACATAAGATCAACATCCGACTACGGATGAAACATAAACAGAAACTCAAACGACATCCACCCTGCTAGCCCAGGCTGCCGACCTGGAACCTATCCCCTGATCGAAGAAGAAGCAGAAGAAGAACTCAAGACAAGCAAGCATCGCTCTCGCGTCATGATCATCGCATAACCTGTACTTGCAACTGTTGTTGTAGTAATCTATGAGCCACGAGGACTCAGCAATCCCATTACCATGGGTATCAAGACTAGCAAAGCTTAAAGGGAAAGGAAGGGGTAAAGTGGTGAGGTTGCAGCAGCGACTAAGCAAGTATGGTGGCTAACATACGCAAATAAGAGCGAGAAGAGAGCAAACGGAACGGTTGTGAAGCTAGCAATGATCAAGAAGTGATCCTGAACTCCTGTTTACGTCAAACATAACCCAAAACCGTGTTCACTTCCCGGACTCCGTCGAAAAGGGACCATCACGGCTACACACACGGTTGATGCGTTTTAATTCGGATCTGGTGTCAAGTTATCTACAACCGGACATTAACAAATTCCCATCTGCCCATAACTACGGGCACGACTTTCGAAAGTTTATACCCTGCAGGGGTGTCCCAACTTAGCCCATGATAAGCTCTCGCGATCAACGAAGGATATACCTTCTCCCAGGAAGACCAGATCAGACTCGGAATCCCGATTTACAAGACATTTCAGCAATGGTAAAACAAGACCAGCAAGACCGCCCGATGTGCCGACAAATCCCGATAGGAGCTGCACATATCTCGTTCTCAGGGCACACCGGATAAGCTAAGCATACAGGTACCGACGTAATCCAAGTTGCCAAGGAATGGTCCCGCACGGTGCTCTAGTTTGGACCAACACTCGGAGGAGCACTGGCCCGGGGGGGGGGGGTAAACAAAGATGACCCTCGGGCTCCAGAAACCCAAGGGAAAAAAGGGCTAGGTGAGGTAAATGGTAAAACCAATGTTGGGCCTTGCTGGAGGAGTTTTATTCAAAGCGAACTGTCAAGGGGGTCCGATAAATCACCTGACCGCGTAAGGAACGCAAAATCCGGGAACATAACACTGGTATGACGGAAACTAGGGCGGCAAGAGTGGAACAAAACACCAGGCATAAGGCCGAGCCTTCCACCCTTTACCAAGTATATAGATGCATTAATAATATAAGAGATATTGTGATATCCCAACATAATCCTGTCCATCATGGGGAAATCTTCAACTTCACCTGCAACTAACAACGCTATAAGAGGGGCTGAGCAAAAGCAGCAACATAGCCAAGCAACGGTTTGCTAGGAAGGGTGAAAAGGTTAGAGGTTCATGGCAATTTGGGAGGCTTGATGAGCAAAAGATAGGTAGCACAGCAAAGCGATAGAACGAAGCAACTAGCATAGCAATGATAGTAGTGAGATCCAAGGTGACGGTCATCTTGCCTGAAATCCCGCAAGGAAGAAGAACGAGTCCATGAAGTAGACGAACCAACGTAGTCGAACGAATCCTCACAAACGCAACGTTACCGGAACTAAGAAGCAACACCGGAAAGAAGCAAGCAACAAAGTAAATAGCCATCACATAACCATGGCATGATGTGCAACCAAGTATGATGCATGTCGGGTTTAATGAGGCATGGCATGGCAAAGTGCAACAAACAATTCTACAAGTTAAGTGGAGCTCAATATGCAACGAGTTGCATATTGGCAAAACTTCACAACATTTATTTAGTTCGATCTTGTTTAGGCTACCCAATAATATTAAATGTTTTTAAACATGGCAAGGGGTGAAGCATAACAAAACTACCTATCTAGGCAATTTTAAATGAGGCCGGAAACAACAAACAACAATTCCGGAAAATCCTCATGTCCATATTTCAAATTTGGTACTGTTCTGCCTATTACATGATTTTAGAGTTGTTAAATAGTAAAATAAAGTGCACCATGTTAAACTAGGCATTTTTCCACCCCATTTACTTATAAATTTTATTAAAATTGGAGTTACGGTTAATTAGTTATGAAATAAAGCATTTTAGAATGGCATTTAAGCAAAATTAAACAAACATCATTTGAAGCATTTTAAACATGGATGTAAGTGGCATATTATTAATCTACACAAAATTCTAAGCATTTTACATATTTAAATCATTTTAATCTGATGCACGGTTGTTGAGTTATTAAATGCATGAAGTGCAAGGGGGTTTCTGCAAATCTGTTAATTCACTGGATAAATAGATAAATTCGCAAGCGAGAAAAAAAATGTGCACGGGCCGAATCTGACTAGGCCAAGTGTACAGGAGAGGGCTGGAGGGGGGCTGCTCACCCATGGGCCAAGCCCAGTCGGTGGAGAGGGGAAGTAGGAGGCTGGAAGGGGGTGCGCGGAGCTGGGCCTCGCGGGCGAAGGGAGCTGGGCCCGTGCGGCTGTGAGCCAGCCGACGCTCGCGGTCAACGGGGACTGGATCGAGCGGAAGTGCTCTGCTCGTGTTTGTGGAGGAAGGAGAGGGACGCGAGGCGCTTGCTGCAGGTCGACGGCGCGGGGCGAGGAACGGCAGCGCGGCAGCGGGATGCGAGCTTGGCAGGGGCGCGGACGAGGGCCCTTTCCGGCCGGATGCAAGGCGGAGCAATCGGATTTGAGGAGGCCACCGGCAGGGCGTCAGGCGGAGCTAGTACCTAAAGAAAATGGTGGCGCGACAGTTTCAGAGAGGAGAAGACTTGATAGAAGAAGAGGGGCACGGGGAGAAGGAAGGAAGAGGTCAGCCTGGTGGTGGTGCTCCGGTGGCACCGAACTCCGGCGAGGCGAGCTGCAGGAGGAGAGCACGGGAGGGGCTCCAGGAGAAGGCGGAGAGGGACGGCAGCCTGCTGGCTTCGTTGTTGATGGCGTTTGGGCGCCCCAGCGAGCTGCGGCTCGTCGCCGGCAGCGACGGGAACGGAGGAGAGGCTCGGGCGAGAGGCTGCTGCCTCGGATCGATCCACATCAAGTGGGGCCAGGGGCTGAAGCGGTCGCCTCGTCTCTGCTCCAACGAAATAGAGGATCGGCGCGGCGAGGAACTTGCAGCGGCGGGCGCGGTGAGGAGCTCGGGCAGGGAGGTAGATCGAGGAGGGGATGGATTTGGGTTGGCTGGTGTTGAACGAGGGAGGATTTTGGATCAGGGAGGATGAGGCTGGGTGTGTGTGGGCGGTTGCGAGGTGGAGAGCAGTGGCTGGATCGCTGGTGATCCCGAGGAAGATGCGGCGGCGGCGGCACGAGGGACAAACGTCCAAGATTTTAGGGTTAGTTTAGATTAGGTATGAAGTTGGTCTATATATAGGGAAAGGGGGGTTTAGGATAGATTTGGACCCTCCGATTAAATCGGACGGTCAAGAATAAATAGGTAGGTTGTCCAAATAAGAAAACGAAGATATTTTATAGATATTTGGAGATGATCCGGACCCATTGGTCATGACAACCTGGGTCGGGTCCGGGAGAAGTTTCGGACGCGCGCGAGGGGTTTGAGTAAAGAGTAGAGGGGTCAAATGGCCAGACAAGAGGGAATCGAAAACCCGGTTAGACTCAGATCGGTCAACGAAGGCAAGGGGGAAACACGGCAACTACGAACGACTACGAGTTTAAAACATGACGGCAATGGAGTGCCGATGCAATGCGAATGATGCGATGATGAAATGCAAGACATGAACAAAATGCAAAACAAAAAAAAACCCAACCACGGATGAAAACAACATATCGCATCTCCGAAAAAGGCAAGAGTTGGAGTTACGAATATGGAAAGTTGTATCCGGGGCGTTACATGTATAAACTAATCATGATTAGCCGTGTCCCCGGTTATGGACATTTTGAGTATCTAGTACTTGGATTATCATGTGAATCTCATCACGTTACTCTAATTAATATTGTTGGGTTTGTTTAATGATGATGTTACTTAATTGGGATTGAGAATGTTGTCAACCATTCTCAATGTTTAACAACCACCATGATAGTTAAATAAAATTTATTCCTTTGCAGTAGGGAAAAATTGGCTTTATGCAAAAGTGTAACCATAGAGCTTTCCACCAGCCACATATGCATGTAGTATAGCTTTATCCTTTCATTACTCTCTATGTGTTACATTGCATGTGCTGACCTGTTTTCGGGCTACAACATTCATGTTGCAAATTTTTCAGACGACGAGTAAGATGCCTTAGGATCGTGGTTCTATACTCGGTGATGCCGTTGGAGTTGATGGACTCACTTATCTTCCAAGCCTTCCGCTGTTATCGTTATTAGATGGCCTTAAGCCATATTTATTGTAATAAGCTCTCTTTTGAGACATTCGATGTAATACGTGTGTGATTGCCACTCTATTATAAATCCTTCGAGTACTGTGCGTGTCAGCATTACTGATCCAGGGATGACACTGATTCATAGAGATCAGACTATTTAAGGTCTGGTCGCTACAAGATGGTATCAGAGCACATGCTGACTGTAGGACACGACCACTAAGCTAAAGCCCTAGATCACTATTCTCACTTCTCATTTCCGACTCCTCATCTTTTCTACTCTTTTAGGATGGCGGATGCAAGGAACAAGTTCATGCAACCGGATGAAGATACACCCTTTGGACGGCACCTGAAGGAAGTTACCAAGTACCTGAAGATCTGAGTATCAAGCTTCACCGGAACCTACAACGCCCCTTTACCTGAAGAGGAGCGCTGGATGATTCAAGTTCAAGTTCCAGGAAGGACGTTCATGCCCGTCATTGAGCCCATAGAGTTTTCCTTTGATGCACCAACTTGGAGCCTAGGAAAGAGCATGGCAGCCCACATTACCATGGGACGTATTGGAGAAGTTTACCACGAGGAGCTTAAGGATACTACCTACCAGATTTGTGGGCGCCGAGACGAGCAATGGGAGATGATCAGCACTAGGAAGGACAGATCAATTGCAGCTTTCATCCAGGAGTTAAACTAGCACATTCGACGCTAGGAGAACCAGATGTGTGCAGGCATGATGGATCTGAAGAAGGCCATGACCAAGATCACGGAGTTGGAGGAAGAACTCAAGTCTACACGCGATGGATATGAGGAGGAAATAACAATGCTAGTCGAGAAGAATGAAGATCTAAAGAAGAAGCTAAGAATGTTTATGGGATTTCCAGCAACTGGAGAAGACGAAGATTGCACTTGTACCGAGAACTACATCATCATCGACGACACTGACTCAGACCCGGATGATAGTGATGATGACTATGTTGATGAAGCAGGAGCAGATATCATGGAGTCTTCATCGGAGCAGTTTTTCTAGTAGACCACCATAACAATAGTAGTATTCCCCCATGTATCTAGATTAGTCCGAGCACTTTTGTAACGATAGATAGACCGTTGTATGCCCTTGCTTGTTTGAATGAAGTATTTTGATTGAAATTTGTCTCATGTGCATATGGGTAGTGTTTTTCCCTCTAGGCCTCATTCTATTCTGTATTCTCATCTTTTCTAAACCCTCAGATGCCTCCGAGACGTGACAACGGAATTGCTTTCCCACCGGAGCTCACCCAGTTGATCCAGCAGCAGAATGCATTGATGCAGATACTAGTCCAGAATCAGAATCAGGGGAACAACAACAACAACAACCCACCACCACCACCACCTGTTGATCACTTAACCCGTTTTCTTAGGCTGAATCCGCCGGTGTTCTCTAGTAACACCGAGCCGATTGTTGTAGATGATTGGCTTCGCAAGACAGCCAGGGAGTTGACCACTTCAGGATGCACAGATGCGGAGAGGGTGTGTTTTGCCGCACATCAGCTTGAGGGACCCGCAGCATCATGGTGGGAGAATTTCACAGCCACTTATCCAGTAGACACTGTCACGTGGGATCAGTTTTAGCAGGCTTTTCGTACTGCCCATGTTTCAACCAGAGCTATGGCCATGAAGAAGCGTGAGTTTCGTAACTTACGCCAGGGAGGACGTACAGTTGGCCAGTATGTGGATGACTTTAGTAAGCTAGCACGTTGCGCCCCAGATGACATTGCTACAGATGCAGCTAAGCAAGAGAAGTTTCTGGAAGGACTGAATGACGAGCTGAGTATGCAGTTGATGGTAGCAAGTTTCAACAACTACCAGGAGTTGGTAGACCATGCTCTTATGATTGAAGGGAAGCAGCAACAGATTGAGAACCGCAAGAGGAAGTATGGACAGGGGAAATACAATTCTGGAGCTCAGCAGAAGCCACGTTTTACCCCGAAATCGGGAGGACAGTTCCATCATACACATGGAGGTGGTAGCTCACACAACCATAATGGTTCCAAGAATGGTAACGGGAATGGAGGAGGCAATGGCCAGAACCGTACCAACCCCTCAACACCAGCCAAGAGAGATCTAAGCCAAGTCACTTGCTTTAAGTGCCAGAAGATCGTACATTACGCCAATGAATGTCCTGAAGGCCAGAATGGGAATGGCAATGGAAGCTCTGGGAAGAAGCCGAACCCTTTCAACAGAGGACAAGTGAACCACGTTAGCGTGGAGGAGGTTGAAGCCCAACCAGATGCAGTAATAGGTAAGTTTTTGGTTAAGTCATTTACTGCACTCATTCTTTTTGATACTGGTGCATCGCATTCATACATATCAAGGAGGATTTGCTGAAGGACCACCCTCACCTATTTTCTAGCCAACCCGAATCTCGAGGGCAAGATTCATCTTAAGGGGGGTAGGTTTGTAACATCCCAAATTTTCAATTTGGAATGTTATACAAATAGATCATCATTGCATATCATATTTAATGCAATCTGCCTTGATCCTAGAAATTCTACGCAACTCAAGGACCCACGGAGAGAGTTGGGGGATTTCAATGTTTTCATATTTGAGTTTTCTCAAATTTTGGAAATAGGATCATTTGATTTTATTTATTTTATCTTCAATTATTTCAATTATATAAATATGAGAGAGGGAATAAAATGACTTTCCCAAAATAAAGAAATATTGAGGATTTAATAAAAAATCAAATAAGATTTTATTTTGGATTTTCTGGCTATTTTATTTGAATTTAGGAAAACTGTGTGTTTTTCAAAATTGCATTTAGGCCCCAAATAAATGTTCATCTAAACCAGCTTGATTTTAGAAGCCGGGGGAAATTTATTTTGGGATTTTTGGAGTCCGTTTAGTATTTCTTTCGTTTGTTTTTCTGTGCGATAATTTTGTTTTTTAAAAAGTTCCGAATCGACTACGGGCCGTAACCGGCCAGGACTCCGCCTGGCCGGGTCCTTATAAGCTGCCGCCCCGGGCCGACCCCGCCCCAGCCCAAGCCGCCGCCGCCGCCAAACCCTAACCCTAGCCCGCCGCCGCCGCCCGCTGCCGCGCCGCCGCCGCTAGCTGCTGCCGCCGTCGCCCGCCGTCGCCGCCGACCACCGCCGCCTCGCCGGACCCTGCTGCCATCGCCGCCGACCACTGCCACCCTCGCCCGAGCCGCCGCCGCCGCTGACCCGCACCCTGAGGTTGACCTCGCCGCCGCCGTTTTTTTAGAAAAACCGTTCGGTTTTTCCGTCGGTTTTCGTCGGTTTTTTAGATTCATTTTTTTATTAGATCGTTTTTTTCGGCTTTAGGGTAATTAGCGAGCATTCGCTCCTTCGTTTTAACGAACGTGTTGATCGTTTAGATCCAGATAACGAACGTTCGTTCGTTAATCTGTTTGTCGTTTTTCTTTTTCTCAGATTTATTCCGCGATTTTTCTGATCGTGATTTTTGATCCGATTTTTGTTTTAGTATATCTTTTTGCCCGTTTATCGGAATCAGGCGATTCAAGCGCCTGGAGTTTCGTCTCGAAACCCTCTTTGTGAATAATTTACTCAAACCAGTTTTTGCTTCTGTA
Organism: Triticum dicoccoides; assembly: GCF_002162155.2. Lineage (NCBI taxonomy): Eukaryota > Viridiplantae > Streptophyta > Magnoliopsida > Poales > Poaceae > Triticum > Triticum dicoccoides. The sequence goes on from NC_041387.1 coordinate 53,030,922, forward strand.
AAATTTGACTTAGGTCCAGATTTGTAAACAAAGCTTGTTTCTTTCACTGTTTGAGTTTTGTTTCTTCGTTTGATTTGACTCTTTTTGCAAACCGGAGTTCTTAAGTTGAGCTTTCTGGTTAGGTCTCTTATTTGAGTTTTACCCGTGCATTAGACAAGTACTTATTGTATGCTTGTTTGTTTGTTTGCTTGCGATAGAGTACCCGGATTGCGCCGCTTTCTACTTCAAATCCCTAGGTTTCGCGGATCATTAGCAAGGCAAGTAACACTTTGATCATACTTCTTTATTACCCAGTTTTTATGCATTAGATCAATCCTCAAACAATTGCATGATTAGGATTTGATTAATATGTGGGTTTTGGGAAGTAGTTGAGGTAGTACCTATTACCAGTTTTATTATCAAACCCTTGGGAGTTACTTCTACGTTTGCTTATTTTGCCATGCTATGGTAGTAGACGTGGATTGGGTGAGTGAATTTCCATGACAGATGTGAGATTGTTATTTAATGGTTTATTTAAGGTGGTAACTTCAATACACATCTGGGTGGATTGAGGTACCTGGGTATTCCAGGATTGCCTGTTTGTTTTCGGACCGCCACCCAGGCTCAAAGGGATCATAAGATTATTCATGCTAGAAACTTCCGTGTGCAGCCACATGCTATTATGGGCTCTAGCATAGTTGACTAAGTCGTGCGAACTCTTACAGTGGTAGACTAGCAGATGTAGGGGAAAGTAGGTGTACAGGTCTACCCATCGTAAGGTGCTAGGGCTTCTGAAAGACTATGTCTCGGTCATCCGTTTCTCAAACACCATGTAGTGTGAGAAAACCAACGGAGGAGATCGAGTCTTGTGGGGAAAAGTGCACAATCCTCTGCAGAGTGTATAAACTAATCATGATTAGCCGTGTCCCCAGTTATGGACATTTTGAGTATCTAGTACTTGGATTATCATGTGAATCTCATCACGTTACTCTAATTAATATTGTTGGGTTTGTTTAATGATGATGTTACTTAATTGGGATTGAGAACACTGTCAACCATTCTCAATGTTTAACAACCACCATGATAGTTAAATAAAATTTATTCCTTTGCAGTAGGGAAAAATTGGCTTTATGCAAAAGTGTAACCATAGAGCTTTCCACCAGCCATATATGCATGTAGTATAGCTTTATCCTTTCATTACTCTCTATGTGTTACATTGCCAGCATATTCCATGTGCTGACCCGTTTTCGGGCTGCAACATTCATGTTGCTTATTTTTCAAACGACGAGTAAGATGCCTTAGGATCGTGGTTCTATACTCAGTGATGCCGTTGGAGTTGATGGACTCACTTATCTTCCAAGCCTTCCGTTGTTCTCGTTATTAGATGGCCTCAAGCCATATTTATTGTAATAAGCTCTCTTTTGAGACATTCGATGTAATAAGTGTGTGATTGCCACTCTGTTATAAATCCTTCGAGTACTGTGCGTGTCAGCATTACTGATCTAGGGATGACATTGATGCATAGAGATCAGACTGTTTGAGGTCTGGTCGCTACACGACAAAACCGTCCTACTGCCATGACACTCTCCCGGCCACTCCGACCAACTCCCCTTTGGGATAAGTCCTGTGTGGCCCCGTGCCTACCAAAGGCACCAACACCACCATCGTGGCCAAAACATAAATGATCTCACTCGGGGACCCGGTACCATAATCTCAACAACGTGCACACAAGGCTTATGTCCGCCTACCTGATCAGGGTAGCGCGTGCCCATAACCTTCCCCCGTTGGAGGCACCGGCGAGAGGCATGACAATAGTCCTAGTTAGGGCCTTCCCATAAAGGCAAGCGTGGTTGCACTGGTCAGCTCGATATGGTGGCACCATGACTCAGCCAACAGTTGTTCAAGTTCAATTTAATCCGGTTAAACTTGAATGCAAATATGTTGAGCCATGATAAAATAGCAAGATGCAAATTACAATGCATGAACATGATATCAACATAATCATGAGGGTATCACATAACTATCCACCATATCAACAATGAATCATATCCACTGAGCATGGCATACTGACTAGCATGAACATCACCAGTACATACTTCTCCGAAACATAGCATGACAACTAACATCAATAAATACCATGCAAGAACATATCAACAATGCCATCATGCAAGCATTTAACCAACTGGATGCAATGGAACATGCATAACAACAGTACTCAGGACACACGACAGTCATGCACCGAAGACCATCACCAACATTAACATGTACTACTAGCAAGCATAAACATATGAGTACTAGCTGGTAGAACATGATAACAGAGTACAAGACAACATAGCACAAAAGTGAACATGCAACTCTAAACATCATCGGAACAACGATAACCATCTTTTCAACAAGCAAACATTTAATAAAGATTCAAGTTGAAAACTAGGCTATTGCATGACTATCATGCAAGTGGGTATTGTGGCTTGCCTAGGGGGTGAAGAAGGAACCGGGGAGAAGTGCGGTGAAGCCACAGAAAGATTTGCCGGAAACAGTTCTCTCCCGGAGGGGGCTGTTTACGTGCAAGGACAAAAAGGTCATATTCACAGTGTCAAGCCATAGTTAAAATGAAACCAACAGAACAGGCTCGATGAAACGAAGAAGTAGGCATTGGATTCACCTCAATCGGAGTTACGGTTGCAGAGTTATGAGGGTTGGAACATCAGGGACTTTTCTATAAAATGAATATTCACAGACGGGTCCCTGAGTGGATAAAGCATAGGCGCAAATTGGAAATACGCTTTCGATAAATGAAAACGTACTCGCCCAATTACATCTTCACTTAGCCACGTCAGCGGGCTGGGTCAACGCGGGGCCAGCTCCTGGCTCACTGACGCGTGGGGTCAAGAGGGGAGGCGGGGCCCGCCTGGCCAACTGGAGGGGGCACGGGTCGCGTCTTCTTCCTCCTCCCTTTTTCCTGATTGAGACAGAGGAGAGGCAGGGAGACGCGACACCGATGAGGGGCCCGGGCGGCTCCGACCATCTCCCGCCCGGCCGAGGCCACCAGCAGGTGCGGCAGCGCCTGGCGCACCCATCCAGAGGGGTGGCGGCCACCGGGGAGAAGAGGAACGGCGACGAGGGGAGGCGACCCGAGGAGATAGAGGCGGCTCGACGGAGGTGGCTTTCGTCGACTCGGGCGGTCTCCGGCGAGGCTAAGTGGGCGAGGCGGATCTAGAAGAGGTGGGGAGCGCTCTGGTGAGGTCGGGGAGGCACGAGGAGGCTAGGGACGGTCGGAGGATGCGGTGGCCGAACGACGGAGACGATGACTGGACTTGGGTGATGTGGCCACGGGACTCTGGTGAGGTGCAAGGGGTTTGGGAGAACTGTGATGACGAGAGGAACGCGTTGGATAGGTCGAGAGGGGTGGAGAGGAGGTAGGCTGCTCGAAACCGAGGAGGAACCAAGGCGACCGTGGTGGACAGAGGCGAACTCCGGCGAGATGTCGTTGCTCCGGTGGACTAGGAGGGACGAGGAGGGGCTTGGGAGCTACGGAGGAGTTCGATGGTCCTTAAATAGCCACAGGGGAGAGCTCTAGAGCTTCACGGGCAAGCTCACGACAAGCTCTAATGGTGGACAGAGGCTGGACACGGCACAGGCACGACTCCAGCGGCTCATTTATGGCGAACCACGATGAGCCATCGATGCAGGGAGACACATGGCATCACGGGGAAGCTCCAGGACATGAATGGACGTCGAGACGAGGAGGGAGCCGTCGAGAACAGGGGTGGGAAGAAGCCAGAGCACGAAATCTACATGACATCAGCGTGATCACCACCGGCACTGGAGCAAATGGCTAGTTTTGGCGTGGCCGACCATGTCTAGTGGAATGACCTTAGTGCCCCGAGTCTAAATGAAGAAATAATTGGGTCCAGGGGCAAATAAGAGATTTGTAGATGTCCCCAAAGAAAACCAGCAGCCAAGTGATTGTGCTGTGCAGTGGGGACACCACCTAGGTAATGCAGTAAATAATTTGTCTGGTTATGATCAAACACTAAGGTGACTATGATCACAAGAAATCAGCTTAAGAGGAGGAGTTTAGAGGGTGGCTGCTGTAGAAAGTGCCATAATGGCCAGAAATGGTGATTTGGATGATGCACTCACACGGAGTATCAACTTAAGCTCGGCTTGGGCAAGGCATAGTTATTTGATCATATGAATATGTTGCAAAAGGTTTCATACCATTTGGATAAACCAAAATGGTACTTCCTTCACAAACATTTCCACTGGCCAGAAACTTGCAAACATTCCATAGGGCAAATGGCCAAAGGGATTGAGCCACAACTTTGTGGAGGGAGGTTATATGAATACTAGAAGGCCTAGAAAAATTTACATCCATAATGGAGGAAGATAAAATATACTTGCTTCACAAACTGAAATTTTCGTCAGAAACAAAGATTTGAAGCTGTGCTCACATGGAGGCATTACATGAGCTCAACTTTGGTGGATGGATATCATATGATGATATGAAGGTCCATCCAAAATTTCAACTCATTTGGATATGCCTAGATTATACCTCCTTCACAAAGCTTCTTTCTGGATAGAAACTTTGGAAAAACATAAATAAATAATTACTAGGCAAATGAGGTTGCATTTTGGCATGTGGCAATGATATGTACATGAAAAGATGTCCAAGGAGTTTGAGGTCAATTTGGAAAAGGAAAATGGCACTTGCTTCACAATGTGCCATTTAGGACAGAATAGGAAATGATTTATTGGAGGGTTAGTTTTGAACATGGCAATGGAAAGTTTTGCCATATTTGATCAATATATGACCCAAGCAATTTATGAGCATTATTTGGGAATTTTAGGAGTGAGGGAAATATAGGTTGCTTCACAACCTAGGGCAATTTAAGTTATTCCTTTAATAGAAAAGGAATATTCCCAATAAAAAGAATATTGGGATTTGGGCTAGGATGAGAATGACAGGGTCTAGGGAAGGATTTGTATATGACAAGCCACTCTGGAAGCAAAAGGAGGGCATCTTCTTCAGTTTCCAGACCACAAAGCCACAGAAAAAGAAAACTCAAGCAAAATCCTCGGAAAAACAAAAGAAAAAGAAAAGGCCAAAAATCAGGCTGTCACAAACCTTACCCCCTTAAAGAAATCTCGTCCTCGAGATTTGGTTGCTCAGGAAACGAGTATGAATATACTGACTTAAGGAAACCGTTTCCAACTCCGGTATGCTTTTTCTTTTATTGTTGTTCCCACCAGATTTTTATCCGGCTGGCCCTGGGGTGGTTTCTTTACTGTATCCACAATCTGACAGATCTTACCCCGCTGGTTCATGCTTATATAGGCTCCAATTTCTTTTTAGATCTGCTGACTAGCTGAGTGTGGTTTGTTATCATGAATGAAATATATGTCTGTCTCGCAAATCCGAGAGTGATTTCCTCTGGGTGTGCCACCCGGTACTAACAACCTTTGATGATCAAGTTTTTCTGATGAAAACTCAAGCTCTGACTCCTTGCATTGGGTTTCTTCGCTAAAGGCAGGTCTTTCGAGTTTCAAAGTGTGAGTTGAAGCATAATCGTTTCCTGACAGATTCTGACTCATCGCAGAAATTTTTGAATCATCTTAACTGGTTCCACTGTATTGAGTATCGGATCCGTACCAAATATTTGATTGTCGCATGTTGTGGCTAGCATAAGGGTTTGACCTGTATGATAATATCTGCAGACTTGATTGACGGTAGTTCTGACGGGAATTTTTTTGTTCACGACAGGCTATCCATGATGATTCACATAAGTGGGGACTCATGCTTTGAGATTGTTATTCCTCGTACTGCTTACTCATGCTGTAGGCATACTTCCATGTGGATCAATACTGACTTAGACTATCCGGGGTATCTGCACCATGGGGGTTGTGCAACAATTTTCATGCCTGCATCACTGGTCTTGCTCCTTCATTATTGTTTTCTTGGTATGGATCCTGGGCTGAAAGAGCTGGGTTATATTGCTTCTTCGTATAATCGTAGGTACCGTCGGTGCAATTTTTTGGCAATTGTAGCTTATCCTTATTTTTCTGACAGGGTAACCAATTAAATGGCAGGTTCAACACCCCTCAAGTTCTGATCATTGGAAAATGATTATCCGAACCCTTGCAAGAAATCGTCAAATAAATCAGTAGCCACCAGAATGGTCTAGGACATTACTGAAATAACTCAACCACGGCTCAGGACGGCCGAAAAGTAGCTCAGAACATGAGACTGGGTCGATAAGAAGAAGAAGGTGGCAGCTCCCCAAAATAGCCAAAAAGCAGCTATAGGGCTACTGTCACAAAAACAAACTCAACAGCTGTACAATACGGCTGAAAAGCAGCTCAGAAATCGTGACAATTGTTGAAGAGATAAATAAAAATCGGCATCCACCCCGGATAGCTAAAAACAGCTCCGATCACACGCGTGGTGCCATCATTGGAGAAAAAGGGGAAAAAGGGGACTTGTATTGAGCTCATTGATGTCGTCAATCCTCATAATCCCTTGTCACACTGCAATGTATATTAGTTTTCTTCTCTTAACCATCCTCACGTGGTTGTCAGATCCTCATCCGAGTGACTTGTAAGATCTTGGTGGTATGTTCACCGCATATATATGAGAATCTGATCCCCGAGGCAGACGTGTATTCTGACTGATTCTTGCTTCTGACCAAAATGTTGCGGATCTGATTCTTGGGATTCACTACCATATGGTGTCAATTCACAGCGTACTACCTTGTACCAATGTTTTACTGAGGAAGATTGGCTGGCTTGTGCTTGAAACTTTCATCGGATAGTTTGCTGAAGAAGACTGGGTATCATGCTTCAGAAGCTTACCCCCTTAAAGACTTTGCTGGGGAAAGACTCAGTACGTTATGCTGGAAGCTTTCACAGTTGCTTATTGAAGAAGACATGGTACCTTTCACGGGAAATCATCCAGGTATCATACTGAGGAAGATAGATGAATCTTGCCTTGGAAGCTTTTTTGGTATCTTGCGAGGGGAGAGTGGGTTGCTTACACCAGAAGCTTCTTACTGTGATATGCGGACCAATTTTCCACATATATAATCATCTTAATTTTCTGCTATTGATATCTTGTATTAAACAGGGTTTCGTAGGACTATCTTCCTTTCTGAGTATACGCCATATTTTTGCTTGCTTCCAGGTACACCGGGTTCCAAAATCATGCACAACGAAGAATCAAACTTGTATCTGAGCCATACCTTTGATAATATTCTGTCAACCTTGCACACAATTTATCTTCTTGCTGATCTTTTTGTTGTGAGGAGTGCACGCTAATGCAAAATTGATACTGACAGTCCATCCAGGATTTCTTTTGCATTCAGTCAAAAATATTCCCAATTTCACTGCAGTCTATTGATAGTTCCATTTGGTTTAGCTGAATATCCTAATATATGCATTCCTTACTGACTCTTCGAGTCCGGTGTCGGTTGACGAGCAGCTTTATCAGGGGGGAAATTTGTAACACCGAAGGCCCAAAGAAAGAAACAAAAGAAACAACTAAAACAAAAGCACACAAGCATACTACTAATATAATTAATCAAGCAATCATCACATATTACTGCTACTCACACCATAATATGCATGCACATCTAAGCACAAAAATCTCGCGGAAACTTCGGTATTATGGTCTAATATGCTGTGGCGGTGTGCACGAAAATTATATCCATGTGTGGAACGAGTTGGCGTAACCGAAGCTACCCCAAGCACTGGCTGAACACTGGCTGGATCTGGATGGATACACAGGTGAGGACGGACTTGATGATCAAGTAGCGAGACACAAAATTCACGACCACATCATCATCAAGCGTACGAAAGGGATTCGTACACGTCCAAAAAATAAAATGACTGGGTAGGTTAGCGGGGGAAAAGAAAGGCTTGTTGACATTGCCCTTTTATGATAACCAAGATCAGTAAGGGTTGCCAGAGGGACGAGATGGATGGCATGATTCGGGATAGAAACAAGTCTGTCACCGAAATAATATGGGTGGGTGATGGAAAAATATACGCGATACCTGAGCATAACTCCTACAAATGGTGTCTGGAACACTGGGTACCAGAGCATGACTCTACTGGGACAGAGATGACGCCAAACACCAAAGAGCAGGCAGGCTAAGAAAGAGGGTGCAGGTAGCGGATCGAAACCGATGCCACCTACAACTCACAAGATTAGCCATCAGTGACTAAATAATAATCTATATGCATGCTATGTGACAAACAAATGCAACAATCAAGTGCAACAAACCAATTGGGCTCTATATTACCGCTTTCTAACGTTCGCGCGGTCTAGGGCGTCCTACAGCCAGACCTGCTCTGATACCAAGCCGATGGCACCCGGCTCAGAGAAAACCGGAACGCCCCGTATTCCAGCCCAGAGATCGAGATGAAGTCTTCTGGAATACAACACTGCTTAGCATAGAACAAATCAGCTCTTTATTACAATCTATTTTGGTACAAGGGTTTCCGATATAACAGGGAATTACATCGGCACAACGACACTACGCCTGCCACTGTTGCTCTATGCAAGCAGTAGAACAACTCGAAGTAGCGGAATAACTCTAGCAGCGGAACAATGACAATGGTGGTGAACTCCACTCCGCAGGGGCTCTGGCTAGAACGCTTATCCTAGCTCGCAAACAAAGAATCCACGGCAAGCAAGCGATCAAATCCGGCTTGACCTGCAAACTGGCATGACACGCCAGGTCAGTACATTGAATGTACTTGCAAGCTCACAATAACCAGAAGCATTCAAGACAAACAACAGCATGGCAATTACAGGTTAAGCAGGGATTAACATGATATCATCATAACAACATGGCATGAACATGATACAACTAGCACAACATGAGCATGGCATGAACATATGAGTCTGATGATACTAGCATGCAACCTGCTGACACTACATGCACTATTTATTCTGCTTGGGTCACTTCGTAACCATCACATGCATCACTTACCAACCTCGGACATCACACGATTACCTCAGGATCAAATCAAGCTTGGTATAAATGATACCGTAGTAATCATTAAATGACCATAAGGAGCTTGATTTTTACCCATGATTCTCGCACAACATCATGAATATATAACAACTCGGTATCCTCGATACCACGGTGATCATTCACGGATCCTAAACGGAACCACTCTGGGTTCAACGGGCTACCTCGTAACCCAATGGTGATCTTTCCAGCGATCACAACCATGACCAACACTTGGTCTCAAAGAGTGATCTTTCCGGCGATCCCAACCAACTTATCTCATCATCGAACCGGGGTTGTTATTAAGCACATTATTATTAATACTGTTGACTCATAGTGTGACCGACACGAACTGGGCCTTATCCACGGGCGTGGCTATCGATAGATTTAATATACACTCTGAAGAGGTTAGTACAATGTACCCACACTACGGAACCCATGGCCTCGCACTCCCATTCGGGTGGACCAACGATGTTTCGACAAAACCGTCCTACTGCCATGACACTCTCCCGGCCACTCCGACTGAGGGAGTCCTGGATTAGGGGGTGTCCGGATAGCCGAACTATGACCTTTGGCCGGACTCCCGGACTATGAAGATACAAGATTGAAGACTTCGTCCCGTGTCCGGATAGGACTTTCCTTGGCGTGGAAGGCAAGCTTGGCGATATGATATGAAGATCTCCTCCCATTGTAACCGACTCTATGTAACCCTAGCCCTCTCCGGTGTCTATATAAACCGGAGAGCTTTAGTCCATAGGACGAACAACAATCATACCATAGGCTAGCTTCTAGGGTTGTAATGCCCCGGATTCGATGCGCCAGATGTCATTCAGTTATTCGCCGTCATTGCCATGTCATTTGCTTGCGTGTTGCATTTTATCATGTCATCATGTGCATTTCATTTTGCATACGTGTTCGTCTCATGCATCCGAGCATTTTCCCCGTTGTCCGTTTTGCAATCCGGCGCTCCTATGCCCTCCGACGTTCCCCTTTTTGTCTCTCATTGTGAGCGGGTGTTGAACGTTCTCGGAATGGACCGAGTCTTGCCAAGCGGCCTTGGTATAGCACCGGTAGACTGCATGTCAAGTTTCGTGCCATTTGGAGGTCGTTTGGTACTCCAACGGTTAACCGGGTAACCGTAAAGCCTCTTTCTCTTTGCAGCCCACCACCCCTCCAAAGTGGCCCAAAACCCAGCAAACTCCCCTCCATGCTCTCGGTCGTTCGATCACGATCGTGTGAGCGAAAACCGCTCCTCATTTGGACTCTCCTAGCTCCCTCTACCTATAAATTAGCCTTCCCCTCCGAAATTTCAGGTGAAACCCTAAAAAACCTCCCTCCGCGCCGCCGGACATGTCCGCCGACGGCCAGACACGTCCCGCCGCCGCTCCCGGCGAATCTCAGCGCAACACCTGTCCGCCCGCGCCGTCCCCGCACCGCCAGCTCGTGGAGCCCATCCGGGGCCCGCGCAGGCCCAGATCCGCCGCCGCCCGGCCCGTCCGTCCCCGCCGCCTCGCGCCT
>NC_041387.1:53041773-53091071 GCF_002162155.2 Triticum dicoccoides
AGGAGCTCCGGCCGCCCCGCGCCAAGCGCTCCTCCGCCCTCTCCGACTTCTCGGGCTCGCCCCGGCCGGATCCGGCAAGATCCTGTCCAGATCTGCCATCTCCGGCCTCCCCGGCGTCTTCTCCGTCGTCTCCGGCGATCTCTCCGGCGAGCTCGCGCCGTCGCCTCGATATCCGTGCAAGCTGAAGGTTGACCCCGAATCTGCCAAGTCCCTGTATTTTGACATTATCATGCCATGTTCTACCTGCGGTATCTCCGCATCCATAGCTCCGTTTTGTGCGTGTAATATGTCAGATTGTTCGCCTCAACGAGTACATTGTTTCATTCCATTGCATCATGTTCATTTGAGTCCATCTTGATGCCTGAATCATCGTTGCAAGAGTGCTTCATGATGTTGTCTGCTGTCTGTTAACAGAACTTGCTCTTTTGTCATTTTTGCCATGATTGATGTGTGCATCCTATGAGGTTGATGTCTACATATGTTTTGATCTATGTCATGTCTTCTTTACAGAGTTGTTTACCATGTATTTTTATGATCAATGTGGTGACTAGCACAAGCATGCAAACTAGGCCTTGTGATGTTGCTGGTTTTAGTCCCTGTTCTGCTGTTATTTTGATGCCATGTAAACATGATGCTACAGAGAGATCCATGCATATTTTGAGATACTTCAGTAAGGGTGTTTTGAACATATGGTTATGCTCTATCCATCCCCGCCCTTAGTTGCAATTATGGAGTAGTCTAGCATGTCATTTTCGTGCTCTACTTTTGCTACAAAATGTTTCCTGGCAGATTGTTTACATGTTATTCAATTTTGCCAAGGTTGTTGTAGTTGATCCTTGCATGCTATGAACTTGTTCTTGCCTTGGTTTGTTTCACAAACATGTCTTCTTACTGTTGGTTGCCTTGCCATGCCATGTATTGCTCTGTGGTAAGTGGTACAAGCTCATCTACATGCCTACTTATCGTTGTTCCTGCCATGTTTGAACCTGTAATATAACTTGCTATGTTTACGTGGGTGCCATCATATCTTCTGATCCTTTTTGGCTCATGGTCAGTAAAGGACTTTTGATCTATGCATTTAGTAGTATCATGCCATGCCTTTGTTTTCCATGATAAGTTCCTGTAACATGTTGTTTCATAGCTCTAAACATTGCAACCTGATGTTATTTTCTGCAAAGTCTGAACTGTTATCATTTGCAATCTTGCCATGTGTGTTTGAGCATGTTCTAGTGATTTCTGGAGATAGTTCAGTGTTCATGTTTTGTTATGCTTTACCTGTACATCATGCCCATGCCTTTTGTTTTCATATTGTGGTACTGTAGCATGTTGTTTTGATGCTTGCAATATGACTAGTTGCTGTTTTGGACAGATTGTTGCTATAACTTGTATAGTGTGTGTGTGTTGAACCGTTGCTCCGTTTTGAGTGTGCTTTATATGAAACTTGCTTGATTTTGCATGTAGTTTCATATTATCATGTTGCATCCATGTTTGAGGTGTTTGCTTGATGTTTGGGTGCATTTTGCATCAATGCCATGTTTAACTTGTTTTGCTCATATCTTCTAGGCCGTAGCTCCAAACTAAATGAACTGTATACGTAACTTGACTAGAATCTCGTGTAGATCATCTTGGTGCGTATTAACTTGCTGTTTAACAACTTGAACATAAGGTTTATTCAGATCTGGACCAATTTCGAAATTTGCATATGAGGGTTTACCGGAATTGTTATATGTTGTTCCCGGCCTCATTTAAACTTGCCTTGATGTGTTGCTCTTGTATGCATCATCTCTTGCCATGAGTAGCTTCATGTAGTTTTGTCATGCATCATACTTGTTTGTGCATCATGTCTTGTTCATGTGTGGTGTGTTTACTATGTTGTGTGCTTCTTCTTGTTAGTTCCTGTTTCATTGCGATCGTGAGGATTCGTTCGTCTACGCTTGGTTCTTCTTCGTGGCTTCATCCGTTCGTCTTCTTCATGGACTCGTTCTTCTTCCTTGCGGGATTTCAGGCAAGATGACCGCTACCCGGGATCTCACTACTATCATTGCTATGCTAGTTGCTTCGTTCTATCGCTTTGCTGCGCTACCTATCACCTGTTTATCAAGCCTCCCATATTGCCATGAACCTCTAACCTTTGACACCTTTCCTATGCAAACCATTGTTTGGCTATGTTACCGTTTTGCTCAGCCCCTCTTATAGCGTTGCTAGTTGCAGGTGAAGTTGAAGATTGCTCCATGATGGACATGATTATGTTTGGGATATCACAATATCTCTTATATTATTAATGCATCTATATACTTGGTAAAGGGTGGAAGATTCGGCCTTATGCCTGGTGTTTTGTTCCACTCTTGCCTCCCTAGTTTCCGTCATACCGGTGTTATGTTCCCGGATTTTGTGTTCCTTACGCGGTTGGGTGATTTATGGGACCCCCTTGACAGTTCGCTTTGAATAAAACTCCTCCAGCAAGGCCCAACATTGGTTTTACCATTTGCCTCACCACCACCTACCTTTTCCCTTGGGAGTCGCTCTCTCGAGGGTCATCTTTATTTTAGCCCCCCCGGGCCAGTGCTTGTCTAAGTGTTGGTCCGAACCGAGCAGCCTGCGGGGCCACCTCGGGGCAACTCGAGGGCTGGTTTTACTCGTAGCTTGACTTATCCGGTGTTGCCCTGAGAACGAGATATGTGCAGCTCCTATCGAGATTGTCGGCGCATCGGGCGGCTTTGCTGTCTTGTTTTACCATTGTCGAAATGTCTTGTAAACCGGGATTCCGAGTCTGATCGGGTCTTCCTGGGAGAAGGTATATCCTTCGTTGATCGCGAGAGCTTATCATGGGCTAAGTTGGGACACCCCTGCAGGGTATAATCTTTCGAAAGCCGTGCCTGCGGTTATAGGCAGATGGGAATTTGTTAATTTCCGGTTGTAGATAACTTGACACCAGATCCGAATTAAAACGCATCAACCGTGTGTGTAGCCGTGATGGTCTCTTTTCGGCGGAGTCCGGGAAGTGAACGCGGTTTCTGGGTTATGTCTGACGTAAGTAGGAGTTCAGGATCACTTCTTGATCATTGCCAACTTCACGATTGATCCTTTGCTTCTCTTCTCGCTCTTATTTGCGTATGTTAGCCACCATATATGCTTAGTCGCTGTTGCAGCCTCACCACTTTACCCCTTCCTTTCCCTTTAAGCTTTGCTAGTCTTGATACCCATGGTAATGGGATTGCTGAGTCCTCGTGGCTCACAGATTACTACAACAACAGTTGCAGGTACAGGTTTGCGATGATCATGACGCGGGAGCGATGCTTGCTTGCGTTGAGTTCTTCTTCTGCTTCTTCGATCAGGGGATAGGTTCCAGGTCGGCAGCCTGGGCTAGCAGGGTGGATGTCGTTTGAGTTTCTGTTTGTGTTTCATCCGTAGTCGGATGATGCCCTAATGTAATGTGATGTTGTATTCATGTGGCATTGTATGCCTCTTGTATGTATCCCCATCTATTATGTAATGTTGATGCAATGATATCCACCTTGCAAAAGCATTTCAATATGCGGGTCTATCCTTGGTGGGACCTTCGAATCACTTTAGGATAGGGTCGCATATTGGGCGTGACCGGATAGGACTTTCCTTGGCGTGGAAGGCAAGCTTGGCGATATGATATGAAGATCTCCTCCCATTGTAACCGACTCTATGTAACCCTAGCCCTCTCCGGTGTCTATATAAACCGGAGAGCTTTAGTCCGTAGGACGAACAACAATCATACCATAGGCTAGCTTCTAGGGTTTAGCCTCTCTGATCTCGTGGTAGATCTACTCTTGTACTACCCATACCATCAATATTAATCAAGAAGGAGTAGGGTTTTACCTCCATTGAGAGGGCCCGAACCTGGGTAAAAACATTGTGTCCCTTGTCTCCTGTTACCATCCGCCTAGACGCACAGTTCGGGACCCCCTACTCGAGATCCGCCGGTTTTGACACTGACATTGGTGCTTTCATTGAGAGTTCCTCTGTGTCGTCACCATCAGGAAGGATGCCGCACCCCGTCTTTAAAGACGGTGCTGTTGCTAAAGGAGCTTTGGCTGTCGGCCAAACTCTCCGACTAGGCAGTTTTTTGATGACCGCCTGTTCGGCCGCCACGCCGACGATGACCTCTTGGGTCATCAAAAGCAATCTCTACATCAGCTCGGAACTTGCCGAGCAGTTAGATCCGATGGAGCTCTCTTCCCTAAACGAGCTCTTGGATCGCATCACCGCCCTGGGAGTCGCTACAGATTACGGCCAGATTGGGCTTAAACCCGATCAGAGAGAGATTGACTCTCCCCAGGTCACCCACCACGTTGAAGTGGTGGAGGAACAACGCGGCGAATCTTCGCCCATCCTAAGGACCAGATGTGTCCGAATTCCTGATCCCTCCAAGCCGGACATCCGCGGAGGGGAGGACGTCGCGCAAGCCCTGAACCTAAAGTCAGGCAGCAGGCGTGATTCATTGAATAACGTCCAAGAAAACAAGCTTCCGAGTTTGGAAATTTCTTGGCCCTTGAGTCTTAGATCGGGCGAGGTTCCGGATTTAAATCCACCGCACCCAAATATAAGGGATCTATCCCAAATTCGGCAAGAGCCCGGGGAAACAGTACACCATTACTGGGCCAGATTCCTCCTGGTTAGGAACAGGATAAAGGACTGTCGCGAGAGGGATGCAATTTCATTCTTCTGTAACAACTGCATGGACATCAGAATCCTCAACGCCATAAGTCGCCGTGAAATTACACGCTTCGCCGACTTGACATCCATAGTACGAAAGTACTGTGCGACAGAAAGCGTTCGAAAAACCGAAACAAAATTCTGGGACAATCCGACCCTGAATACAATCCCGATCCAAAACAAAAGGGCGCATTATTGCCAGGCACCTGGGCCAAACAGCAAAAAACAAAAACTCTCTATAGGGTATGGAACCGTACTGGAGGGATGGCTCAATGGACCCTGTAAAATTCATAGTACAGAGGAAGTCACACCAATTCATAGCCCTAGAGCATGTTGGATACTCCGGCAGGTGGCCAGAAGTGGCGAGGAGCTTCTAACTCTAGAATCCCACAGCACCACCCCAGAAACGCCAGTACGGTGTCAATAGTCTTTGAGACTTCCGCATCAAACAATGCGAGGAAACGAACGCTCCACAGCCTTACCGAAGTCTACCAAGTAGAGACAATAAACCCATGGAGTGACACGACTATTACCTTTAATGCCAGTGACGAACCTAAATTCCGGACAGCCCGAGCACCAGCCGCACTAGTCCTCAGTCCAATAGTGGACGGCTTCCGGCTTACAAGGGTACTCATGGACGGTGGCAGCGGATTGAACCTCATTTATGAGGAAACCCTGCGAAAAATGGAAATAGACTGGAGCCGCATTGAGCGAAGCAACACAACCTTTAGAGGAATAATCCCCAGCCGGGAAGCGTGTTGTTTAGGGAAAATCACACTAGACGTGGGGTTCGGCACGCCGGATAATTACAGATCCAAGGAGGTCACATTTCAAGTGGCCCCGTTCAGCAGCGGATACCATGCTCTGTTAGGGCGAGAAGCATTCACAATTTTTCAAGCTATACCCCATTACGGGTACATGAAGCTCAAAATGCCCGGACCCAACGGAATCATCACTCTTGTTAGTGATCCGGACACAGCGCTCCGCGCCGAAAACAAGACAGCCGCACTGGCCCTCGAGGCATTATCTGAAGCCCTAGCGGCTGAGGAACTAACTATGTTGCGCTCCACGGTGGACAGGGATGATGTGATACTCGATAAGAGATCCAAGTCCATCTCTTTTAAACCGGCGGACAAAATAGTCAAATTCCAAGTCCACCCAACGGACCCTACAAAAACGGCCTCCATCGGGGCACAATTAAACCCCGATGTAGACGCCGCACTACGAGAATTCCCACGGGAAAATTGGGACATCTTTGCCTGGCACCCTTCAAACATGCCAGGAATCCCACGCAGGCTGGCCGAGCACAGCCTAAATATCCTAAAAGGATTCAAGCCAGTCAAACAAACTCTTCGGCGCTTCTCCGAACCCAAGAGACAAGCCATGGGAGAGGAACTAGCCAAACTATTGGAGGCCGGATTCATTAGAGATATAAAACATCCGGACTGGCTAGCAAACCTGGTAATGGTACCAAAGAAGGATAAATCCTGGCGCCTATGTGTCAATTTCAAGGACCTTAACAAGGCTTGCCCAAAGGATCCCTTCCCCCTCCCCCGCATTGATCAAATTATCGACGCTACCGCAGGACACGATTCATTGTGCTTCCTCGACGCATACTCCGGCTACCACCAAATTAAGATGGCAGAGCCAGACCAAGCCGCAACGGCATTCATTACTCCATACAGCCCATTCTGCTTCAACACAATGCCCTTCGGGTTCAAAAACGCCGGCGCAACATATCAGCGCATGATTCAGACATGTCTGGCAAACCAGATCGGCAAAACAGTGGAGGCATACGTAGATGATGTGGTCATCAAATCCAAGCATGTCGAAACTCTAGTAGACGACTTGAGGCTCACATTCGACAATCTCTGAGCATATGACATTAAGCTCAACCCGGAAAATTGTGTTTTCGGCGTACCAGCCGGAAAGCTCTTGGGCTTCATCGTATCCGGTAGAGGACTTGAAGCAAACCCAGCCAAGATCCAAGCTCTGTCACAATTGGATATCCCAAAAGACCTCAAGCAAATACAAAAATTGACTAGATGCGTGGCGGCTCTAAGCCGCTTTATCTCCCGCTTAGGAGAAAAGGCATTACCCCTTTATCGCCTCCTGCGGCGCACCAAACACTTCGAGTGGACGGATGCCGCCACAGCCGGACTCGAAGAAATCAAAGCCATATTGGCAAAAAATCCGGTCCTGGCCGCGCCCAACATGGGCGAACCAATGCTATTATACATCACGGCAACCCATCAAGTTGTAAGCGCGGTGCTCGTTGTCGAACGAGAAATGGACGGACACAAGTTCCCTCTCCAAAAACCAGTTTATTACATGTCCACTGTCCTAACTCCATGCAAGTCACGGTACCCGCATTATCAAAAGATAACATACGCGGTGTTCATGGCATCCCGGAAGCTGCAACACTATTTCCAAGAGTGTCCGATAACAGTAGCCTCCGAAGTACCTCTTAATGACATTATAAACAACTGCGATGCAACGGGCCAGATTGCCAAATGGGCCATCGAGCTCCTCCCGTTCGACATAACTTACAAGCCACGGCGAGCTATTAAGTCGCAGGTTTTGGCCGACTTCATCGCCGAATGGACTGAAGCCGAGCTCCCTAAAGAGTACGGCGCATATTCCAACTGGATCATGCACTTCGACGGCTCCAAAATGTTGGCTGGCCTAGGGGCTGGCATTGTTCTGACATCCCCAACCGGAGATACAGTCCAATATATACTTCAGATAATGTACACGGACTCCAACCACGCAGCCGAATACGAGGCCCTTCTACATGGTCTCCAGATGGCAGTCTCCATGGGCATTCAACGCCTAGAGGTCCGCGGGGATTCAAACCTCGCGATATCCCAAATAAATGGAGACTTTGATGCCAAGGATCCGAAAATGGCAGCTTATCGCAACGCCGTCTTAAAAATGTCAGCTCGGTTTGAGGGGCTCGAATTTCACCATATAGCCCAGGAGAACAACCAGGCAGCAGACGTGTTGGCACGCATTGGCCCAAAGCGCGATGACGTCCCTCCGAACATCTTCCTAGAGAGGCTTTTCAAGCCATCCGTATCATGGGAGGGAGAGTTCGGAAATAACAGCCCGGACCCAACCACACTACCCCTCACCGAACATTCTGACACAGTTGGTGGCTCCGCCAACGAAATAACACCGTTAGCCCACACAATAATGGCAGTCATTGCCCCATGGACAGAACCATTGCTAGCCTACCTAACTAGGCAGGAACTTCCCGAGGACCAAAACGAGGCCCGCTGCATAGTGCGGCGATCTAAAGCCTATAAAGTCCACGAGGGAGAGCTTTATTAGAAAAGCACAACCGGAGTCCTTCAAAGGTGTATCTCCGAAGAGGAAGGGCGAAATCTTCTGGCTGAAATTCATGCCGGACTCGGCGGGCACCACGCCGCAGCCCGGTCCCTTGTAGGCAAGGTCTTCCATACAGGTTTTTATTGGCCGACGGCCCGGGCAGATGCTCAGGACTTGGTCCAACGATGCGTAGGATGCCAGCTCTTTGCTAATCAAAGCCACATGCCACCCACCGCCCTCAAAACTATACCCATCACCTGACCGTTCGTGGTCTGGGGGCTTGATATGGTCGGACCCCTTAAAGGAGGAACCCACAAGCAAAAATACCTACTGGTCATGGTGGATAAATTCACCAAATGGATAGAGGCAAAGCCTGTTAAGACGTCCGAATTCGGACTGGTGATAGACTTCATATCAGGGGTAGTACACTGTTACGGCGTCCCCACAGCATCATCACTGATAATGGCACGAACTTTACGACCGACGAGGTCAAACTCTGGTGCAAAAACATGGGCATCAAGCTCGACTATGCTTCAGTCTATCACCCCCAAACTAACGATCAAGTCGAGCGAGCAAACGGTCTAATCATGAGCGGCATTAAACCCAGACTAGTGCGGTCCCTCAAGGAATCTAATACGCACTGGGTAGAGGAGCTCGACTCTGTACTATGGGGGCTACGGACCACGCCGAATCGCACTACCGGACTCACACCATTTTTTATGGTGTACGGTGCAGAGGCAGTTTTGCCCTGCGACATAATTCATGACTCACCTCGCGTGCGCATGTATGAAGAAAGAGAAGCCGAGCTCGATCGGCAGGACAGTTTGGACGCCTTGGAGGAGGAGCGCGACGTGGCAAAAGCCCGTTCCGCATTCTATCAACAGCAGGCTCGAAGATACCAAAGCAGAGAAGTACGGGCCAAAGCTTACAATGTTGGCGAATTAGTTCTACGCCTGCCGGACAAGAAAAAGGACAACCTCAAGCCCAAATGGGAGGGTCCCTTCATCATCGACCAAGTCCTGACCGGCGGCGCGTACCGTCTCTGGAACGCATCGGATAACCGACTGGAGCCGAACCCATGGAATGCAGCCCGTCTCCGAAGATTTTACGCCTAGCGCCGGACTTGGGGTTCGTCTCCTTCCTCCATCTAGATTTTATACTTTGAACTATCTTTTATTTCTCTCCTTCTCCCTCCTTTTTCTGAAGCCGTTGAAGGCTCGTTTGCGCATTGTTCGCACACACTTGACGCGCTGTCGCGCTCAGTATACCTGGGGGCTTCTTTAACAGAAGCTTATTTCTACGGGCTTTATGCCCAACACATGTGTCACACTTCCGCATGTACCTTTTATTCACCATTATATGCATCGATATGACTTAAGTTTTGGCCAAGCTGGATTGCCTGGCTCCTGTGCTTACCCCTACGTTCCCGATTGTTCGGCTAGGTGGTAAAGGGAGCACCTCTGCGATTGTTACCGCCGGGTCAGCCGGACGCGTACCTCAGACTGGGTGAAGCCGAAAGCTAGCGTTCTTAAGGGAATATTCGGTCGGTGAACTAAAAGACGATTTCTTATTTATTCATTTATCTGCCCCTAGATGTTTTTTCTGCTTTTTTCACAGTCCGGACATGCACTTTAGGGCATGCCTCCCAGGGAAAGGAACCCCTAACGGAACTATTCTCCCTGGAAGATGTTTCTTACTAACCATGTAATATAACATAACTAGTTGGGCACTTGTCTGATAGAGCACTAATGACCCCTACGCCTGGTCTCCACGCATGCCACAGTTCTTACATAACCGCGAGGGTATTCGGACACACTCCGGACTATAGGGTCCCAAGGTTGAAGCGAAAGGGTCCGCTACGACAAACGATCTACAATCCGGCTAGAAGGCATTTTGCATGTCATTTTTAATTACATAGTCAAATTGACTGATTGTATTCCTCTTCAATACCATCTAATAGGCTGTATAGTTTACAGTTCCGCTGGGAATACTTTGCGGCCAACTCTACTTGGCCGTACACTAAGCTCACAGGGATCTCCTTCCCATCGGGCCCCACAGGTCCGACCTCGGCCATGTGGTTTGGGTCAGCCTTCGTGTACCGCGTCTTCACCATGGCCCAGGCCTCCCTGGCGCCTTGACGGCAGGCCTATATCTTCCATAGCCGGAAGCGCCGCCGTGCTCCCTGAAGCCTCTCTGCAATCTCTCCAAGGCCTTCGGGTAGGGAGATGGATGGCCACAAGGCCTGTGCGATGTCTCTCATCGCCTGCCGAAGTCGTTCATGCAGTTGCAGCAGCTCGGGAAGTAGGTCACCCGTTGAACCGGGCATTCCCTCTGCAGGACGACCTGTGAGCATACCTACAGACATATTTCTGTTAGTAGACTTCCTCGCCGAACTCTTCATTTCAAAAAATCTCGCCTCAAGCACTTACTATAAATGCCGCGACAAAGTCGCCGATTCTCCTTAACGGAGTCAGACAGCTAGGCTCGAACATCCTTTAGTTCCTCACCTAGCTGGGTGTTAGCATCTTGGAGATTATTTTTCTCTTGCCTCACCCTTGTAAGCACATTCTCGCCGGCCTTTAACTGGCGTAGGAGATGTTGCTTGTCCGGATCTAGTCCGGCGCCATCTGCAATATTATTGTCAGACTCATACACACGCCGCACTTCACAAACTACTTATCTTTCGAAGTATATATTACCGGAGGGGGTCTCTGTGGCTCCCCCTGGGGCGGCTAGTGCGGCCTTAAGCTGGGCCTTGCACTCTTCAAGCTCCTGAGACAGTCGGGTATTCTTTTCCGTAAGATCATGCATAACAAATGATCCTTAAATCAGTTCTCCTAACTATTTTAAGTCTCGGGGGCTACTGGCATATATAACTGTCAAATTTCCTCACCCGTATGTCCCTTACATACTGCTCCGTGGCTCTGGCTAGACCATCTTGAGTGGCACGGAGGTGCACGTCTCCCGAATTGAAGGCGTTCAATGCCTCTTGGGAGAAACATGCGTCACGAAGAACTGTCCGGCGGCGCTTGTGATTCATGGCACTCTCCACCTCGGAGTTGGTGGCGGACAATCTATCGGCATCCTCTGTCGGAGGAGCATCCGACGCACGCCTCGTGTTCACCTCCGCTTCCGGACCCGGCGTTGGAGCTTGGCTGGCGGAGGCTTGATTGGCCATCTCTCCGGACACAGTCTGGCGAGCGCTCTTTCTGAAAGGAGCACCAGCGTTAATATACCTTCCCGAAATCAATCCCGGGAATATGGTGACACGCCTTACCATTGCGGCTGCGTTTCAACCCGGACCACACTTCTTTTTAGCCTGCGTGGCCGCGCTGCCCCTTGTTGGCTAGCTGCTGCAGGCTCGGCTTCCCGCCTCGGAGGCACCCCCTGCAAAACACCATTGATATACGGTGATCAAAAATAAGCACGTATGAGTCATTATCAAAGTACTGGGGCTTCGGTCTCAGTTACCTGTGAGGCTGGAAGTATTCCGGGGTAATCGGCCGTAATGGCAACCAAGGCATTATCGATGCTCAGTTGGTGAAATACCCCATCAATCAGCTCCACCAATATGTCCGGATCCTCTTGGGAGGTCGGATTGAGGAACCGTTCCGGTTCCTCGGGTTGCGGAGGCGGGCTGTTTATTTCTTTTACGGCCTGACGCAGTTCCTGTGTCGAACTCACAAAATGAGATATATAACAAGGGGAGTACGAATCGGATGTGCGGGAAAGGAGATGTTCGCTTACCTAGCTTCGGGGATTGTTCATAGAAAATCCATTCAATGGACTGACGCGGAGAAAATCCTCCTCTTCCCCCTTGTACAATGCGGACAAGATCTTCACCAGTTCGGTGACCGATCCCGGCCCCTTACGGCCGTGACGAGTAGCATCGTCCTCCCCGTTGAAATCCCACATGGGGTGGCCCCTATATTGAAGTGGATGCACCCCCGCATAATGCATGTGGCCATGACACTGATCATGGTCAGTCCGGAATGAGCTAGCAACCTTATTCGGCTCATCAGGTAAAGGACGTCCCTGTCGCTGTTCCTCTGGGGGCTCCGTGGACGCCAACTTAGGCGTTTCTTCAAGGGAGCATTACTGACCTCCGGGAGGCCGGTCCGAACAGGATCCGGTAGCGGGGCGTCTTCTATATAAAACCATTCTGAAGGCCAGTCTTCGGACGCCTTCTTTGGGGTTCCAGATAGATACCCAGTCCCGGCGATGCGC
Source organism: Triticum dicoccoides (assembly GCF_002162155.2). Taxonomy (NCBI): domain Eukaryota; kingdom Viridiplantae; phylum Streptophyta; class Magnoliopsida; order Poales; family Poaceae; genus Triticum; species Triticum dicoccoides. The sequence continues at coordinate 53,054,017 of NC_041387.1, forward strand.
CATAGCTCGGCTCCGCCCACTTGATATATTGACCCCTCATGAGAACGGGGTACAAGGCAGAATAATCTCTTCCACAGTGCAAAATGAGCCTCGACTCCTAAAAATAGTTCGCAAAGGGCTACGAAGCCCGCGATGTGCAGAATGGAGGCAAGCGTAAGGTGATGCAGCTGGAGGCCATAGAACTCCAGGAGCCCCCGGAGAAATGGATGTATTGGAAATCCGAGTCCTCTTATCAGATAAGAGACAAAGCATACCCGCTCTCCTTTGGAAGGATCGGGGACGCTCTCCGCTTGCTTTCCACCCTTATAGGTGGCTAGTCCGGCTCGAACCGGAACCATGAAGGCTGGGGGAAGAAATCCCTTGGTTTGGAGCGTCACTAGCTTCCTATGCGGGACTGAGCATCTCTCCCAATCCCCAGGCTTGGGGCTGGGAGCGCGAGAGGAGGAGCTGCGTCGACTGTCCATGATAGAATGGATTTTTTGTCAGAGGCGCTCCGGTGAAAGCTTGCGAAGGGGAGATGGTGTGATTCAGATCTAGATCCTCGTCTCTTTTTATAGGCAGCTCATTTGCACAGCTAGGGGGGAAAGTGTAAAAATACCCTGGCTTTTTGCATTCGTTCGACACGTGGAAGATGGCCTTTATTGGGCGTGGAAGCCAAGGAGCGCAGCATTTATCAGAAGCCGGACACTATTCGACAAGTATATGGAATTTGGAGAAGAACCCGCCTCGCAATGCCGAAGACAATCTACGCGCCGGACTCGTCGTCATTGAAGCCTGGTTAGGGGGCTACTAAGGGAGTCCTGGATTAGGGGGTGTCCGGTTAGCCGAACTATGACCTTTGGCCGGACTCCCGGACTCTGAAGATACAAGATTGAAGACTTCGTCCCGTGTCCGGATAGGACTTTCCTTGGCGTGGAAGGCAAGCTTGGCGATATGATATGAAGATCTCCTCCCATTGTAACCGACTCTATGTAACCCTAGCCCTCTCCGGTGTCTATATAAACCGGAGAGCTTTAGTCCGTAGGACGAACAACAATCATACCATAGGCTAGCTTCTAGGGTTTAGCCTCTCTGATCTCGTGGTAGATCTACTCTTGTACTACCCATATCATCAATATTAATCAAGCAGGAGTAGGGTTTTACCTCCATCGAGAGGGCACGAACCTGGGTAAAAACATCGTGTCCCTTGTCTCCTGTTACCATCCGCCTAGACGCACAGTTCGGGACCCCCTACCCGAGATCCGCCGATTTTGACACCGACACCGACCAAATCCCCTTTGGGCTAAGTCCTGGGTGGCCCCGTGCCTACCAAAGGCACCAACGACCACCATCATGGCCAAAACATAAACGATCCCACTCGGGGACCCGGTACCATAATCTCAACAACGGGGACACAAGGCTTATGTCCGCCTACCTGATCAGGGTAGCGCGCGCCCATAACCTTCCCTCGTTGGAGGCACCGGCGAGAGGCATGACAATAGTCCCAGTTAGGGCCTTCCCATAAAGGCAAGCATGGTTGCACTGGTCAGTTTGATATGGTGGCACCATGATCAGCCAACAGTTGTTCAAGTTCAATTTAATCTGGTTAAACTTGAATGCAAAAATGCTGAGCCATGATAAAATAACATGATGGAAATTACAATGCATGAACATGATATCAACATAATCATGAGGGTATCACATAATTATCCACCATATCAACAATGAATCATATCCACTAAGCATGGCATACTGACTAGCATGAACATCACCAGTATATACTTCTCTGAAACATAGCATGACCACTAGCATCAATAAATACCATGCAAGAACATATCAACAATGCCATCATGCAGGCATTTAACCAACTGGATGCAATGGAACATGCATAACAACGGTACTCGGGACACACGACAGTCATGCACCGAACACCATCACCAACATCAACATGTACTACTAGAAAGCATAAACATATGAAAGGAAGTACTAGCAGGTAGAACATGATAACAGAGTACAAGACAACATAGCACAAAAGTGAACATGCAACTCTAAACATCACCGGAACAACGATAACCATCTTTTCAACAAGCAATCATTTAATAAAGGTTCAAGTTGAAAACTATGGCTACTGCATGACTATCATGGAAGTGGGTATTGTGGCTTGCCTGGGGGTGAAGAAGGCACCGGGGAGAAGTGCGGTGAAGCCGCGAAAAGATTTGCCGGAAACAGTTCTCTCCCGAAGGGGGCTGCTTACGTGCAAGGACAAAAAGGTCATTTTCACAGTGTCAAACCATAGTGAAAATGAAACCAACAGAACGGGCTCGACGAAACAAAGAATTAGGCGTTGGATTCACCTCAATCGGAGTTACGGTTGTGGAGTTATGAGGGTTGGAACATCAAGGACTTTTCTATAAAAAGAATATTCATAGACGGGTCCCTGAGTGGATAAGGCAGAGGCGCAAATTGGAAATACGCTTTCGATAAATGAAAAGGTAATCGCCCAATTACGTCTTCACTTATCCACTCAGCAGGCTGGGTCAACACGGGGTCAGCTCCTGGCTCATTGACGCGTGGGGTCAAGAGGGAAGGTGGGGCCCGCCTGGCTAGCTGGAGGGGGCATGGGCCACGTCTTCTTCCTCTTTCCTCTATCCCGATCGAGATAGAGGAGAGGCAGGGGAGAGGCGACGCCGGCAAGAGGCCCGGGCGGCTTCGACCATCTCCCGCCCGGCCGAGGCCACCAGCAGGTGCGGCAGCGCCTGGTGCACCCATCTAGAGGGGCGGCGGCCACCAGGGAGAAGCAGAACGACGACGAGGGGAGGCGACCCGAGGAGATAGAGGCGGCTCGGCGGAGGTGGCTTCCGTTGACTCTGGCGGTCTCCGGTGAGGCTAAGTGGGCGGGGCGGATCTACGGGAGGTGGGGAGCGCTCTGGTGAGATCGGGGAGGCACGAGGAGGCTCGGGACGGCCGGAGGATGCGGTGGCCGAACGACGAAGACGACGGCCAGACTTGGCCGAACGACGAAGACGACGGCCGGAGGATGCAGGGAGACGCAGGGTATCACGGGAAGCTCCAGGACATGAATGGATGTCGTGAGAACAGGGGCGGGGAGAAGCCAGAGCATGAAATTTGCATGACATCAGCGCAATCACCACCAGCACTAGAGCAAATGGCTAGTTTTGGCGTGGCCGACCATGTCTAGTGGAATGACCTTAGTGCCCCGAGTGTAAATGAAGAAATAATTGGGTCCAGGGGCAAAGAACAGATTTGTAGATGGCCCCAAAGCAAAATAGCGGCCAAGTGTTTGTGCTGTGCAGTGGGGACACCAGCTAGGTAACGCAGTAAATAATTTGTCTAGTGATGATCAAACACTAAGGTGACTACGATCTCAACAAATCAGCTTAAGAGGAGGAGTTTAGAGGATGGTTGTTGTAGAAAGTGCCATAATGGCGAGAAATGGTGATTTGGATGATGCACTCACATGGAGTATCAACTTAAGCTCAGTTTGGGCAAGGTATAGTTATTTTATCATATGAAGATGTTGTAAAAGGTTTCAAACCATTTGGATAACCAAAATTGTACTTCCTTCACAAACATTTCTAGTGACCAGAAACTTGCAAACATTCCACAGGGCATATGGCCAAAGGGATTGAGCCACAACTTTGTGGAGGGAGGTCATATGAATACTAGAAGACCTAGAAAAGTTTACAGCCATGATGGAGCAAGATAAAATATACTTGCTTCACAAACTGAAATTTTGGGCAGAAACAAAGATTTGAAGTTGTGCTCACATGGAGGCATTACATGAGCTCAACTTTGTTAGAGAGCTATCATATGATGATATGAAGGTCCATGCAAAATTGCAACGCATTTGGATATGCCTAGCTTGTACCTCCTTCACAAAGCTTCTTTCTGGACAGAAACTTTGGAAAATCATAATTAAATAATTACTTGGCAAATGAGGTTGAATTTTGGCATGTGGCAATGATATGGACATGAAAAGATGTCCAAGGAGTTTGAGGTCAATTGGGAAAAGGAAAATGGCACTTGCTTCACAATGTGCCATTTAGGACAAAATAGGAAATGATTTATTGGAGGGTTATTTTTGAACATGGCAATGAAATGTTTTGCCATATTTGATCAAGATATGACCCAAACAATTTATGAGCATTATTTGAGAATTTTAGGAGTGAGGGAAATATAGGTTACTTCAGAACCTAGGACAATTTGAGTTATTCCTTTAATAGAAAAGGAATATTCCCAATAAAAATAATATTGGGATTTGGGCTAGGATGAAAATGACAGGGTCTAGGGAAGGATTTGGATATGACAAGCCACTCTAGAAGCAAAGAAGAGGGCATATTCTTCAGTTTCCAGACCACAAAGCCACGGAAAAAGAAAACTGAGGCAAAAACCTCGGAAAAACAAAAGAAAAAGAAAATGCCAAAAATCAGGCTGTCACATGTTGACACTAGAAAAAATTTGAAAGCAATAATAGGCAACGGATATCGTTTCGTCCCCAAAGGTGGCACATTCCCTACCGAAACCATCATGCTTGTTGTGAGAACCTCTGGTTTCTGAGAAGCTTATACCCAAACCTGCCCCAAATGGGACAAAAAATTTACCATGGCATGTTGGGTGCCATTCCATGATAGCATGCAAGGTTTCATGAATTTCAGACGAGTTTTGGATTTACGATAATTTAAAAACCAAGTATCTCAATGTTTGCGGCCGAGTGACGGTGGCAGGGTGTTTGACATTCATTCCCATTTCTTGCATGTGACCTAAGCATGCAAACAAGGACACATATTTGTATTTTCTACCAATTTATACGCATTAGAGCATGCATGTAGTTAAAATTTGAATTATGCACATAAATGCATTGAAAACTCAATTAATGCATAAGAAATGTGCTAATGAACCCCCAAAATTCCAAAATTTAACACAACACCCATGTTTTTCTATGTTGACACTAGAGAAAAAATTGTAATCAAGAAGAGGCAACAGCTATCGTTTCGTCCAGAAAGGTGAAACTTTCCCTACCGAAACCATCAGGCTTGTTGTGAGAAGATTTGATTTGTGAGAAGCTTATACCCAAACCTGCACCTAATGGGACAAATTTTTTACGACGGCATGTTGATGCCGCTCCATGATAGCATGCCATGTTTCATGAATTACAGACGAGTTTTGGATTTACTAGAATTAAAAACAGGTATCTCAATGTTTGTGGCCGAGTGACGATGGCAGGGTGTTTGACATTCATTCACATTTCTTGCATGGGACCTAAGCATGCAACCAAGGAGACAGATTTGAATTTTCAACCAATTTATATGCATTACAGCATGTGCATGTAGTTAAAATTTGAATTATGCACATAAATGCATTGAAAGGTCAATTGATGCATAAAAATGTCCAAATGAACCCCGAAAAATTCCAAAATTTAATACAACACTCATGTTGTTCTATGTTGACACTAGAGCAAAAGTTGAAATCAAGAAGAGGCAATGGATATCATTTCATCCAGAAAGGTGAAACGTTCCCTACCATAACCATGAGGCTTGTTGCGAGAAGCTCTGGTTTGTGAGAAGCTTATACCCCAACCTGCCCCAAATGGGACAATGTTTTTACCACTGCATGTTGCTGCTGTTCCATGATAGCATGTAAAGTTTCATGAATTTCAGATGACTTCTCGATTTACTAGAATTTTAAAACCATGTGTTAGCGGTCGAGCGACAGTGGCAAAGGTGTTTGACATTCATTCCTATTTCTTGCATGGGACCTAAGGTAGGACACACATCTGATTTTTCAACCCGTTTATATGCACCGGATCATGTCCATGTACTTCAAATTTGAATTATGCACATGAATGCATAGAAAACACAATTAATGTATAAAAATGTCCACGTGAACCCCGAAATATCCCAAAAAATTGCAAACACTCATTATGGGAGACCTGGACTAGGGGGTCCTCAGGCGTCCGGTCTATTAATGTGGGACGGATTGATGGGTCGTCAAGATACAAGACATAAGATTATCTCTCGTGTCCGGTGGGGACTATCACATGCGTGGATGGCAAGTATAGGTGTCCGGATGTATTGTTCCTTTCTGTAAAACCGACTTTGTACAATCCTAAGCCCCTCCGGTATCTATATAAATCAGAGGGTTAGATTGGAGGCAGGATCACAACATTTCTAGGCTAGCTATCTAGGGTTAGCCGAATCGATCTCGATGTAGATCAACTCTTGTAACCCCTATACCCTCAAATATAATCAAGCAGGATGAGGGTTTTACCTCTATAAAGAGGGCCCGAACCTGGGTAAACACTGTGTCCCTTCTCCATAGTTACCTTTGATCCACATACGCACAAATTGGGCCCCCTACCCGAGACCTGCCGGTCTTGACAGCCTGGTGCTTTCATTGAGAGCTCCGCTGTATCGTCGACAGAAGGATCGATGGCTCACCTCTTCATCAACAATGACGCTGCATCCATGGAGGCCTTTCTTCCTGGACAGGTTTTTGTGTTTGACGACTTTGTGCTTCGTGCCAACTCAATCGGCCGCCTCAAGCGGGTCGATAGTCACGCCCCCGGCCACCAGATCAGGTTTGGAAACCTGAACTATGTCGCTAACATCCGAGGAGACCTAGTCTTTGACGGGTTTGCGGCATCTGCCGCCGCTTCATGTCCCCGCCAAGAAGATTCTTTGGATCCCCCGTTAGATCCCGTTCAGGGGTTGATACATCTCCACCGTATCTATATTTTTGATTGTTCCATGCCAATATTATTCAACTTTCATATACTTTTGGCAACTTTTTATATTATTTTTGGGACTAACATATTGATCTAGTGCCCAGTGCCAGTTCCTGTTTGTTGAATGTTTTATGTTTCGCAGAAACCCCATATCAAATGGAGTCCAAACGGGATAAAAATGGATGGAGAATATTTTTGGAATATTTGTGATTTTTGGGAAGAAGAATCAACGCGAAACAGTGCCCGAGGGGGCCACAAGGCAGGGGGGCGTGTCCCTCACCCTTGTGGGCACCCTGTAAGGCGGTTGACGCTCTTCTTTTGCCACACAAAAGCTAATTTTTGGAGTAAAATCTGGGCGAAGGTTTCAACCCAATCGGAGTTACGGATCTCCGGATATAAAAGAAACGGTGAAAGGGCAGAATCGGAGAACACAGAAACAGAGAGAGACAAAGAGACATATCCAATCTCGGAGGGGCTCTCGACCCTCCCACGCCATGGAGACCATGGAACAGAGGGGAAACCCTTCTCCCATCTAGGGAGAAGGTCAAGGAATAATAAGAAGAAGGGGGCTCTCTACCCCTTGCTTCCGGTGGCGCCGGAACACCGCCGGGGGCCATCATCATCACTACGATCTACACCAACACCTCCATCACCTTCACCAACATCTCCATCACCTTCCCCCATCTATATTCAGCGGTCCACTCTCCCCCAACCCGCTGTACCCTCTACTTGAACATGGTGCTTTATGCTTCATATTATTATCCAATGATGTGTTGCCATCCTATGATGTCTGAGTAGATTTTCATTGTCCTACCGGTGATTGGTGAATTGCTATGATTTGTTTAATTTGATTGTGGTTATGTTGCTGTCCTATTATGCCCTCCATGTCACGCAATCGTGAGGGATTTACGCTGTAGGGTGTTGCAATACGTTCATGATTTGCTTATAGTGGGTTGCTTGAGTGACAGAAGCATAAACCCGGGTAAGGGGGTTGTGGCGTATGGGATAAAGGGGACTTGATACTTTAATGCTATGGTTGGGTTTTACCTTAATGATCTTTAGTAGTTGCGGATGCTTTCTAGAGTTCCAATCATAAGTGCATATGATCCAAGAAGAGAAAGTATGTTAGCTTATGCCTCTCCCACATAAAACTTGCTATCGATCTAGTAAAGTAGTCAATTGCTTAGGGACACTTTCATAACTCCTACCACCACTTTTCCACACTCGCTATATTTACTTTATTGCTTCTTTATCTAAACATCCCCTAGTTTTTCTTTACGTGTTCTTTATTATCTTGCAAACCTATCCAACAACACCTACAAAGTCTTTCTAGTTTCATACTTGTTCTAGGTAAAGCGAACGTCAAGCGTGCGTAGAGTTGTGTCGGTGGTCGATAGAACTTGAGGGAATATTTGTTCTACCTTTAGATCCTCATTGGGTTCAACCCTCTTACTTATCGAAAGAGGCTACAATTGATCCCCTATACTTGTGGGTTATCAAGACCTTTTTCTGGCGCAGTTGCCGGGGAGTCATAGCGTGGGGTGAATATTCCCGTGTGTGCTTGTTTGCTTTATCACTAAGTAATTTTTATTTGCTGTTCTAAGTTGTTCTGTATCTTTAGTTATGGATATGGAACATGAAATACCAAAAAAATTAGGTGTACTTGCTACTCATGGAGATGGGGAACCTCCTAAAACCCTCGATGCTCATTATGTGAAAGATATTATGTACTAATTTGATAATCCTGAGAAAATCCCATTCAATTATGTTATGGGAGACACATTAGATCAACGTGAATACTTTAGGGATTATCGCTTGACACAAAAAGGGAAACTATTATTGGATCAAATTCATATGTTGCATTGGTATGCTCGGGAACTATGCTTGAGATATGATTATACTTGTTGCTCTAGGATGAAGGCTCCACACCTTCCCTTTTCATGCAAAATCAATGATAATAAAACCTTAGCTTCTTATGCTAGTGGTATATATGATTACTATGATGTGGAACAAATAGAAGAATTTGTTGCTTTTATGGGTGCTTATGAGATTGAATCTTTGTTTAAAGAGTGTGAAAATCTTGATGATGCTATTTACAGACCTGAAAATTTTGCTATACTTAAATATTGTTATGAGAATTATGAATACAATTCCGATATTGATGCATTTATTGAGAAAGTCTCCACTGTCCAAGAAGAGATTAATATTATGCAGGAGTCTATGGAAGAAGAAATTGATGAAACTGTGAGCTCATTGGATGAAAAAGATGACGAGGAGAGCGAAGAACAAAAGGAGGAAGAGCGGATTAGCTACCCGTGCCCACCTTCTAATGAGAGTAACTCTTCAACTCATACATTGTTTGATTCCCCTTCGTGCTTACCGAAGGATGATTGCTGTGATGATTGTTATGATCCCGTTGATTCTCTTGAAATATCCCTTTTTGATGATGCTTGCTATGCTTGTGGCCAAGATGCCAATATGAATGATGCTTATGGAGATGAACTTGCTATAGTTCCTTATGTTAAACATGAAATTGTTGCTATTGCACCCATGCATGATAGTCCTATTATCTTTTTGAATTCTCCCTACTACACTATATCGGAGAAGTTTGTGGTTATTAAGGATTATATTGATGGTTGCATTTTACTACTACACATGATGAGTTTGATAGATATAATATGCATGTGCTTGCTGCTCCTACTTGCAATTATTATGAGAGAGGAACTATATCTCCACCTCTCTATGTTTCCAACACAATAGAATTGCAAGAAACTGCTTATACTATGCATTGGCCTTTACTTGGTGTGCATGAATTGTTCTTTTATGACCTGCCGATATATGCTACTTTGTGCTCACTACTAAATTACAAATTATTGTTAATTAAAATGGCTTTGATATACATTGGGATTCGGGTGGATCCATTACTTGAGCACTATATGCCTAGCTTAATGGCTTTAAAGAATGCGCTACCAGGGAGACAACCCGGAAGTTTTAGAGAGTCATTTATTTCTGTTGTGTGCTTTCATATAGTCTAAAAACAAAATAAATAAAGAGGGGAACCCAAAACTTTTCAAAAAGGAAAGTGAAAGTGAGAAAGACAAGCATTGTTGAAGTGGGAGAGCTCCTTGAACTTTGTTCATGCTCACGGAAACTTTGTGAATCTTAATTACAGAAACTTTTCATCAAAAATAATTATCCCCTTGTACAATTCCATTTTATTATAAAAATAATGTGCCAAGGTTTGCCTTTCGGATGTTTACAATGCTTGTTGGTTTGTACGGTGCAGGACAGAAACTTTGGCTGTAGTGTGCGATTTTACATTTTTTTGCTGGAACGTCAAACGGTTCTGATTCTTTTTGCACTATCTTGATGTACACATTGTTTATGTTTTCCTAATTTTGGTAGAATTTTTGGGGTACAATAAGTATGGTGAATGTTCATATTTCTACAGACTGTTCTGTTTTTGACAGATTCTGTTTTTGATGCATAGTTTGCCTGTTTTGATGAAACTATCAATTTCTATCAGTGGATTTAGCCATGGAAAAGTTATATTATAGTAGCTATAATGCAAAAACAAAATATGAATTGGTTTGCAACATTACTTAGAGTAGTGATTTGCTTTATTATACTAACGGATCTTACTGAGTTTTCTGTTGATGTTTTGTGTGGAGAAGTGTTTGATGATCGAGAAGGTCTCGATATGAGGAAAAGGAGGAGAGGCAAGAGCTCAATCTTGGGGATACCCAAGGCACCCCAAGTAAATATTCAAGGAGACTCAAGCATCTAAGCTTGGGAATGCCCCGGAAGGCATCCCCTCTTTCTTCAACAAGTATCGGTATTGTTTTCGGATTCGTTTCGTTCATGCGATATGTGCAAGTCTTGGAGCGTCTTTTGCATTTAGTTTTCACTGTTATTTTATGAACCATGCTGGTATGATATAGTCCTTGGTTTATTTATAGAATGCTCATTGCACTTCACTTAAATCTTTTGAGTATGGCTTTATAGAATGCTTCATGTGCTTCACTTATATCATTTGAAGTTTGGATTGCCTGTTTCTCTTCACATAGAAAACCGCCATTTGTAGAATGCTCTATTGCTTAACTTATATTTGTTAGAGCGTGGGCATATCTTTTGTAGAAAGAATTAAACTCTCTTGCTTCACTTATATCTATTTAGAGAGATGACATGAATTGGTCATTTACATGGTTAGTCATAAAATCCTACATAAACTTGTAGATCGCTGAATATGATATGTTTGATTCCTTGCAATAGTTTTGCGATATAAAGGTGGTGATATTAGAGTCGTGCTAGTGGGGTAATTGTGAAATTGATAAATACTTGTGTTGAAGTTTGCAAGTCCCGTAGCATGCACATATGGTAACCGTTGTGTGACAAATTTGAAGCATGTGGTGTTCTTTGATTGCCTTCCTTATGAGTGGAGGTCGGGGTGCACTATGGTTAACTCTACCAACCTCCCCCTAGGAGCATGCGTAGTAGTACTTTGCTTCGAGGGCTAATAAACTTTTGCAATAAGTATATGAGTTCTTTATGACTAATGTGAGTCCATGGATTATACACACTCCCACCCTTCCATCATTGCTAGCCTCTACGGTACCGTGCATTGCCCTTTCTCACCTCGAGAGTTGGTGCAAACTTCGCTGGTGCATCCAAATCCCGTGATACAATACGCTCTCTCACACATAAGCCTCCTTATATCTTCCTCAAAATAGCCACCATACCTACCTATCATGGCATTTCCATAGCCATTCCGAGATATATTGCCATGCAACTTCCATCATTATCATATACATGACTTGAGCATTCATTGTCATATTGCTTTGCATGATCGTAAGATAGCTAGCATGATGTTTTCATGGCTTGTTCGTTTTTTGATGTCATTGCTACGCTAGATCATTGCACATCCCGGTACACCACTGGAGGCATTCATATAGAGTCATATCTTTGTTCTAGATATCGAGTTGTAATATTGAGTTGTAAGTAAATAAAAGTGTGATGATCATCATTATTAGAGCATTGCCCCTGTGAGGAAAGGATGATGGAGACTATGATTCCCCCACAAGTCGGGATGAGTCTATGGACTTTATGAAAAATAAAAGAGGCCAAAGAAGCCCAAATAAAAAAGAGAGGCCAAAGAAGCCCACCAAAAAAAGAGAAAATAAAAAATGAGAGAAAAAGAGAGAAGGGGCAATGTTACTATCATTTTACCACACGTGTGCTTCAAAGTAGCACCATGTCTTCATAGAGAGAGTCTCCTATGCTTTCACTTTCACATACAAGTGGGAATTTATAGAACTTGGCTTGTATATTCCGATGATGGGTTTCCTCAAATGCCCGAAGTCTTCATGAGCAAACAAGTAGGATTCACACCCACTTAGTTTTCAGTTTGAGCTTTCATACACTTATAGCTCTAGTGCATCCGTTGCATGGCAATCCCTACTCCTCGCATTGACATCAATTGATGGGCATCTCCATAGCCCGTTGATTAGCCGCGTCGATGTGAGACTTTCTCCCTTTTTGTCTTCTTCACACAACCTCCATCATCATACTCTACTCCACCCATAGTGCTATGTCCATGGCTTACGCTCATGTATTGCATGAGGGTTGAAAAGGCTGAAGCGCGTTAAAAAGTATGAACCAATTGCTTGGCTGAAACCGGGGTTGTGCATGATGGGATCAATTTGTGTGACGAAAATGAAGCATGGCCAAACTATATGATTTTGTAGGGATAAGCTTTCTTTGGCTATGTTATTTTGATAAGACATAATTGCTTTATTAGTATGCTTGAAGTATTATTGTTTTTATGTCGAACGATAGATTATGGCTTTGAATCACTCGTGTCTTAATACTCATGCCATGATTAGACATATGATCAAGATTATGCTAGGTAGCATTCTACATCAAAAATTATCTTTTTTTATCATTTACCTACTCGAGGACGAGCAGGAATTAAGCTTGGGGATACTGATACGTCTCCGTCGTATCTATAATTTTTTATTGTTCCATGCCAATATTGTCCAACTTTCATATACTTTGGCAACTTTTTATATTATTTTTGGGAGTAACATATTGATCCAGTGCCCATTGCCACTTCCCGTTTGTTGAATGTTTTATGTTTCGCAGAAACCCCATATCAAACGGAGTCCAAACGGGATAAAAACGGACGGAGAATATTTTTGGAATATTTGTGATTTTTGGGAAGAAGAATCAACATGAGATGGTGCCCGAGGGGGCCACGAGGCAGGGGGCATGCCCCAGGGGGCAGGTGCGCCTCTGACCCTCGTGGGCACCCCATAAGGCAGTTGACGCTCTTCTTTTGCCGCAAGAAAGCTAATTTTCGGAGAAAAATCTGGGCGAAGGTTTCAATCCAATCGGAGTTACGGATCTCCGGATATAAAAGAAATGGTGAAAGGGCAGAATCGGAGAACACAGAAACAGAGAGAGACAGAGAGACAAATCCAATCTCGGAGGGGATCTTGCCCCTCCCATGCCATGGAGATCATGGACCAGAGGGGAAACCCTTCTCCCATCTAGGGAGAAGGTCAAGGAAGAAGAAGAAGAAGGGGGCTCTCGCCCCCTTGCTTCCGGTGGCGCCGGAACACCACCGGGGGCCATCATCATCACCGTGATCTACACCAACACCTCCATCACCTTCACCAACATCTCCATCACCTTCCCCATCTATATTCAGCGGTCCACTCTCCCACAACCCGCTGTACCCTCTACTTGAACATGGTGCTTTATGCTTCATATTATTATCCAATGATGTGTTGCCATCCTATGATGTCTGAGTAGATTTTTGTTGTCCTACCGGTGATTGGTGAATTGCTATGATTGGTTTAATTTGCTTGTGGTTATGTTGCTGTCCTATTGTGCCCTCCGTGTCGCGCAAGTGTGAGGGATTCCCGTTGTAGGGTGTTGCAATACGTTCATGATTCACTTATAGTGGGTTGCTTGAGTGACAGAAGCATAAACCCGAGTAAGGGGGTTGTGGCGTATGGGATAAAGGGGACTTGATACTTTAATGCTATGGTTGGGTTTTACCTTAATGATCTTTAGTAGTCGCGGATGCTTGCTAGAGTTGCAATCATAAGTGCATATGATCCAAGAAGAGAAAGTATGTTAGCTTATGCCTCTCCCACATAAAACTTGCTATCGATCTAGTAAAGTAGTCAATTGATTAGGGACACTTTCACAACTCCTACCACCACTTTTCCACACTCGCTATATTTAATTTATTGCTTCTTGCTACGTCTCCAACGTATCTATAATTTTTGATTGCTCCATGCTACTTTATCTACTGTTTTGGACTATATTGGGCTTTATTTTCCACTTCTATATTATTTTTGGGACTAACCTATTAACCGGAGGCCAGCCCAGAATTGCTATCTTTTGCCTATTTTAGTGTTTCGAAGAAATGGAATATCAAATGGAGTCCAAACGGAATGAAACCTTCGGGAATGTGATTTTCTCACCGACCATGATCCAGGAGACTTGGACCCTGCTCCAAGGAACAAAAGAGGCGATCACAAGGGTGTAGGGCGCGCCCCCCTAGGCACACCCCCCTACCTCGTGCCCCCCCTGTTGCTCCACCGACGTACTCCTTCCTCCTATATATGCCTACGTACCCCCGACAGATCAAAGAAGGAGCCAAAAACCTAATTCCACCACCGCAACTTTCTGTATCCACGAGATCCCATCTTGGAGCCTGTTCCGGAGGTCCGCCGGAGGGGGCATCTACCACAGAGGGCTTCTACATCAACACCATAGCCTCTCCGATGAAGTGTGAGTAGTTTACTTCAGACCTTCGGGTCCATAGCTAGTAGCTAGATGGCTTGTTCTCTCTTTTTGGATCTCAATACAATGTTCTCCCCTTCTCTTGTGGAGAACTATTCGATGTAATCTTCTTTTTGCGGTGTGTTTGTTGAGACCGATGAATTGTGGGTTTATGATCCAGTATTATCTATGGAAAATATTTGAATCTTCTCTGAATTCCTTTATGTATGATTGAGTTATCTTTGCAAGTCTCTTCGAATTATCCGTTTGGTTTGGCCAACTAGATTGGTAGTTCTTGCAATGGGAGAAGTGCTTAGCTTTGGGTTCAATCTTGCAGTGTCCTTACCCAGTGACAAAAAGGGTTGCAAGGAACGTATTGTATTGTTGCCATCGAGGATAACAAGATGGGGTTTTTATCATATTGCATGAATTTATCCCTCTACATCATGTCATCTTGCTTAAGGCGTTACTCTGTTTTTAACTTAATACTCTAGATGCATGCTGGATAGCGGTCGATGAGTGGAGTAATAGTAGTAGATGCAGAATCGCTTCGATCTACTTGTCTCGGACGTGATGCCTATATACATGATCATTGCCTAGATATACTCATAACTATGCTCAATTCTGTCAATTGCTCAACAGTAATTTTTTCACCCACCATAAAATACTTATGCTCTTGAGAGAAGCCACTAGTGAAACCTATGGCCCCCGGGTCTATTCTCATCATATCAATCTCTATTGCTTTATTTACTTGCTTTGTTTTTACTTTGCCTTTTACTTTTCACTTTGCATCTATCTATCAAAAATACCAAAAATATTATTTATCATGTCTATCAGATCTCACCCTCGTAAGTGACCGTGATGGGATTGACAACCCCTAATCGCGTTGGTTGCGAGTATCTATCGTTTTGTGTAGGTACGAGGGACTTGTGCGTGGTCTCCTACTGGATTGATACCTTGGTTCTCAAAAACTGAGGGAAATACTTACGCTACTTTACTGCATCATCCTCTCCTCTTCGGGGAAATCCAACGCAGTGCTCAAGAGGTAGCAAGAGGAATTTCTAACGTCATTGCCGGGGAGGCTCACACAAGCAAGTCAACCATACCAAGTACCCATCACAATCCCTATCTCTCGCATTACATTATTTGCCTCTTGTTTTCCTCTCCCCCACTTCACCCTTGCCGTTTTATTCACCCTCTCTTTCCCGTTTGCCTTTTTCCCGTTGCCTTTCTGTTTGCTTGTGTGTTGGATTACTTGTTGCCATGGCGCAAGATAATACCAAATTGTGTGATTTCTCAAATACCAATAATAATGATTTCCTTAGTACTCCGATTGCTCCTCTTAATAATGATGAGTCTTGTGAAATCAACACCGCTTTGCTGAATCTTGTTATGAAAGATCAATTCGCCGGCCTTCCTAGTGAAGATGCCGCTACTCATCTAAACAATTTTGTTGATTTGTGCGATAAGCAAAAGAAGAAAGATACGGATAACAATATTGTCAAATTGAAGTTATTTCTGTTTTCACTTAGAGATCGTGCTAAAATTGGGTTTTCGTCTTTGCATAAAAATAGTATTGATTCTTGGAACAAGTGCAAAGATGCTTTTATCTCTAAGTATTTTGCTCCCGCTAAGATTATCACTCTTAGGAACAATATCATGTATTTTAAACAACTTGATAATGCATGTTGCCCAATCTTGGGAAAGAATGAAATTAATGCTTCGCAATTGCCCTACTCATGGTTTGAATTTATGGATGATCATAAATTTTTTTTATGCCGGATTGAATTTTGCTTCTAGAAATCTTTTAGATTCGACCGCGGGAGGCACATTTATGGAAATTACGTTAGGAGATGCTACAAAATTGCTTGATAACATTATGGCTAATTATTCTCAATGGCACACCGAAAGATCTTCTAGTAAAAAAGTGCATGCTATCGAAGAAATTAATGTTTTGAGTGAAAATATGGATGAACTTATGAAGATGTTTGCTCCTAAAAATACTCCTCTTGATCCCAATGATATTCCTTTGTCTACCTTTCTTGAGAATAATAATGAATCTATGGATGTGAATTTTGTTGGTAGCAATAGTTTTGGAAACAACACGTATAGAGGGAACTTTAATCCTAGGCCTTATCCTAGTAATCCTTCTAATAATTATGGAAATTCCTACAACAACTCTTATGGAAATTTTAATAAGATGCCCTCTGAATTTGAGAGTAGTGTTAAAGAGTTTATGAATTCACAAAAGAATTTTAATGCTTTGCTTGAAGAGAAATTGCTTAAAGTTGATGATTTGGCTAGGAACATTGATAGAATTTCTTTTGAAATTGATTCTTTAAAGCTTAGATCTATTCCTCCTAAGCATGATATCAATGAGTCTCTCAAAGCCATGATAATTTCCATTGATGAGTGCAAAGAAAGAACCGCTAGGATGCGTGCTTCCAAAGATGCCTTTATTAAAGCGTGTTCTTCCAATTCCTATGAAAATCAAGATGAAGATCTAAAATTCATTGATGTATCCCCCATTAAATCTTTGTTTTGCAATATGAATCTTGATGAAACTGAATATGATCTTCCTTTACCTAGAAGGCGTTCTAAGAATTCAGAGTTTCTAGATCTTGATGATGAAATTGACGAAAGTGGGATTGAAATAAATAGAAACTGAGATGTTACTAAACCAACTATTTTGGATCTCAAGGAATTTAATTATGAAAATTGCTCTTTGATTGGTTGTATTTCCTTGTTGCAATCCGTTCTAGATTCTCCTCATGCTTATAGTCAAAATAAGGCCTTCACCGAACACATTGTTGATGCCTTGATGCAATCTTATGAAGAAAAACTTGAGTTGAAAGTTTCTATCCCTAGAAAACTCTATGATGAGTGGGAACCTACTATTAAAATTAAAATTAGAGATTATGAGTTTCATGCTTTGTGTGGTTTGCGTGCTAGTGTCTCTACTATTCCCAAAGCTTTGTGTGATTTGCTAGATTTCCGTGACTTTGATGATTGCTCTCTAAACTTGCACCTTGCAGATTCCACTATTAAAAAGCCTATGGGAAGAATTAATGATGTTCTTATTGTTGCAAATAGGAATTATGTGCCCGTATATTTTATCGTTCTTGATATAGATTGCAATCCTTCATGTCCTATTATTCTTGGTAGACCTTTCCTTAGAACGATTGGTGCAATTATTGATATGAAAGAAGGGAATATTAGATTCCAATTTACCTTAAAGAAGGGCATGGAACACTTCCCTAGAAATAAAATAAAATTACCATATGAATCTATCATGAGAGCCACTTATGGATTGCCTACCAAAGATGGCAATACCTAGATCTATCCTTGGTTTTATGCCTAGCTAGGGGCGTTAAACGATAGCTCTTGTTGGGAGGCAACCCAATTTTATTTTGTGTTTTTTGCTTTTGATTCTGTTTAGGAATAAATAATCCATCTAGCTTATGTTTAGATGTGGTTTTGTCTTTTAATTAGTGTTTGTGCCAAGTAGAACCTATAGGATAACCTACGATGATAGTTGATTTGATTCTGCTGAAAAATAGAAACTTTGCGCGCACTAATATAATTTTGTTAAATCACAGGAACGTGATTTTGTGTTGATTCTTTTTGCTTCTGGTCAATAAACAAATTTTCAGGACTTCCTAGTTTGTTAGAATTTTTAGAGCTCCAGAAGTTTGCGTTAGTTACAGATTGCTACAGACTGTTCTGTTTTTGACAGATTCTGTTTTGCATGTGTTGTTTGCTTATTTTGATGAATCTATGGCTAGTAAAATAGTTTATAATCCATAGAGAAGTTGGAATACAGTAGGTTTAACACCAATATAAATAAAGAATGAGTTCATTACAGTACCTTGAAGTATTCTTTTGTTTTCTTTCTCTAACGGAGCTCACGAGATTTCTGTTGAGTTTTGTGTTGTGAAGTTTTCAAGTTTTGGGTGAATTCTTTTGATGGATTATGGAACAAGGAGTGGCAAGAGCCTAAGCTTGGGGATGCCCATGGCACCCCCAAGATAATCCAAGGACACCAAAAATTCAAAGCTTGGGGATGCCCCGGAAGGCATCCCCTCTTTCGTCCACTTCCATCGGTAATTACTTGGAGCTATATTTTTATTCACCACATGATATGTGTTTTGCTTGGAGCGTCTTGTATTATTTGTGTCTTTGCTTGTTAGTCTACCACAATCATCCTTGATGTACACACCTTTTGAGAGAGCCATACACGATTTGTAATTTGTTAGAATACTCTTTGTGCTTCACTTATATCTTTTGAGCTTGATAGTTTTGCTCATAGTGCTTCACTTATATCTTTTGAGCTTGATAATTTTTGCTCTAGTGCTTCACTTATATCTTTTAGAGCACGGTGGTGGATTTATTTTAAATAAACTATTGATCCCTCATGCTTCACTTAGATTATTTTGAGAGTCATTAATAGCATGGTAGTTTGCTTAATGTTAATATACTTAGTGTTCAAGATATGTGAAACTTTCTTTTGAGTAAATTGAATACTAAGATAAGTTTGATGCTTGATAATTGTTTTGAGATATGGAGGTGATAATATCAAAGTCGTGCTAGTTGGGTGATTGTGAATTTGAGAAATGCTTGTGTTGAAGTTCGTAAGTCCCGTAGCATGCACATATGGTTAAAGTTGTGTAACAAATTTGAAACATGAAGTGTACCTGGCTTGTGCATCCTTATGAGTGGCGGTCGGGGACGAGCGATGGTCTTTTCCTACCAATCTATCCCCCTAGGAGCATGCGCGTAGTACTTGATTTTTGATGGCTTCTAAATTTTTGCAATAAGTATATGAGTTCTTTTGACTAATGTTGAGTCCATGGATTATACGCACTCTCACCTTTCCGCCTTTGCTAGCCTCTTCGGTGCCGTGCATTGCCCTTTCTCACCTTGAGAGTTGGTGCAAACTTCGCCGGTGCATCCAAACCCCGTGATACGATACGCTCTATCACACATAAACCTCCTTATATCTTCCTCAAAACAGCCACCATACCTACCTATTATGGCATTTCCATAGCCATTCCGAGATATATTGCCATGCAACTTTCCATCGTTCCGTTCATCATCATCATGACATACATTACTTTTGTCATATGCCATTGCATGATCATGTAGTTGACATCGTATTTTTGGCAAAGCCACCATGCATTATTTTTCATACATGTCACTCTTGATTCATTGCACCATCCCGGTACACCGTTGGAGGCATTCATATAGAGTCATATCTTGTTCTAAGTTTCGAGTTGTAATACTTATGTTGTAATCAATAGAAGTGTGATGATTTTCATTGTTAGAGCATTGCCCAAAAAGAAAAAAAAAGAAAAAAAGAAGAGAAATGCCAAAAGAAAAAAAAGGAAAGGCCCAAAAAAAGAGAGAAAAGAAAAAAAGAAAAGAAAAAAAGGGGCAATGCTACTATCTCTTTTTCCACACTTGTGCTTCAAAGTAGCACCTTGTTCTTCATGTAGTGAGTCTCATATATTGTGCTTCAAAGTAGCACCTTATTCTTCATGTAGTGAGTCTCATAAGTTTTCTTTTTATACTAGTGGGAATTTTTCATTATAGAACTTGGCTTGCATATTCCTACGATGGGCTTCCTCAAATGCCCTAGGTCTTCATGAGCAAGCGAGTTGGATGCACACCCACTAGTTTTATTTTGTTGAGCATTCATAGCTCTAGTGCATTCGTTGCATGGCAATCCCTACTCCTCATATTGACATCAATTGATGGGCATCTCCATAGCCCGTTGATTATCCTCGTCAATGTGAGACTTTCTCCTTTTTTGTCTTCTCCACACAATCCCCATCATCATATTCTATTCCACCCATAGTGCTATATCCATGGCTCGCGCTCATGTATTGCGTGAAGGTTGAAAAAGTTTGAGATTATTTGAGTATGAAACAATTGCTTGGCTTGTCATCGGGGGTATAGAAGTTGGGAACATCTTTGTGTGACGAAAATGAAGCATAGCCTAACTATATGATTTTGTAGGGATGAACTTTCTTTTGCCATGCTATTTTGAGAAGACATGATTGCTTTGATTAGTATGCTTGAACTATTATTATTTTTGTGTCAATATGAACTTTTGTCATGAATCTTTCGGATCTGAATATTCATATCACAATTAAGAAGATTTATATTGAAATTATGCCGAAGTATCACTCCGCATCAAAAATTCTTCTTTATCATTTACCTACTCGAGGACGAGCAGGAATTAAGCTTGGGGATGCCTGATACGTCTCCAACGTATCTAAAATTTTTGATTGCTCCATGCTACTTTATCTACTGTTTTGGACTATATATATTGGGCTTTATTTTCCACTTTTATATTATTTTTGGGACTAACCTATTGACCGGAGGCCCAGCCCAGAATTGCTATTTTTTTTTGCCTATTTCAGTGTTTCGAAGAAACGGAATATCAAACGTAGTCCAAACAGAATGAAACCTTCGGGAACGTGATTTTCTCACCAAACGTGAACCAGGAGACTTGGACCCTGCTCCAAGGAACAAATGAGGCGGTCACGAGGGTGGAGGGCGCGCCCCCTTGGACGCACGCCCTAACTCGTGGGCCCCCTATTGCTCCACCGACGTACTCCTTCCTCCTATATATGCCTATGTACCCCCGACAGATCAGAGAAGGAGCCAAAAACCTAATTCCACCGCCGCAACATTCTATATCCACGAGATCCCATCTTGGGGCCTGTTCCGGAGCTCCGCCGGAGGGGGCATCTACCATGGAGGGCTTCTACATCAACACCATAGCCTCTCCGATGAAGTGTGAGTAGTTTACTTCAGACCTTCGGGTCCATAGGTAGTAGCTAGATGGCTTCTTCTCTCTTTTTGGATCTCAATACAATGTTCTCCCCCTCTCTTGTGGAGAACTATTCGATGTAATCTTCTTTTTGCGGTGTGTTTGTTGAGACCGATGAATTGTGGGTTTATGATCCAGTATTATTTATGGAAAATATTTGAATCCTCTCTGAATTATGTATGATTGAGTTATCTTTGCAAGTTTCTTCGAATTATCCGTTTGGTTTGGCCAACTAGATTGGTAGTTCTTGCAATGGGAGAAGTGCTTAGCTTTGGGTTCAATCTTGCGGTGTCCTTACCCAATGACAGAAAGGGTTGCAAGGCACGTATTGTATTGTTGCCATCGAGGATAACAAGATGGGGTTTTTATCATATTGCATGAATTTATCCCTCTACATCATGTCATCTTGCTTAAGGCGTTACTCTGTTTTTAACTTAATACTCTAGATGCATGCTGGATAGCGGTCGATGAGTGGAGTAATAGTAGTAGATGCAGAATCGTTTCGATCTACTTGTCTCGGACGTGATGCCTATATACATGATCATTGCCTAGATATACTCATAACTATGCTCAATTCTGTCAATTGCTCAACAGTATTTTGTTCACCCACCGTAAAATACTTATGCTCTTGAGAGAAGCCACTAGTGAAACCTATGGCCCCCGGGTCTATTCTCATCATATCAATCTCTATTGCTTTATTTACTTGCTTTGTTTTTACTTTGCCTTTTACTTTTCACTTTGCATCTATCTATCAAAAATACCAAAAATATTATTTATCATCTCTATCAGATCTCACCCTCGTAAGTGACCGTGAAGGGATTAACAACCCCTAATCTCATTGGTTGCGAGTAG
The DNA here is from genome assembly GCF_002162155.2 of Triticum dicoccoides. Classification (NCBI taxonomy): domain Eukaryota; kingdom Viridiplantae; phylum Streptophyta; class Magnoliopsida; order Poales; family Poaceae; genus Triticum; species Triticum dicoccoides. The sequence continues at coordinate 53,076,225 of NC_041387.1, forward strand.
TTATCGTTTTGTGTAGGTACGAGGGACTTATGCGTGGTCTCCTACTGGATTGATACCTTGGTTCTCAAAAACTGAGGGAAATACTTACGCTACTTTAATGCATCATCCTCTCCTCTTCGGGGAAATCCAACGCAGTGCTCAAGAGGTAGCACTTCTTTATCTAAACACCCCTAGTTTTTATTTGCGTGTTCTTTATTATCTTGCAAACCTATCCAACAACACCTACAAAGTCCTTCTAGTTTCATACTTGTTCTAGGTAAATCGAACGTCAAGCATGTGTAGAGTTGTATCGGTGGTTGATAGAACTTGAGGGAATACTTGTTCTACCTTTAGCTCCTCGTTGGGTTCGACACTCTTACTTATGGAAAGAGGCTACAATTGATCCCCTATTCTTGTGGGTTATCAGGGGTCAACTCCCACACCCACCTCGGCCTTAGATCCGAGGCATATTTCATCGTCCGAAGACGGGAGCATGAGCTTCGCCGGACTTCTTTCCCTTACAAAACTCATGACCAAAGACCCAGATGCAATCTTGGACTTGGCTCTGGGCAACCATCCCAAACCGCTGAGGCCCACACTCAGCGGGCCCGATCAGGCGTCCCACACCGAACTCAGCTCGGCGGCTCCATAGTTTCCGGTCCCACTTCCAATCTTAGACAAAGCATTGGGACTGATGCAGTCTCTCGCCATCACGGAGGCCTTACCTTCAAACTATACCCAGCTCGGACTGGGAGCTGAGAGCAGGGAATTTTATGCCCTACCCACCACCCACTTAATAGCCACAGTCGAGGACTTACCGACATGTTGGACTATGCATCCGAATACATCGACGACATGGTCGACGATGCCGACGCCGAACCAGGCCAAGTCCCACCCGCCACGGGGCATTGGACGGCCACCTCAACCTATGATGTGTACATGGTGGACACTCCGAAGAACGACGAGGATAACCCGAGCCCAGATGAGGACAAACCCATCGACAAACCACCAAAGCACCAACGTCAGCAGCGCGGCTCATGATCGCGTCGAGCGAAGGATAGTAATACCGGCACCGGAGACAATGAGACTCTGGACGATGTTGAAGGTCCCGAATACCCCGTCGAGCCCACGTCTGAATAGAATGAAAGGGAAGAGGGTGAATATAGCCCCAGACACGCTGACAACAAAGATGCGGAGGACAACAACTACATGCCAGAATCCGAAGAGGAGGTTAGCCTCGGCGACGAAGACTTCATTATCCCAGAGGAACCCCTCAACCAAGAACGCTTTAAGCGACAACTTATTGCTATAGCCCAGAGCCTGAAGAAGAAGCAGCAGCAGCTCAAAGAAGAGCAAGACACGCTGAATGAAGGGTAGACTAAGGTCCCGGCCGCTGAAGAATACAGCCAAGAGCAACCTGTCAAAAGTTACCCTAGGCACAAGCTGCTGCCTCAATTTGACGACAAAGTCCTTGAGCCAGTACCGTTGAAATACAATCAGGAAGATCAACTAGACGGACCACCACATGGACAGGACAAAATGGCATATCAAGCCGAATACCAACCAGCACCCCTCGCCGAAGAGGCAGGGAGACGGCAGCAGCATGATACACGTATGACTTGCAACGTGACCTAGCCACTAAAGCTGGTCAGACTAGATCAATCCACGGATCAAGGGGCCTTGCCCCGGCGCGAGATGATGGCTATGAAGCCCGGCGTGACGACCGTTACTATGTTCGGGATCAGTACCAAGCTCAGATGCCAGCCGATCTCCGCCGCGACATTGCGTGATACAGAGGGGCCGCACACCCCCTATGCTTCACTGATGAGGTTATGTAACACCAATTTACAAAAGGGTTTAAACCCGTAAACATCGAACAGTATGATGGAACAACGGATCTGACCGTCTGGATCGAAGATTTTCTTCTCCACATTCATATGGCTCGAGGAGACGATCTCCATGCCATCAAATATCTTCCCCTAAAGCTGAAAGGCCAAGCACAACACTGCTTAAATAGCCTCCCAGAAAACTCCATTGGAACCTGGGAAGACTTGGAAGATGCTTGTAGGGCTAACTTCTAGGGCACCTATGTCTGGCCATCGGTTGCTGATGACTTGAGTCACATAGTTCACCAGCTAGACGAATCAGATCGCAAGCTTTGGAATCGGTTCTTAACTAAACAGAACCAGATCATAGACTATCCGGACACCGAAGCCTTAGCGGCCTTTAAGCACAGCGTCCGTGACGAATGGTTCGCCCGACACCTCGGGCATGAAAAGCCCAAGACCATGGCAGCCTTAATGGCACTCATGACCCACTTCTGTGTGGGTGAAGACAGTTGGTTGACTCGTAGAAGCAACAACTCAGGTGACCCCGACATCTCCATAGTGTGGGACGACAATGGTAAACCTCGCCGAAATAAAAACAAACATCTGAACAACAACAACGATGACGCAAACGATACGACAGTCGATGCCGGATTTAGCGGTCCTAAGTCCAGTCAGCGGAAGAAACCTTTCAAAGGCAACAAAGACGGGCCATCCAGCTTAGATAAAATCCTTGAGAGGCCGTGTCAGATTCATGGCACAACCGATAAGCCTGCAAATCATACCAACAGGAACTGTTGGGTTTTCAAACAGGCCGGTAAGTTAAATACCGAACACAAGGGAAAAGGGCCGCCAAGCGAAGATGATGATGAGTCCTGTTAGCCGAACACCGAGGGTCAGAAGCCCGAGGTGAAGATAGTGAACATGATATATGTCACTCATAGCCTCAAAAGGGAGCGCAAACACGCATCATGAGACGTCTATGCCATAGAGCCTATCGCTCCCAAATTTAACCCATGGTCAGCCTGTCCGATCCCCTTCGATCGCAAGGACCACCCAACCAGTATCTGTCACGGGGGTTCGACCGCCCTGGTTCTTGATCCAATCATCAACGGATACCACCTCACTAGAGTCCTTATGGACGGAGGAAGTAGTCTCAACTTCATCTATCAAGATACGTCCGAAAAATGGGGATCGACCCATCACGAATCAAGCCTAGTAACACTACCTTTAAAGGTGTGATACCAGGAGTGGAGGCCCATTGTACGGGCTCAATCACACTGGAGGTAGTATTCGGCTCCCCAGATAACTTTTGTAGTGAAGAGTTAATCTTCGACATTGTCCCTTTCCGCAGTGGCTACCATGCACTACTCGGACGAACTGCTTTCGCCCGCTTTAATGTAGTCCCGCATTATGCTTACTTGAAGCTCAAAATGCCTGGACCTCATGGAATTATTATAGTCAATGGTAATATGGAGCACTCACTCCGTACTAAATAGCACACCGCGGCCCTTGCAGCCAAAGTGTACAACAACCTTATCAAGCCGAACAGTTCGCCGACCAATAAAGCCAATGATGTATCCAAACGGGTCTGGTCCATGCATAATAACAGATTCGGACCTTGATTAGCAGTTCGGCCTCCGCCGATCGCCCCACTAGGTCGCGACTTATGTACCACGCATACATAACTACGCACTAAAAATACCATGAGCAGCGCCTGAGGCACACTATGGAATAAGTCCATTACACGACTTGACCATAACTGGACCACATATATCCTTTTCTTTTTAACGCAGGTTCATCAAGAGCCCTACTTGTAGGATGGTTGTTGCAGGAGACCCTTTAAGGCTGGTGCGTTTCGAACCATCAAATACTCTCTCAAAGGACTCGCTACTAAGGAGAAAAGGCGCAAACGTGCGGCAGGGCATCATTGGAGTTTCTTTTCCAAACTAAGATTTTTAGGCCCTGTGTTAGACTTTCCCTTATGTAAAATATTTTCCCTTTTTCTTTGGGCATGTAATATGACCCTAATATTGAACGACATTTCCTGTCATCGACATATCAATAAAGATATAAAGGGCACACACGATTATCACCTTATTTGTTGGGTTTTGGATTCTTTCCTTGTCATCTGCCCCCCTTACGTTCGACTGGCATACGTGGCTTGACACGGTCTTCATACCAGGGGCTATCTTCGGCCTCGCAAAATTCTTAAGTCCAAACACCTATAGGGAACTCGTCAGTTTCCCGGATATGGCATTATATGCATCCGCTCCGAATCATGTCTTTGGTATATAGTTGGGTTGCCCGACTCCTGTGTTTACCACCTTACGTTCCGCAAGTTCGGCTAAGGTAGTAAAGGGAGAACTATTGCGATTGTATTTCCGGTTCTTCCAATTAAGTACCTTAGTAGAGAAATCCAAAAAGTGACTATCATGATAGGCGAGAGCGGGTCAGCAATCCGGTGACTTAGTGTTATACTACGAATTGTTCGCGATTTACACCGTGTTATACGAGGGGCTGGGTTTTTTGACCAGCCGCGTTGCAAAGGCACCGCACTCCGGACTACCAATCATGCAACAAGGGGCTAGTACTTAGCGCCACCAATGGACTCTTATGGCTAAGTGAAACATGTAAAGCCGCATAGTCTGATTTCCTAGTTCACTCTGCAAGACGCCTCCTACATCGGACCAAGATGTTGGATTAAGTGCTGTCATGCGTTCCCGAACACCCCTGTAATATTTACGTGGGGGCTGAAGCTGACGACTGGTAAACTTTCAGACATATAAATGGCCAAAATAGGAGGATAAACTAATCATAAAATACATAACCATTTTACATCATAAGTTCATTGCATGACTCCGACAAACTGGACACAACTACTCAAATATAACGTCCTTGTAGCACTGGCCCTCTACAATAAGGGCTCCCTCGAGGACCTCGTCGAAGTACCTCTCTGGCCGCCAGTGCTCCTTGCCCTCAGGTGGCCATGCGGTGGCAATCTTGGTGGCCTTCATCTTTTCCCACTGCACCTTGACGCGGGCAAAGGCCACCCGAGCACCTTCAATACAGGACAACCGCCTAAGGGCATCGATCCGAGGAAGTGACTCCACCAACCTCTTCACGAGTCCAAAGTGGCTTCTAGGTATGACTTTGGTTGGCCACATACGGACTATTACATCCTTCATGGCCAGGCCGACCACCCTATGCAGCTCGGACAGCTACTTCAGCTGGTCGCTCAGGGGCACTAGAAGCGCTGGCGCAAGGTATTGCGACCAGAACAGTTTCTCCGTGGAGCATCCCTCTTTGGCATGGAAGAATGCAGCGACGTCCGCAATACTCCTTAGCAAGTCCGCAAAGGCGCCCGGAGTACTCCAAACTCGGGTTAGTAAAATATATCTTCTACTAACATACCTACTGTGCATGATAAAGGCCTTACCAGCCGGAATCCGCCTCGCCTCTTGGATCCCCTGGCGAGTGCCCTGGGCATCAACCCGGGCCTCCTTCAGGCTCTCACGGGCTTTGGTGAGATCGGAGGCCTGCTCTGAACTCTTCTGCTCCAAGAACTCGCATCTAGCGATGGCGTCCTTGAGCTCCATTTCGACCTCCCCCACCCGCGCCTCATGTCGTCGGCGGGTGGTTTGATCCTCCTCTAAATTTTCGGTCGCTTTGTCTGCGGCCGCCTTGCTCGCCTCCATCTCCTTCTGGGCTCCGGCAAGGCACTCTTGAGTGACTCAACCTCATCGGCGCCAACTGCAAGTATAGTTATCACATTTTTAGTCATTTTCAAATGACTAAAACATATACAATTTTCGAATATACCATTGGAAATATATGATCAAACCCTCCAACGCACACATACCTTGCGTCTCCTCAAACCGCTTGTTGATACAGATTACTTCTTCATCGTCCAGTCGCAGCTTCCGAGTGAGTTCGGAAACTTCGGCGGCCTGGGCGCTCGTCGCCAGCATGGAAGCTTGTTGCACAATAAAGCAAAGTGTCACCTCATCCGAACACTATGTGATCCTCTGTCCGGCTTCGCTAAAACCAGACAGAGTCTCAGGGGCTACTATCTATATACATGCATATTCCTTTATTAAAATTGGTTAGAAAATTACATCGCCTACCTCAAAGCCTGTTAATAGGCTGGTAAAGGCTTCGTTCAGCCCACTTTTGGTGGACTGAATCTTCTCGACCACCATACCCATCAGGGTACGGTGCTCTGATACGTCTCCAACGTATCTACTTTTCCAAACACTTTTGCCCTTGTTTTGGACTCTAACTTGCATGATTTGAATGAAACTAACCCGGACTGACGTTGTTTTTAGCAGAACTACCATGGTGTTGTTTATTGTGCAGAAAATAAAAGTTCTCGGAATGACCTGAAAATCCACGGAGATAAATTTTGGAAAATATAAAAAATACTGGCGAAAGAATCAAGGCTAGGGGGCCCACACCCTGTCCACGAGGGTGGGGGGCGCGCCCCCTGTCTTGTGGGCCCCCTGATGCTCCACCGACCTCAACTCCAACTCTATATATTCCGTTTCACGGAGAAAAAAATCAGGGAAAAAGTTTCATCGTGTTTTACGATACGGAGCCACCGCCAAGCCCTAATCTCTCTCGGGAGGGCTGAACTGGAGTCCGTTCGGGGCTCCAGAGAGGGGGATTCGTCACCATCGTCATCATCAACCATCCTCCATCACCAATTTCATGATGGTCACCGCCGTGCGTGAGTAATTCCATCGTAGGCTTGCTGGACGGTGATGGGTTGGATGAGATTTACCATGTAATTAAGTTAGTTTTGTTAGTGTTTGATCCCTAGTATCCACTATGTTTTGAGATTGATGTTGCCATGACTTTGCTATGCTTAATGCTTGTCACTAGGGCCCGAGTGCCATGATTTCAGATCTGAACCTATTATGTTTTCATGAATATATGTGAGTGAGGGAGTCCTGGATTAAGGGGTCCTCGGACAGCCGGACTATATACTTTGGCCGGACTGTTGGACTATGAAGATACAAGATTGAAGACTTCGTCCCGTGTCCGGATGGGACTCTCCTTTGCGTGGAAGGCAAGCTTGGCAATTCGGATATGCAGATCTCCTTCTCTGTAACCGACTTTGTGTGACCCTAGCCCCCTCCGGGGCCTATATAAACCGGAGGGTTTAGTCCGTAGGACAATAACAATCAGAATCATAGGCTAGCTTCTAGGGTTTGGCCTCTACAATCTCGTGGTAGATCAACTCTTGTAATACTCATATCATCAAGATCAATCAAGCAGGAAGTAGGGTATTACCTCCATCGAGAGGGCCCGAACCTGGGTAAACATCGTGTCCCCCGCCTCCTGTTACCAATAGCCTTAGACGCACAGTTCGGGACCCCCTACCCGAGATCCGCCGGTTTTGACACCGACATTGGTGCTTTCATTGAGAGTTCCACTATGCCGTCCCGATAAGGCTTGATGGCTCGCCTTGTTGTCAAGGACAACATCACCTCTGGAGGAACCCTGGATGTAGGCCAGACTCTCTAGATGGCCGGCTTCGTCATGGCCTCCCGCTCGGCTGCCACGCCGACGATGACTTCTCACGTCATCAAGACCAGCCTCCACGTCAGCTTGGAATTCACCGAGCAGATGGATCCAATGGAGCTCTCCTCCCTGAACGAGCTCTTGGATTGCATCACCGCCCTGGGAGTCGCTACGGACTATGATTGGATCGGGCTTAAACCCTACCAAAGGGAGATTAACTCTCCGCCGTTCACCCATCAGATAGCGGTGGTGGAGGAACAAAACGGTGTTTCTTCCTCTATTTTGAGGACGAACTATTTCTGAATTCCCGAGCTCTCTGAGCCGGATACCCGTCTACGGGAGGACATGGCCCAGGCTCTGAACTTAGAATCGGGCAATGGGCCACAAATATTGGGCAACATCCTGGAGTCCAAGATGCCAAGCTCGGGAGCTCCTTTGCCCCTGGGTCTCAGATCGGATCAGGATTTGGACTTAAATCTACCCACTCACCCAGACACAAGTGATCTTTCCCACATTAGACAAGAGCCCCAAGAGTACATCACTTCTGGGCCAGATTCCTCCTTATAATGAGCTAGGTTAAGGACTGTCGCGAGGAAGACGCAATCTCTTTCTTTTGCAAAAATTGCACGGACAAGGGAATTCTCAACGCCATAAGTCTCCGTGACATAGCACACTTTGCCGACTTGGCGGCCATAGTACAAAAGTACTGTGCGATGGAAAGCGCCTGGAAAACCCAAACAAAATTCTGGGATCCTCCCACTCTCACTAAACCCCTCGTTCGAACTAAAAGGGTGCACTCTCGCAAGTCACCCAATCCAATTACAAAGAAGCCAAAGCCCTCTACAGGGCGTGGAACCGTACTGGAGGGATGGCTCAACAGGCCATGCAAAATTCACAGCACACCGGGCATCATACCAACACACAGCCTTAGAGCATGTTGGATACTCCGGCAGGTGGCCAAGAGCGGCGAGGACCTCCTCATCAACAATACCGCAGAGCACCATCCCGCGGAGAATTACAATATAGTACTAACAGTCTTCAAGACTTTCGCCTCAAACAATAGGCGTAAGCGAGCACTTCGCAGCCTCGCCGAAGTCTGCCACGTTGCAGCAATAAATCCGTGGAATGACACGGCCATAACCTTCAATGCCAGTGACGAACCTCAATTCCGAACAGTCCTAGCACCGGCCGCTTTGGTCCTTAGTCCAATTGTGGACGGCTTCCGGCTTACTAAAGTGCTCATGGACGGTGGCAGCGGATTAAACCTCATCTATGAGGAAACTCTTAACAAAATGGAAATAGATAAGAGCTGCATTGAGCAAAGCAGCACGACCTTCAGAGGAATCATCCCTAGTCGGGAGGCACGATGCGTGGGAAAAATTACACTGGATGTGGTATTCGGCACGCTGGAGAATTATAGGTCCGAAGAAATCACATTCCAAGTGGCCCCGTTCAGTAGTGGATACCACGCCCTTTTAGGGTGGGATGCATTCACAAGCTTCCAAGCTATACCCCATTACGGGTACATGAAGCTCAAGATGCCTGGGCCCAATGGAATCATCACTCTAGCTAGTGATCCGGACATAGCACTCCGCACCGAAAAAACCCCGCCGCACTAGCCCTGGAGGCATTATACGAAGCCCTCGCGGCCGAAGAGTTAACCGCGCTGCGCTCCACAGTGGACAGGGACGACGTGATACTCGACAAATGACCCAAGTCCACCTCTTTTAAACCAGCAGACGAAATAGTCAAATTCCAGGTCCACTCAATGGACCCTACAAAAACATCATCAATTGGGGCACAACTGAACCCTACAATAGATGCTGCACTATGAGAGTTCTTGCGCGAGAATTGGGACATCTTTTCCTGGCATCCTTCAGACATGCCAGGTATCCCACGCAGGTTGGCGGAGCATAGCCTAAACATACTAAAGGGATACAAGCCGGTCAAGCAGACTCTTCGGCACTTTTCAGAACCCAAGCGACAAGCCATGGGAGAAGAGCTAGCCAAGATACTCGAGTCCGGATTCATCAGAGAAATAAAACATCTGGACTGGCTAGCAAACCTGGTGATGGTACCAAAGAAGGACAAATCCTGGCGCCTATGTGTCGATTTCAAGGACCTCAATAAGGCTTGCCCTAAGGATCCCTTCCCCCTCCCCCGCATGGATCAAATCATCAACGCTACCGCATGACACGACTCATTGTGTTTCCTCGACGCATACTCCGGATGCCATCAAATCAAGATGGCGGAGTCTGATCAATCCGCAACGGCATTCATCACTCCATAGGACCCCTTCTGTTTTGACACCATGCCTTTCGGGCTAAAAAATGCCGGTGCAACCTATCAACGCATGATTCAGACATGCCTGGAAACACAAATTGGCAAAACAGTGGAGGCATACATAGATGATGTGGTCATTAAAACCAGACACGTCGAATCTTTAATAGACGACTTGAGGCTTACGTTCGACAATCTCCGAACATATGACATCAAGCTCAATCCGGAAAAATGCATTTTCGGCGTACCTGCCGGAAAGCTCTTGGGCTTTATTGTTTCCATAGAGGAATTGAAGCAAATCTGGCTAAAATCCGAGCTCTGTCACAGTTGGCTACCCCAACAGACCTCAAGCAAATCCAGAAATTAACTGGATGCGTGGCCGCCTTAAGCTGCTTTATCTCCCGATTAGGAGAAAAGGCACCACCTCTTTATCGCCTTCTTCAACGGACCGAATACTTAGAGTGGACGGATGCGGCTATGGCCGGACTGGAGGAAATAAAAGCCCTCTTGGCCACCAATCCAATCCTGGCCGCGCCAAATATCGGTGAACCTATGTTGTTATATATAGCTGCAACACACCAGGTTGTAAGCGCAGTGCTCGTCGTCGAACGAGAGATGGACGGACATAAGTTCCCGCTTCAAAAGCCGGTAAACTACGTATCCACTGTCCTCACTCCACGCAAGTCACGGTACCCACATTATCAAAAGATAGCATACGCGGTCTTCATGGCATCTCGAAAACTACGACACTACTTTCAAGAGTGTTCAATCACGGTGGCCTCCGAAGTACCACTCAATGACATAATAAATAACCGCGATGCCATGGGCCGGATTGCTAAATGGGCTATCGAGCTCCTCCCATTCAACATAACATACAAACCACGGCGAGCCATTAAGTCGCAAGTACTGGCTGACTTCGTCGCCGAATGGACAGAAGCCGAACTCCCTAAAGAGTACGATGCGTACTCCAATTGGATCATGCACTTTGACAGCTCTAAGATGCTGGCCGGTCTAGGGGCAGACGTTGTCCTGACATTCCCCACCGGAGATACAGTCCAATACATACTCCAAATACTATACACAGATTCCAACAATGCAGCCGAATATGAGGCCCTGTTGCATGGTCTTTGGATGGCAGTCTCCATGGGCATTCAACGCCTAGAAGTGCGTGGGGATTCAAACCTCGTAGTATCTCAAATAAATGGAGACTTTGACGCCAAGGACCCAAAAATGGCGGCCTACCGCAATGCCGTCCTCAAAATGTCAGCTCAGTTCAAGGGGCTCGAATTCCACCATGTGGTCCGCGAAAACAACCAAGCGGCGGATATCCTCGCCCGCATCAGCGCTAAGCGCGAATGCGCCCCACCTAATATCTTTCTGGAAAGGCTATTCAATCCATCCGTGGTGTGGGAAGGGGAGACCGGTAATACCAGTCCAGATCTGAATGCAACCCCAGATCCCGAACACTCTAACGTAATCGGAGGCTCCGCCACCGAAATAACACCTTTGGCCCACGCGATTATGGCTGTCATCGCCCGTGGACAGAACCCTTCTTAGCCTACCTAAATAGGCAAGAACTCCCTGAGGACCAAAATGAGGCATGTTGCATTGTGCGACGCTCTAAAGCCTACAAAGTCCATGAGGGAGAGCTTTATAAGAAAAGCACGACTGGAGTGCTCCAAAGGTGCATCTCCAAAGAGGAAGGGCGGCAGCTCTTGGCTGAAATTCATGCCCGACTCGGCAGCCACCATGCCGCAGCTCGGGCGCTCATAAGCAAGGCCTTCCGTACAGGTTTCTACTGGCCGACAGCCCGGGCAGACGCACAGGACCTTGTCCAACATTGTGTCGGTTGCCAGCTTTTTGCAAATCAAAGCCATATGCCACCTACCGCTCTCCAAACAATCCCCATAACTTGGTCCCTTGCGGTCTGGGGCTCGATATGGTTGGACCCCTTAAAGGAGGAAGCCATAAGAAGAAATACTTGTTGGTCATGGTAGATAAATTCACCAAATGGATAGAAGCCAAACTAGTTAAAACGGCTGAGTCCGGACCAGTGATAGACTTCATATCCGGGGTCGTACACCATTACGGTGTCCCAACAGCATCATCACCAATAACGGCTCAAACTTCACAGCCGACGAGGTGAAAACTTGGTGCGACAAAATGGGCATAAAGCTTGATTATGCCTTCGTCTATCACCCCCAAACAAACGGTCAAGTAGAACGAGCAAATGGTCTTATTATGAGCGGCATTAAACCCAGACTAGTGCGTTCCTTGAAGGAATCAGATATGCACTGGGTCGAGGAGCTCGACTCCGTACTATGGGGGCTGCGGACCACGCCAAATCGCACAATTGGATACACACCATTTTTTATGGTGTACGGCGCAAAGGCAGTGCTACCGTGTGATATCATCCATGACTCACCTCGAGTGCGCATGTACGAAGAGAGAGAAGCCGAGCTGGATCGGCAGGACAACTTAGATGCCCTGGAGGAGGAGCGCGACATTGCAAAGTCCCGTTCCGCATTCTATCAACAGCAGGCTCGAAGGTATCAGAGCAGAGAAGTATGGGCCAAAACTTATAACATTGGCGAACTCGTTCTACGCCTACCAGAGAAGAAAAAGGACAAGCTCAAGCCCAAGTGGGACGGTGTCACGACCTGTTTTCCGGGTGTTAATTTCCAGAAAATGGCCGTTGTGCTCACCAGCCCCAGGATTACTGTTAGCTGATGAGGCACCAAATTGGTACAGAAATTCCAAGCGAAATACAAAAATATGTAGTACAAGACCATTCTGGCCTATGAGTACAACAAGTGATTTCTAGAGGTTGATGGCGGAAGCGGTTTGTGGATCATCGGTGTCTATGGGACTCCATTTCCCAACAGGAACAGCTGACCAGGTTAACTCCTATCTTCACGAGGCTGCTATCACCGCTGCTTAGGTTCCGGGGCTGTCGTCGCAATGCTCCTCTCCGTGCAGGAAATCTGGCCAAGACAATAGCCAGGGACAAGCCAGTGAGTACTTTGAATGTACTCGCAAACATTATGAACACGGGTATAATATAAATGATAATCGTGCGCTGAAATATTCTATGGTCACATCATCAGTCATAAAATAAAATCTCTGATGCATGTAAGCAAGTTATTTATATGCAACATGAATATGCAATAACGGGGTAGCAATAACATGCACCGATCGGGTGTCTGAAGCGACGCCTCGAAAGGGCCATGATATGAAGCATGCCTCAGTCGGGCGTCTAAGAGACGCCACATAAAGGGCTTATATGGTAAATAAATAATAAGCATGCCACCGTCGGGCGTCTGTGCGACACCACATAAAGGGCTTATAAAGTAAATAAATAACAAGCAATGCCACAGTCGGGCGTCTCGGCGACACCACATAAAGGGCTTATAAAATAAATAATCACAATGAATATCCAGGAGGTAGAACCGTCCCAGGGATACTCAAGAATTCAAATAATAAAATGGGTTAGTCCATAATAAACATAACATAATTATCACAAGTCGTCAGTCATGATCCACGTCCTGGTTTAGTAGTTTCTCCTCCGAAGACCGACACTAAGACCGATACTTGACCCGACCCAGACTGTAGTCCTTAACCATGGACATGGCTATTCGAATAGGTTTAGTCTCTGCAGAGGGTGTACTCTTTACCCACAAGTAACGGATTCCTTTAGTCCATCGGGACTAATTCCGTCTACGGTCTTTTAATTGAAAACACACCTGACTTGCACACACCAGCTTAACTCACCAGTGTCTGGAATCACCCACGACACCTGTCAAGCAAAACTCTAAGTGGGGAGGCTACAACCTCGCGTAGCATGGGATCAAATTTATACCGCGCGCTCTAAGGGGTGCCCCCCTCTCGGTCCCAACCGGAAACACCCATGCCCCTGGACCAGGTGGCCTGCCTACCGGCTACAACCGGTATCTTCCACCATGGCCTCTCTGTACGGTGTGTGCTTGAAAGGGGTTGACGACTTACTGAACCGTACCCTACTTGTTGTAGGGACAAGTGGTAGTACGAAACAAGTATGGGGGTTACTGGAACAAGACTCGATCTACGGTCGACTCAGGATGTTTATGAATTCCCTGCATGATATGTATCACAAATATATTTCAAACAACACAATCAACACTCATTATACCTTACTATGCCATACCGGACACAACCGTCCCGACGGAGACCGGCGACAAGCTCACGCCTACCCAAGGCAGAGGCTTTCCCAGATTCCTTCCGGCATGCATGCAAGGCACATGAGGATGATTACCATCACAAGTGTGTTCATTTCCAACAGCATGGAAATCATTAATATGCATCCATGCAAATGATCATATCACATGAAATAACAAGTTCTCTGAAATGAGGTGGTGTTATAAATGTGTCAATGAACACACCAAAAATATTATGCCGGGGTTCAGAATGCTTGCCTTCAAGTTGTGGGGAGGCAGGGTGCACTCCAAAACATTTGAAGGCTTTCTCCTCTCTCCAAAATCCTATTTAAAATATTTTTGAATCAATATATAGTTTCAAAAATAGTACCAAAAAGTTGTCTGAATTTTTTTGAAATAAATCTTAAAATAAACTAGACAATATTTGGGAGATGTAGGAAAAAGAATCCAATCATTTGGATTTATATTTTAAAAGTTATAGCCAGTCAAAGTCCTGGTCAAAATCTGTTTTTATAAAAAAATATAAAAGAAAACACTTCAGACGGAATACGTTTTCGGTGTAGGGGAAACGTACTGGGGAGTTATACGCCTTCACTTAAACACGTGTGGAGGCGGGCTGGGTCGCTGACAGTGGGTCCAGGGGCCCCACTGGTCAGGTTTGACCAGTCCCCTTCCCTCTTCTTCCTCTGGCCGAACAGAGGCGGGGGCTCCGGCGATTGTCGTTGGCGTTTGGCGGCTCCTCGCAGGCCCCCGAGGGTGGGGATGGATCCGCAAGACTGGGGCGGTCCTCCCGGTGGTCGTTGGGTCGGCGGGGACGGAGTGAGCTACCGGCGGCGAGCTTCGCGGCGGAGGAGGCTTCGGGAGCAAAGTGGGTTTGGGGCTACGGTGGTTCCCGACCAAAATTGAGCGTGGGGTTGCACTCACGAGAGGGAGGGAGAGCTCCTGGTGGAGAGAGTGGAGAGGGGGAGGCCCTGGTGGCGCCGGAATGGCCGGGGCAGTGGCGGTGGCTGCAGTTGCCGGAGATGGGGAAGGAGACCTCCCCG